>NC_072385.2:105401730-105727563 GCF_028885625.2 Pongo pygmaeus
CTGAAGAGCCCAGGGGAACTCTGTCTAGAGGCATCTGAACCATACCCACTGTCCCTGGAGAGGCGGGGGACCCTGCGTGGCTCTCCCTAAAGTGTGAATCTTGCTGTAGAAACCCCTGGTCAAGGTGTTCACTTGCAGCTGCAGAGGGAATCGGGGCCCACCCAGTCATTCCAGGCACTGCATAGTTGTCGCTCGGGACACCAACTGTCCCCGTTTCTCAGTAAAAGATATTATGCTCGTATAAGATGTCCCTCCTCTATAAGGCCATACATAATAAACTCCTAGAACCCAAAGTCAGGAAAAAGCTGATTTCTTCAAATGAACTTGTACATTTCCATTTGTATCATTTGCCCCCTGGTTTGGAAGAATGTCTATTATCAAACATGTGCCTGAGACCCGACTTAACTCTTTCTAATAAATTATTTTCTTGGGATTTATACCCAGAAATGGGATATTATTCAGTCAAAAACTAGAAACACGTTTAGGTTTCTTGAATCACACACCAGTGTACCCTCCAAAAGGCTGCCACCTGTAGCTAGAGACATTTACAAGGGATAAATGTGTCTGTTTTCTTGTAATCAGCAATTTTTTTTTCATTTTTTTCTTCTGATTTTTAAAATCTTACTCATTAATAAAGCAAATTTAACTAGAGAGCAGTAAGCAAGTGTCCAGATCCAAAAAGCATCCACAGGTCACTGCTGTGAGCCAGCTCATCATTTACCTCTGAAGCACCTGCCTTCAGAGTCATTGTCACACCTAATGGATAGTTGCTGACTTGACTCTCTGACTTTGGTCATAAGAAACTCCTAAAGAACAACTGTGGACACAGGCCCTTGTTTATTTCCCATTAAATGAGCCCAAAGGTCTCCACAGGGGAAGAGAATTCAGGTCCTAAGTTGGGGCAGGACAGTAGCTCAACATTTCCTCTTAAGGGTAAAACATGTTTTTCTTGTGTGAACTTTTAGGAAACCCTTGACACTTGCTCTGTAAGGTCAGGTGGCAGCTGGTGCCCACCTTCTCAACATTTGCCCACAGAGGGATCTCCAGTGGCCCCTGGGTCTCTACAGAGCATTTGTTTTGTCTTGTTTTGTTTTTAAAGACAGAGTCTCACTCTGTTGCTCAGGCTAGAGTGCAGTGACATGATCTCGGCTCACTGCAGCTTCCACTTCCTGGGTTCAGTGATTCTCCTGCCTCAGCCTCCCGAGTAGCTGGGACTACAGGCATGCACCACCACACCCAGCTAATTTTTGTATTTTTGGTAGAGATGGGGTTTCCCCACGTTGGCCAGGCTGGTCTCGAACTCCTAACCTCAAGTGATCCACCTGCCTTGGCCTCCCAAAGTTCTGAGATTACAGGCATGAGCCACCATGCCCGGCCATCTACAGAGCACATTTTTACAACCACCGAGGGAGAGCTTATACCTGAGATGTGCTTTCAGAAAAATAAAAATGCCACGTAAGAACTTCTCAAATGAGGATGCTAAGCTACACCACAGGATTAGCTTAAACAGGGAGGTGTGGCCAGAGGTACCACTAGGAGGTGAGTGTGGGTCTGGGCTGTGAGAAGGGCAACACCAGCGGGCCTGGCCAGGAGGCCAAAGGAGCCAGGCCTAGGAGCCACAGGGCCTCTGGGGTAAGTGGAAGTGGAGGTTAGATTTATTCCAGGCATCAAAGCCTTGGTGGTTTTTGTGCAACAGGAAAAATCAAGATGGAAGAAGAAATAAAATAAAGAGGGAATTTGAGTGGATGCTAGCGGGTGTTGCTATAATTAGCTAAATTTATGGACATCATCTTATTGGTTTACAGCTGTTTAAAAATGAGGGGGCATGATTACTTTTGTCATATGTTTTGAACCAATTAATAGTGTGAGCTTCTAAGTGTGAATAAACTCAATTCATACGTCATCAACATGACTAGATCTTGCAGGAATTTCTCATGTTGACAAAAATCATTAAGTCTGAGAACAAGTGTTGGGAAGGTTGTAGAAAATAGGTGCTCACTGCCACTGGTGGAAATATGAGAGTTCAGCCACTTTGGAGGGCAATTAGGAGGCAGAGCCTATTAAAACCCAAAGTGTGCACACCTAAAGACTGGTATAGGAATCTACTCCAGGCGCTTTTCTTGAGACTGTTTTTTTCTTTTCTTTTTATTTTCTTTTGAGACAGAGTCTCTCTCTGTCGCCCAGGCTGGAGTGCAGTGGCATGATCTTGGCTCACTGCAACCTCTGCCTCCTGGGTTCAAGTGATTCTCCTGCCTCAGCCTCCTGAGTAGCTGGGACTACAGGTGCCTGCCACCAAGCCCGGCTAATTTTTGTATTTTTAGTAGAGACGGGGTTTCACCATATTGGCCAGACTGGTCTCAAACTCCTAACCTTGTGATCCACCCGCCTCGGCCTCCTAAAGTGCTGGGATTACAGGCGTGAGCCACCGCGCCCAGCTCTTGAGACTGTTTTTATCTTGACCCACAGTGTGAGATGTGTTTCACATCCCAATCCAATACAAGTATCCATATAGAAATGATGCAAAAATCTCATGAACCAATACTTACCTTACTACATGCAATGAACTCCAAGATATTAGAATTTATTCTGTTCTCTTTATTTTTTTTTACAATGTTGGTTGCAATCCTTTAAACTGATTTTTTGACTCAACTAATGTACTTCAGTCCACAATTTGAAAATCACTGTATCTAGGAAAACTCTCCCACATAGTCAAGTAAATGAGCAAGACTGTTCATTGTAGCATTGTTTATAATAGTGAAAAACTAGAAATACCTACATGGCCATCAGTATAGGAAAATGGTGAAATAAAATGTAGTAAATTTACACAGCAAAATACTCATGGAAGAGAAATAAACTCATTCCATATGTATCAACATGACTAGATCTCAACAACACTTGGTTAGTGTAAAAAACTTTTCAGTAGTACACACAATATAACACCATATTAAATCTCTCATGCATACAAGCACGCAAAATAAGGCTTGGATTTACAGATATGTAAGAGGTTTGCAAAGAAAAAGAGACAGAGGATTAGGGAGGTGGCCAAAAGGATACATATTTTAGCTTTAACTGATGTTTTAGTTTTTAGAAGGAAAATATTTGTGTATTGCTTGCATAACTAAAAATACAAATAATATGTAGATGAATACATGTGCACAATACAACATGTATTCAAGAACGCTTGAAGGCATAAATACATGAAAGCATGCAAGAATTTATGTAGGAATGTTTAAATACAAGACAAAGTATATGGAAAAATCATCAATGAGTCTAAGTATTCATAAATGCATTCATACATTTTAAA
This sequence comes from Pongo pygmaeus, assembly GCF_028885625.2. Lineage (NCBI taxonomy): Eukaryota > Metazoa > Chordata > Mammalia > Primates > Hominidae > Pongo > Pongo pygmaeus. The sequence goes on from NC_072385.2 coordinate 105,405,035, forward strand.
AAATCATATGCTATCATGAACAAACTGATCACAAATACAATAGCATATGTCTGCATGTAAAATTAGAAAATGAATTTATACATGAATATAACTTATGGATGAATGATTCTATTAGTGAATACATAGAAGAATGCAGCAATGTCTAAATGCTTGAACACTTCAGTGTGTGACTGCATAAATGCATGGGTTAATGTCATGGATTAATGAGTATAGAGAGGAATGAACCAATGTCTAAATGCTTGAGCATGTCAATGCATGAATGCATACATTCATGAAGTAATGCATAATGACCAAAAAGGGGGGCTGTGCAGAGAACAAACGAGGCATGTAAATTTCACTGGGCACTGGAGAAAACAGAGGGTAAACTGGAACAATAAATCTTCATTATCTATATGCTAAAAACCCAGGAAGGCTACAGGAATATTAGCCAATGAGAGCTAGTCAGGAAGGTGGATTTCCATCAATGTTCTCCCAAGGCTTGACATCACTAAAGGAAGGGGAGTTTTGGTGGTGAGCCTGGAGTCAGTGGGAGTGTGGGGCACTTGAAGGAAGGCAAGAGTATCTATTGTAGGAGAGGGGCACAGAAAAGAAACCACTACCTCCAGAAGCTCCACCATGCCTGTGCCCTGGCCTGGAGGGTGGCGAAGAGGACAAGCTGGTCCCACAGGTGGCAGGGCCAGCGTGGTAGCAGCCAGTCTTCAGGGTCCTGAAGAAGAGTCCAGGTGCCATTTATTTCACCATGGCTTAGATTTCTAAACCACCCCTTACACTTTCAACTTATCCTAATCTGAATGATCTTCAGTAAAGACTTAAGTCATAGATATTCACCTACATAAATAATAAATGAGACCACATGCTTCATGTCCTGTTTCCAGAAAAGCCAAAGCACTTGGAAGATACAGTCTACTTCAATAAACAGCAGCTTTCCCACTACAAATAGAATTCATGGGCCAAGGGGTGAGGATGGTATGCACCTTGCTGTATTTCCTAAATTCAGAACTTACATGAAATCAGAATTAAGAGGCAAGATAGTTTTTAACCAACTAGGATGCTAATTTTCTCAGTTGCGGAATGACTGTTGACTCAGCTTATCTATGCCTCTATTTCCTTTTCCTGATATGAGGGATGGTAAGTAAAAAACACCTGTTCCTTGTGACAGTGATGAATGCATGTCATATGTACAACATTATGAATTATCTAATGTCACTGAACTGTACACTTAAAATGATGAAGATGGCCAAGTTTATGTGTATTTTATCACAATAAAAAAACTGAAGCAATAAAACCCACAAAACGCCTGTTCAAGTGTATGTTTCTTTGAGTATGTGACTGTCTGTCTGTCTGCCCATCCATCCATCCATCCATCCACCCATCCATCCATGTTCTAAAATCAGTGGCATCAGCCCCATCCTGACAGCTGGGGATCGGGTAATCAGGCAGGTTTAGTTCTCCCTCTCCACCCCAGCATCTATAATCCCTTGGTCCCCGAGGCTGCCATTTACCTGTTGAGCAGAGGGGCACAGGTAACACTGGCTTGCGTTACTGAAGAATACATTGATGAGCTTCCAGTCAAATTGAAAGTCAAGTTGCTGAAGAAAAGGGCAAGAGCATGAGAAGGAGATTGTGGTAAGACCTTGAGCCAAAATTATGTCTTTGTTTTCACGTCTTTGCATTTCATACACCCATCCCTGAAAAACTCATGTATGAATTTTTTTCAATAGTAGTATATGGCAGGAGTTTAAAGTGGTATAACTGCTCTGGATTGACAAAATATATCCAAAACTTTTTTTTTAATTAAAAGACACACATTTTGATCTAATTATTTCATTTCCCCAAATATAGTTTAAGGAAACAAGGATACGTGAATGATTCAGCTACAATGATGAAGCCTTATGCATAAGAAGGAAAAACTGGAAACAACATAAATGTCCAAAACAGGGGATTGCTGTGTAAACTGTGGAATACTCATGAGATGAAACACTACGTAGCTTTTAAAATGATGCTGAAAAATGTAATTATCATGGGAACTAATCTGTTGAGAAAATCTGTTTGAGGTTATAAAAAGTATCTCTGGCTGGGTGCAGTGGTTCACGCCTGTAATCCCAGCACTTTGGGAGGCCGAGTTGGGCGGATCACCTGAGGTTGGGAGTTCGAGACCAGCCTGACCAACATGGAGAAACCCCATCTCTATTAAAAATACAAAATTAGCCGGGCATGGTGGCACATGCCTGTAATCCCAGCCACTTGGGAGGCTAAGGCAGGACAATCGCTTGAACCCGGGAGGTGGAAGTTGCGGTGAGCCGAGATCGCACCATTGCACTCCAGCCTGGGCAATAAGAGCGAAACTCTGTCTCAAAAAAACAAAACAAAACAAAACAAAAAACAACATCTTTATCCAGTAACATCCCTGTTTTATAAAATATATAAAGATATATATGCTAGGAAAAAATATGGAAGGTAATGTACGCCAAGTTATTAACCATAATTATCTTTGGGTTATTAGGATTAAGGATGATTTTACTTTTTGCTCATCTGTGTTTTCTGACTTTTTCAGTTATGAACATGCATTTCTTGTGTAACCAGAAAACAAACTTTGGTTTTTTAAGAGGCAGCACGATGTAGTTGAGGAACACTGGACTGTGAAGCAGGCACTTTAGATTTTGGCTCTAACTAGCTGTCTGAACTTGCACAGGTCACATGACTTCTGGGAACTTCAGTTTCCACATCTGGAAAATTACAGGGTTAGACGCAGGATCTCTTCTCTATTTTATAGAATAATCATTATTTCAGAAATTCTGGAATTCTCCCGTTCAAGGAAAACAAACTTTATGGTGTAGCTGCTGCTCTAGTCCCTGTCCTTATATGCCTTAGAATGACCTTCACTTCACTTCCTGAACTCTTTAATGTATGCATGGCTGGCTGAAACAGCAGCTTCCCTTGGTTCCAGCAGTCCAGGCTCAGTGCTTAGTTAGACACAGTTTGCTAGTAAGGCTTGCCTCGGTTTGATACTTGCCCATAAGGGCAGCACAAAAGATCGAAGGATGCTTATTACAAACTTATATAGGTTATCGAGTAAATAGTATACGAACTGTTAGGAGAGTGGCACCAAGGCACCCAGCATGTATGTGACAGAGGCCTCCACACTCATAACTAAAATTAATATGGTAATTATTAATAACAGCAATTGCCACTACAATAACAATGCAAGCTACAGGCTTTTATATTATGTATTGAGTCTGTGCCAGGCATATCCAATACCTCATTTAATGCTCCCAAAACCCTTTGCTGCAGCTCTTTTATCACCCCATTTCATAAAAAGAAAAACTGAGGTTTAGGGAGGTAAGTGCCTTACCCAACATCATATAGCTAATAGATGGAGAATTCAAGATTCAAACTCAAACCAGTCTCACCTGGAACTGAAGCTCTCCACCACCTCCCTTTGGGAGAAGTCATTTAGTCCATCTGTTGACTTTCAGCAGGACCACACGGAAAACCATTCTGAAGAGGATGGGTCCTTTTGGCTGAGCATTATGACTCATCCTGCAATTTCAGCAGTTTAGGAGGCCGAGGCGGGCAGATTGCTTGAGCCCAGGAGTTTGAGACCAGCCTGGGCAACATGGCAAAACCCCGTCTCTACCAAAAATTAGCCAGTCTCATAACTGGTCTCAAAATAAATAAATAAATAAATCTATAAAAATTAACAACAACAAAAAAGAATTGGTCCTTTCCTTTAATGACCACCAGAGAATGGCAAAGACATTTTTTAAAGAACCCAGGCCACACTAGTTGCCAAGTTCATGGTAAAATGGTACCAGGGCCATCATCACTTTGGTCTGCCCGCCTTGCAGCAAAGCCAGGCAGCCCAGCCATGCCAGAGCTGGATGGATGCTTACCGGGTTCTCTTTCATGTTTCTCACCAGTTCTTGAGCCTGAATCCACAAGTCTCTGTGCAGAGGGAGGGAAACAGAGAAAAATCAGCTAAATGCTATTTTGTCAAGAGCTGGAAGCTTGCCCCTTGTCATAGCTCAGATGCCAGTCTCTGAGCTTTACCCATCCCTGGCTTCTGAAGGGTGGGCATTGACCAGCTTTTCAAAATGAGGCTCATCAGGCAGACTGAAATCAGCTTGAGGGGGCATTTGGGCTTTGACTTAAATACTTCTATTTTTAAGCCTCTTTGACTTTGCCAGCCCCCCAGATCCTCCTACCTATATGTTGAGGACCAGTAGGAACACATAACCCCAGAGAGAGAGAAAGGGAACTTACTCAGCACCGTCACGGGGTATGACTCTCTTTCCAGTGTGGCACACAGGCATTGGAACAGAAGGACTGAAATGTCTGATGATGTCTGAAAGGACTAAAGAGAGAACTGGTTTGAGGCCCTGGCCTTCACCAGCTGAAGGTCACCTCTAAAGACTGACCTACCTACTGCCGGGAGTGGTGGCTCATGCCTATAATCTCAGTACCTTGGGAGGCTGAGGCGGGAGGATCACTTGAGCCCAAGAGTTTGAGACCAGTCAGGGCAACATAGCAAAACCCTATCTCCATGAAAACAAAAATTAGCTGGGTGTGGTGGTGCTCACTTGTGGTCATAGCTACTTGGGTGGCTGAGGCAGGAGGATGGCTTGAGCCCAGGAGGTCAAGACTGCAGTGAGCTGTGTTTGTGCCACTGCACGCCAGCCTGGGCAACAGAGCAAGACCCCGTTTCAAAAAAAAAGACTGACTCCCTTCCTCTAGGGTGAGCTGCCGGGGTCGCCGCCCCTATTCCAAGGCACGGTCCTTCCTCACACCCTGCCTGGGGTTGTGAGGTCACCCCTGTAGCCTCTGTGAGGCTATCTGTACCTCTGGAGCAGGACTCTGGAAGTGAAGGAGCTAAAAATGAACATCTGTGAAGTGCTAGGCCAGGCCCAGTGCTAAGCACTTTACATGCGTTATCTCACTTAATCCTCAGTAACAAACACATGGCAATATGATCTCCAAGTTAGAGAAAGGGAAACTGAGACTGAGAAAAATCAAGCGAGCTGCCCAGGGTCTCACAGCTAACTGAGGTTTCTGGGGTTTGAACCAGAGTTCTAGGACACCAAGGCTTTTCATTGTCAAGTGCTACTGCCTCATTAGAGAAAGTGATGCTGGGACAGGGACTTGGGCTGCCTTCCAGCCCCCCTCCCTCCTCCTGAGAGTGACAGCAGGGTGGGAAAGCTCCAGGGAACATGCAGAGAACATGTCCCAGAGCTGACAGCCAGAGGACCGCTAAAAATAGTGCTGTCAGGAGCAGTTAAGTTGTGTCTTGCTCCTGAGAGGGAAGAGGGCAGAGCGGGGAGAGAGTGTCATGGGAGGGAGATGCCTCCACTCCTCCCATCAACTCCCTTTTCTTTTTGTCCCATCCAGAAGTGCCTCAGGGCTTCATGGGAGGAGGATCCAGAAGGTGGCTTTAAAGGGGCTCCCTGTGAAGGAGGCTGACACTGTGCAGGCAGCAGGCAGCAGGCAGGGTGCGGGTGGGAGAGCTGGCCTGGAAGTCAGGGGACTGGTCACTTGGCTTTGCAACCTTGGGCAGCCTCCTAACTCATGTGTGATTGCATTTTCCCCATCCTTAACCCAAAATAATGAACTTCATTCTCTAACCCCTGATTGGCTTGCAAAGAAACCCATTTCCACCTGTAGTGGGAAAGCAGGGAAAGTTCTGAGCTGGGTTCAGGTTTATCGGGACAGCATGAACGTGTGCATGGGTGAGGGGTACTCTTGCTCCCTCATCTGAAGATAGTCTGTAAGGATCAATGACAAAATACAAATATTTGGTGATAGGTCTGAAAGAGATTGCTTTCTGAATGAAAGGTACCTGTGTCAGTGCTTTGTGATCAAACATTACGTTGGATCTTTTCACGTAAATTTGCCAGTCATTTTGTTTTAAGTCTGCTGTGTACTTGGTCTGTCCTCACGGCCTCCAAGTTCCCTGGCAGCAGTGGGGTGAGAACAAAGGGCACAGCCTGTGGGGCTGGACACCTGGGTTCACAGGGACCGTGCCACTTACTGAGCACATAGCCTCAGGAAAGTCCATTTACCTCCCTGACACTCGGCTTTGCCACCCGCAAAATGGCCATGGTGGGCGAGGGCATGGCTACGTTTGGAGATCTCAAAGATCAGGACGCCTCTAAAGTTCTGAGATTGATGGTCAGGTGGGCTGAGCCCAAGCCAGCCCCATCCCATGCTGCACAGCACAGGCCTGGATGTCCCTAGAGTACTTTCTTCTGGGAAGACCTGCTCCTCCTGCTGGCTCAGCTACCCAGCTGAGCTTGCAGCTGTGGTCTCCGCTCCTCCCTCCTTCCCCATTGGGTATGCTGGAGTAACGCCTGCCTCGGAGGGCTTCAGAAGCGAGATCTGCCCTCACACCTGCTTTCTGCGGGACCTCTGGCCAGCTGGGACTCCTGGCCGCTCTGCTTAGAGAGGAGCACTCAGACTTGTAACAGGGCAAATTGGGAGGAAAAATTGAGATGAATTGAGAAATTAGGCAAAGAGGCATCTGCATTTGTGGCTTCAGGGTCTAAACTATATCCCGTCTTCCCAGACACCCCCCAAACAAGCCGCTTCTTTCTTCCTACCACGTCAAGACAAACAGGGCCAGCCAAGCCTAGGCACAGCTGCCACGGAGTTGGTGATGGGCCTCCCCTTTCAGAACCCTTTGATTCTCTCCAAGGGGACCCTCCTGCCTACCGCTTTGGCCACCGACATCCTCTCACCTGTCAATCAGATCGAGGAGGGCTGAACTGCCAGGCTCAACCTTCCCTGCTAGACCATGAGTTCTGAAGGCAGGGCCAGCATCCTGTTCATTCCTGTGCTTTCCAGGGAACCTAACAATTCATGAGCCCCTCCTTTCAATTCACTGGCTGAATTGACAGGGCACTAGCTGCCTCACTTGTTCATTACTCCCGGGGAGCATCAGCTCAGCAGAGCGCTTGCACTGTAATCTACGTCTTCTCGCTCTAATATGGACGGCAAAGTGGTTTCCCTTCTTCTTGATTTATGAGCACCAAGCATAGGAGACTAACATCCCGCTAGGCTGACCCAGCTGCCGTTAAGGGACTTAACTTCAGGGTGACTTAATAGAATTATAAGGAATCTCTGATATTACATTTAAAAAAAACTAAATTATGCTAGTATATTTGCAAGCACATTTGTAAATCAAAAGGCCAAAATGCTAACAATAATTATCTCTAGATAGTGGGATTATAGTTGACTTTTATTTTTTTCATTTCATTTGCCTGAACCCAATTAATGCCTTGTATTTTACAAGCAAGGGCAATATTACAGGATAAAATAGACTGAAAATTCGGCTGGGTCCTCCACTTGGGTGGGAGGAGTGAACCACGGGCATTTTCCCTGGATGAAGTCTAGCCCTGGGTCTGGGTGGGTAGGAAACTCAGGACTCTGGCCCAGACACCCATTCCACCTGGCCCCTAACCCCTCTCCCAGGTTCCCCAATCTTAACCCAATGCCCACTGGCTTCTGTTTGCCCAGAGACCCTGGATACATTTCGCACACCCCCATTCAGGGTTTGTGATTTTTCATATCCTGGCTTCCTTATCTGTCCTCTCAGAACACCGTCCCCTACCTCCTGGGCTCCAGTGATAAAGTGGCTGGTGGAGTCCATTCTCTTTATTAGAGAGGATGCTGCTGTGTTGGGAGGGAGAGGGACACTCTGAAATCTGGCTGTGAAAACCAGAACTCACCTGTCATCACTCCCATGCACACCTGCTGTGGCCTTTCTTCAGTCCTGCAGGTAGAAGCAGGCATGAGTGTCAGGCTGCATTTGTCACCTGCCAATAGCCCTTCCCCGTGGCTGTGGTCTATTTCATAGTAGTCTTTGGCCTAGCCTTGCTCTGGTTCTGGGATTATCCTCCCAGGGGTTATAGGCATACCTCAAGTGGCCATGGAGTAGCCAAAATGGGGAAAACAGCTCTCTCTGGACCCCCCTCCGCTCCTCCAACCCGCTCTCATCTGGCCCAAAGCTGGAAGGGGAAGCTGACCCCAGGGTAGAATGAGACTGAGCCTGGCCCCAGCCCTGCATGGTTCGCCAAGAGCAGAGCAAGGAGAGCTTGTGGGGAGAAACAAGAACTCCCTCTATTAGCCTTTCCCACTTCTCCTCATTCACCCCAAGGACCACCGGGGTTCTCAGGCAGAGGAAGGGTTTGACGAGGAGGCAGGAGGCTGGGTTCTGGGAGCTTCTCTGCCACCTTCTCAGAGGGTAGCCTTGAGCAAGGCACTGAGCCTCCCTGACCTCCAGTCTTTCCCATCAATAAGGCAAGAAGATTAGATGGGAGCATCTCCGGGCTCCTTTCTGTTTTCTGTGTTTTCAGGATAGTTACCATTCTTGCTTCTCCGGATCGCCCATCCCTGGGTCTGGAGGCTGGAATAGATACTCAGTGTTAACACCCAGCCAGGGGAGGCAGCAGAGCCTCTTCTAGTTAGACCGCAAGCTGCCTGTCAGAACTCCCTCCCTCCTGCCAGTAAGAGGGAACCTACAAACCCAGGCTCGGTGGCTCACACCTGTAATCCCAGCACTTTGGGAGGCTGAGCACAAGGAGGATCACGTGAGATCAGGAGTTCAAGACCAGCCTGGCCAATATGACAAAACCCCATCTCTATTAAAAAATGCAAAAATTAGCCAGGTGTGGTGGCACATGCCTGTAATCCCAGCTACTTGGGAGGCTGAGGCAGGAGAATCGCTTGAACCCAGGAGGCAGAGGTTGCAGCGAGCCAAGATGGTGCCACTGCACTCCAGCCTGGGCCATAGAATGAGACCCTGTCTCAAAAAAAAGAAAAAAAGAAAAGAGAGAGAGAGCCTAAGGAGAAAGATGAAGCCTCCTTCTGCAGGGAGGAAAAATTCTTGACTTCCTCTGCAGCATGTTTGTCAGACCTTGGAGCGATAGAAGGTGTGGGATGTTTTCCTCCACATAGATTTCAATGCCCCCTAAAGTCATTAACTTTCTCCATAGAAACAAAGGATTGTTCTATTATGACCCTCCAAAATCTAGAATGTATTTAACTCTCCCCCCTACTAGACATAAGAGGCATGAAGGCAGGAATGTGTCCATTTTGTACTTGACTATGTTCCTTGGACCTAGAACAGTGCCTGGGCATGTTATAAGTATTCAACAAATATATGTTGAATCCATATTTTTGGAATGAACAAGATAAGTTTCTGATTTCCCCCTTGGTAAAATGCTGGGCAACACAGCACTTGAGCTCTCTGCTGAAGTTCCTAAGTCTAGGACTAGACTTGAGACCACGGTAACTTGCCTGGGAATCACGTCCTTTTGCAAGCTCCCAGAAAACTTGGAATTGTGCCCAGGACATATAAAATACTCAGCAAATCTTAGCTCTCCTTGGTTGTATTATTTTCAGTTTCTGATGTGAATTTTCTCTCTCAAAATTCCTAGAAGACAGTATCTCCGGGTGTGGTGGTGACAGGCAGACAGCTACACTGCATCACCTACTCCAGCCTGCACCATTTCCCCTTTAAAGGGCCCATCTGTCCTGACCACCCAGCCACAACGAGCACCCGCCTATAGACCTGGGTCACGTCTCTGCAGCTCTCCAGGTAGGACAGGCTGACTGGGAAATCTCACTAATTGGAGACAGCGTCCTTTGCTCCTCAATAAGAGACAGAAGCTAAATCTCCCAGGGAGACAAACAAAAATCACACTAAGATGCAAGTCAGGGATTATTTAAAAAGACACCCGACAGGCTAGATAATGAGGGGAGCAGGCCTCCTGGGGCTGTGGCAAATTGGACAGCCTGGGCCCAAGCAAAGGGGGTACCCCCCACAGTCATTTTTCAAGAGGAGCTGGAAATGTGAACACTTACTTGAAGTCTGATTTCAATGTTGGCAGCTGATTCAATTAAAGACAAAGCGTCACTTAGGACCATCAATTTGCTTCTGGTAATTAATTGATAGATCACCCCTCCCCGCCAAATGAACTTGATTGGAGGAGAGGGTGGTAAAGAGAGAAGTTGGGAGGAAAGAGGAGAGAATAAGAGGAACGAGGCCAGGAAAGGGGGATGGGGGAAGGGCTCAGAGGGCAGCCACAGAGAGGAGAGGCTGCAGCTAACCCAGCAAACTCCACATCCCCATTGTGCCCACTCCCAGCCACTTTCCCTTCACACTCTCTGCTTGCTGAATGCCTGCCTTATGGCAGATACTGTGACCGTGGGGCTGCAAAGCTAAGTAAGACACAGGCTCTACCCTCAAGGAATTTGATAGAGTGAACTGTAACCTCCTTGGCAAGGAAAAATATCTATGACACTTAGAAAAAAAAAAAAAAAACCTCACAGATAGGATATTGCAGTATGATCCTATTTAGGTTTTATATATACACCCTGTTTCCCTATGTATTGCTATACATTGGAGAATGAATGAGAATGTATATATATGTGTGCACATGTGTGTATGTTTGTTGAGGTAGAGGAATAAAAGATGTGAATAGGGTCTTCTATTGTGCATACATCTGTTTTTTCTTATATTGAACATGTGTCACAAGTGTTATTTGCAGAACTTCTACAAACATTTACATAACTGATTTTTGAAGTTCTACAAGGAAAAGGGGGTCTATAGCAATTAAACAAATGCTAGTTGTAGTTCCAAAGAAGTGCTTATACCTTGGTTACAGAACGCTCCAGGCACGAGGCAGAGGTGTCAGCACTATGGACTTTTTTCTTTTTAAATTCACTGTCTTCCATTATTTTGCCCTGGTCTAGCTTTTAAAATACACACCCCAGGTAAGTTCATGGTGGCCCTCTCTCTCTTAGGACAGACAGCGGAAGAAGGCTTGCAAGTAATTGTGCTTTCAGGTTTTTATCCTGAAGATACAGGTACCTGTCGGTGCACAGACAATGATCTTGGGGCTGGGAGGTCATCCTGATGGAGTCGTGTTCCCGAGAAGGGGGAGACGAGCGACAGCAGGAACTGTCAGCCCTGAATAATTCATGAACAAAGAGCTCTTTCCAAGATGAGACCAATGAGTGCAAGTCGCTGATGGGCTTAAAGTTAGAGACCGATGCTGGGCGGAGATTTCCCCGCCCCAGGCAGAAGGACCCAAGAGTCCTGCAGCAAGTGTGTCCCACATCCTGGGCTCTGGGATGTAAATATCGGTGTGCACAGACACACAGGTGTAGCAAAGTCAGCCTGCTATCTGGGACACGAAACCTCTTTTCTCACTTATTTCCATCCAATTTCACCTCTCTTATCACGGGTAACCCTCCACCCTCACCCTGACCAATACCACAGTCACAAGTGCAATTTAAAAACCATCAGCATCAATAAGAGAGAACGCAGGTGGGGAGCTCTGCCTGCTTTCAGTGGGCCTAAGGTTGGTTTCCTAAGGTTCAATCTATACCTCTACACACCACCATCTCCTCACCCTTCTTTCTGTTATACCCATTTCCCCCATTTACAATTGTGATCAGGGTAAAGTTCTGGGTCTGGCCAGCTTCATCCAGTGCTCAAGCAGAGGTGGCATTGATAAATGTGGTAAGGCCAACACTGTCTAGGCAGGGAGTCCAAGCCAAGTTCCAGAGAGGTAGAAACTGGTTATTTGAGACGAGGAGCAGGTAGAAGACGGGTCCAGGGTCTCTGGGACATTGAGTGGACTGGCATTGTGCATGGAGTGGTGGGCTGGGGCTTGCAGCTGCAAGAGGAAGGGGCTGAGGTTGCAGGGAGTGCAGGCTGCTGCAGGGATGGGGGAGGATTCTGGGAAGGAATCATGGGAGGTAGAGTGGGGAGGGAGACTCTGGGGGAGCAAGGAGAGTATCCTGGTTCAGGCATGGGAGGTGCAGTAGGGCTCTGGACAGGCTGGAGACTGATAAGGAAGTGTTCTATCCAGCTGGGGCTGCTGAGATTGGGGGCAGCAAGGCTGTGGAGCTTTGCTAAGACCAGGAGAGGGGCTGTGGGGAAATGCTGACATTCTCCTTTGCTCTCCAACCTTCTTCTCTCCAGATCCCTCTTTCTCTGTTCGTCCCTTTCTCTTTTTGTCTTTTTCTTTCTTTCTCTCTTATTTGACCATATAAAATATACCACTTAGAATTTATTAACAAGCATATGAAAAGATGCTCAACATACTAATCATCAGGGAAATGCAAATCAAAACCACCATGAGACATCACCTCATACCCATTAGGATGCCTACTATTAAAAACCAACCAACCACAACCAACCAACCCCAGAAAACAGGCATTGGTGAGGATGTGGAGAAATTAGAACGCTTGTGCACTGTTGGTGGGAATGTAAAATAGTGCAGTCACTATGGAAAATAGTGTGGTGATTTCTCAAAGAGTTTTAAAAATAGAATTACTATATGGTCCAGCAATCCCACGTCTGGGTCTGCGTTTCGGATATATCCAAAAGAAATGAAAGCAGGGACTTGAACAGATATTTGTACACCCAAGTTCATGGCAGCATTGTTTGCAATAGCCAAGAGGTGGAGGCAACCCAAGTGTCCATTGACGGGTGAATGAATAAATGAAATCTGATATAGATATACAAGGAAAGAGCATTCATCCTGAAGAAAGGAAGGGAAATCTGGCATATGGATGAACCCTGAGGACATTATGCTAAGTGAAGTCAGTCACAAAAAGACAAATACTGTATGATTTCACTTATATGAAACATTAAGTGTATGATTTCTTTTTTGTTTTTGTTTTTTTAAGATGGAGTTTTGCTCTTGTTGCCCAGGCTGGAGTGCAATGGCATGATCTCAGCTCGCTGCAACCTCTGCCTCCTGGGTTCAAGTGATTCTCCTGCCTCAGCCTCCTGAGTAGCTGGGATTACAGGTGCCCACCACCATGCCCAGCTAATTTGTTTGTATTTTTAGTAAAGATGGGGTTTCACCATGTTGGCCAGGCTGTTCCCAAACTCCTGACCTCAAGTGATCTTCCCACTTCAGCCTCCCAAAGTGCTGGGATTACAGGTGTGAGCCACCACACCTGGCCAATTTCACTTATATGAGGTACCTAGAGCTGCCAAAACAGAGAGGGAAAGTAGAATGGTAGTTGCCAGGGGCTGTGAGAAGAGGAGAATGAGATGTTATTTCATGGGTAGAGTGTTTCAGTTTTGCTAAATGAAAAAGTTCTGGAGATCAGTTGCACAATAACGTGAATATATTTAACACTAGTGAACTATACACTTACAGATGGTAAATTTTGTGTTCTATGTATTTACCACAATTGCAAACAAAATTTAAAAAGTTATTTACAAAGATCGGCATATTTTTAGAAATTTACAAAGCAGGTAAGAAAATTTATCTTAAAAAATTTTAAAGATTACTTTTAAAATTCTGTGTGATCTTTGATTTAATGTATTACTGGATTTAATTTATTAATGGGAAACTCCAAAAGTTTCCTCACCTTGATGTAAAGAGAGGCATTCATTTGATTTAAAAATAAAAATAAAAAGATTCGGCTGGGCACAGTGGCTCACATGTGTAATCCCAGCACTTTGGGAGGCCAAGGCAGGCAGATTACCTGAGGTCGGGAGTTTTAGACCAGCCTGACCAACATGGAGAAACCCCGTCTCTACTAAAAATACAAAACTAGCCAGGCATGGTGGCGCATGCCTGTAATCCCAGCTACTCGGGAGGCTGAGGCAGGAGAATCACTTGAACCCGGGAGACAGAGGTTGTGGTCAGCCAAGGTTGCGCCATTACACTCCAGCCTGGGTGACAGAGTGAGACTGTCTCAAAAAATAAATAAATAAATAAATAAATAATAAAATAAAATAAAAATAAAACAATTCAACCTCCTGGATTTATCTAGTTCACATGATGTTCTCTCCCAAAATGAAACGTTCTGCCCAGTTACCAGGAGCCCATTCAGAGGATCATCAGTACCAAACTCTGTCTCCTGCCCCAAGCTACTTCAAATACTCACAATTTCCAGATTGCCAATGGCTGCCACAAATTTAATATCAGAAGGCTTCAGAGAGTGAACTGTGGAGACAAGAACCCATATAGGAAAGTCAGATCTACATTCCCCATGATGTCGGCCAAGGATACCGTATGAGAGAGGAGACTCACATTCCCCAGCCCCTGGACAGCTGCGGAGGTCCAGTCTGTTGGCCGTGGAAGTGGAATGCCAAAGACCAGGCAGTGCCTGGGAACCCTAGGAATCCTGCCAGAAAGACACTCGCTCCCCTCTGGGAGCCACACTGTTAACTGGACTTGAGCTGTCCAAACAGGTGACCCATGGAAGGTCACTCATGGCCCTCATTTTCCCCTTACCTGGACCCCATTCTGCCTCTCACTTCCTTCTGTCCCATAGTCCTGCATTTCTGGGCCACCATGAATGAGAGGACAACACATTAAGATTAAAACCAACTGGTTACCAAAAGGATCACTTTAGCTTGAAGATTGCCAGAGAATAGCATTCAAAGCCTGTGAACACATATCCACACCAGATGCAAGCCGTATGCAAATGCCACACAAGCAGGTCTCCTGGACCCACTTGAGTCATTGGCATTTTTAGCAACGAAGTCTCCCTAGAAATCACTGATCATACTCCCTGGTCATGTTATGGATCATTTACATGTAAGCCACCTAAAGAAGACATTTCCTTAAAAGTGCATCGATTTCTTTTTCAACCTAAAGTCCTTATATAACAGTAAGAATAGCATGCTTAACTGGAAACCCCAGTCAAGTCAGAATAGTACAAACATAAATCTATTAAATACGGTCTAGTCTGCAATGCAGCCTCTCAATATGAGAAAGTCAGGGAAGAAGGCCCACTCAAGAGAATTCGTAGCATCCGGGTCATTAGACAAACCCAGCCCATTGTGGGGAAAAAGGTCCAGAGCTGCCATTGTGCTACATTACAAGAATGGGGAAGCCACATGAGTGGCCAAGCTCTAACTCACAGTTCCCACAACACCATCCACCCACAGGAAGGCAAGATCCTGGAGATTACCCTCATCCAAGCACGCCACTGTGGAAATATGACAGATGACTGGGAAATCATCTGTCACACTGAGGGACTGAGGATAAGGAAGAGGAGGACTCGAAGGGGCAACAGGTCCAAGAGGAACAGGGTTAGAGCCTCTGCTGGCCACTTCAGAGAGAAGACGCCAGGCTTTTCCTGCTCATGGCCAAGGGTCACATACCTGATTTGGAAGGCATATTCACTCCTAATTTATTTGGGTTGCAAGGGAATGGAGAATTCTTCAGGGTCTGCAACTGAAAACGAACATCAGAAACATCAACTGCCTTGCATAGAAATATTGCAGGTCCTGAAAATTTGGTGTAGAAATGATCATGTATTCATTCTATCTAGGCTCAAAATCTAGAAACAACAATTGCCCATAGTCATTTTCTCCTAACCCCATACCCGGTTCATCTGGTAAAAGCGGACATAAGTCTATTGACAATGACTTTAACAGGTGGCAAGAATGCCTCAGAACAGTGGAGTAGAGAGGGAAGAAAGATGAAGAAGAATGAGAAAGTTCTAGAAATGGGGCTGGCACGGTGGCTCATGCCTATAATCCCAACAGTTTGGCAGGCTGAGGTAGGAGGGTCACTTGAGATCAGGAGTTTGAGACCAGCCTGGCTAACATGGCGAAATCTTATCTCTACTAAAAATACAAAATACAAAAATACAGAAATTAGTGGTGGCATGTGCCTGTAATCCCAGTTACTTGGGAGGCTGAGGCACGAGAATCACTTGAACCCGGGAGGCGAAGGCTGCCGTGAGCTGAGATCATGCCACTGCCCTGCAGCCTGGGCAACAAACAGAGCAAGACTCTCTCTCAAAAAAAAAAAAAAAAAAAGAGAAAGTTCTAGAAATGGATGGCAGTGATGGTTGCACAGTAATGTAAAGTACTTAATGCTACTGAATTGTGCACTCAAACATGGTTAAAATGATAACTTTTGTGTATATTTACCAGTGAAAAGAAGTAATTAAGACTCAGGAAAAGAAGTAATTAAGACTCAAGATACCTTGACTAAAACAAGAAAAAATAATCAATCGCATGCTATATTTATTTTATATTCCATGCTATATTTACCTACTTTCCATCTTTTAATTTGATAACTTATACAAAATTAAGTATATGAGGCATTATGTTTATTTGTTGCCAAAAACTGGGTACACTTGAAACTGAGAGACTCTCATGTCCCCCCTACCAGAGTGTCCTGAGCCTGGAGGAAGGACTTGGTGACTAGTACTCAGGTCCTCAAGACCACTTGGACCTCCTCAGTTGCTGGTACTGAGTCCGGGGCAGCTTCTGCTTTTGTGAATACCATGGAAGGCTCTGGGAAGGGAGATTGTGTCTTTTCCCCCAAAAATTGAGAGTGGAAGGGGGGAAATACTCCAATAGGGAAAAACATGCAGTAAATGAGGTGATTGAAGACATCTCACATCACAAGAAGACACAGTTTCTCTTGAAGTACTGATTATAGTAAGAAACCACAGCATTTACTCTCAGCTCTTATCTTATGGATGTTCTGGGAAGACCTCACCCAGATTCCTTCAGATAACTCCCAACATCTGCTTCAAGGTTCACGGAGATAACAAGCCCATTTATAACTCCTTCTGGACACTTCTGGGAACCGCCCGTTCAGTCTGCAGGGATGATGAGCTCCAAATTCCAGGACACACACTCTGCCGGACAGCCCGGCTGTCCATGGGGGAAGCAGTTCATCCAGCCCATTCCCTCAAGGCCTCAGGAAGGGGCCTGTCAACTTGCACCAAAACTTGGGTTTACCCACTACAAGGAAAATCCTCCCTCTCCCCTCCACACATACGCACCTCTCACGAGGCAAAGCCCTTACCTCTGGCCATAGCTGCCCTTCCAATGTATTCTTTCTAGGAGAGGTATGGATCTGAGGGGTCCCTGAAAGAAAGCAGAAATAGTTCAAGTTATTTAGCTGGAATTAACTCCCACCCAAATTTGTAGCTTTCATGCCCTTCCTCCCAGCCATATCTATGTGCCCAGCTCAGTAATGTCCGCTGTGTTTGGGAAGACCAGATTCTATTTGTCCAGCTATCCCCTCCATTGTGTGGGACACTGTGCTTCCATTAACACAACCCATTAGGGCAGAATCCCCAGGTTAAAAAGCAAAAGTGTTATCTGGGAGGGGTCAGCAATAACCTTATATCATGCACAAGCACATTATCACAGATTGCTTTTTGGGCTCCTTGGCAAAGGGCAGAACCCACAAAGAAGGTAATGTCAGACAAACAGTTACTGTTGTTGCAGATCCAAGACAAAGCAGGGAAGGCAAAGGACATTATAAAATAGTTTGAAGGGTAATGTGATCTTAGGAGAAGAGCTAATCACAGGATTCCTAGCAGCCATGACTGTACTAAGTACCTGGACAGGGGCTGTATCAAGGGGTCTTGCTGAACGTGAGGAGTAAGGGGAAGAAAAGGCAGGTAGGGAGATGGCAAAGACACTGTCCTTGTCCCAGCTTACTTTTGGTCAGTCTTTAAAAACATTTATTATTTTTTACTTTTTAAAAGTATAATTGACTTACAATAAATTAAATTCATTTTAAGTGTACACGTAGATAAGTTTTTCCATGTTTTTTATCTACACAAATTATAGTATTTTTAAATTAACAGCACCCTAAATTTAAAAAGCGGAAAAAAACACCCACAATGCTATGCCTCTTACAATCAAAAGTGATTTCGTTTGTTCATTTTTTCATGACCATAATCAGGCACATGTTTTATTCAGTTATAATCTGTATGCATGCAAATTTGTATCCTGCAAACTTCCTTTGACGTATCATAAGCATTTTAAATGTTGTTACATAATTTTGATGTTTATTTCAATAGCTACATGATACATTAATGATACTGAGATTTAATCAGAGGTCAGGGTACCTTACTTCCTCTGACTTCTCCCCACCCAATGCCTGCCCAGGGTACATCCTCCTTATAAGTGCATGCGATACAAGAACCCCCAAACAACATTAGCAATGCCAAAAGGAAGCCTGACTTGGGCGAGAGGGCTTGATTTCTTTTCCACCACAGCCTTCTTCTGCAGCTTTACTTTTCGACCCTGAAAATAATTTATCTAGAGTTTCATGAGGAACAACAGTATATTTCCATTTTATGCCCACTGTGAGATCGGGCACTGATTTCCACATTAGAGCTTGCACAAGGAATGATGACTGGAATCCACCTCCAGATCGCAGCGATTCCTTTGAAATTCCCAGAAGCAAGCTTTCTGGGCAGAAAGGGCCACATGACGGGAAGGCATGGGGTGTGGACAAGCACAAAGTGCTGGAAAAGGCTGGCATAGGGGTTTGTAACTGGAGGCCAGGGAAATGGTGGGCAGGGGGGATGAGGCTGCACAGACAGATGGTAGCTGGGCTGGGGAGCCACAAATGCCAGGCTAGTCCATGAGCAACAGAGAGCTGTGACCAGTCTCTGAAGAGATGATTTTAAGGTGATCATCACTCCAGGGGGAGTGGAATAGAGGAGTTAGCAGGGCAGAGATTTGAGACTATTTTGGTAATTTTCTTTCTAAGCCAGGATAAAAATGTAAATGGTAGCCAACACAAATACAGCTTCTATGTGCCAGGCACTGTTCTAAGCACTTATGTGAACTAATTCATTTAATCCTCATGACAACTTTATGAGATAAATATCATCATCCCCACTTTACAGACAGAAAACTGAGGCCCCAAAAGGTTAAATGGCCTTTTAAAGGTGGCAAGGCATGGTGGCTCATGCCTGTAATCCCAGCACTTTGGGAAGTGGAGATGGAATGATTGCTTGATCTCAGGAATTTGAGACCAGCCTGGGCAACATAATGAGAACCTGTCTCTAAGAAAATAAAAAAATAAAAATAGAAAAAGATGACATTGTTAGCAAATGGTGATGGTGGTGTTTGAAAACAGGCAGTCTGGCTCATCTGACTCCATGAGCCATGCTTGTAACCAAGAAGCTAAGTGTAAGCCACATGCCCAAGGTCTAGACCAGGGCCAGCAGACTTTTTCTGTATAGGGCCAGATAGTCAATATTTTAGATTTTACTCACCATATGGTCTCTATTGAAACTACTCAACTCTGCTGCTATAGTGTGAAAGCAGCCACTGACAATAGGTAAATGAATTAAATTTATTTATAGTGACTGAAGTTTGAATTCCATATAATTTTCATGCATCACAAAATATTCTTTTTATTTTTTTGGAACCATTAAAAAATGTAGAAACCTTTGTGGATATCAAGAAACTGATTCTAAAATTTATATTAAGAGGGAAACGACCTAGAAGAGCCAACACAATATTGAAGAAGAACAAAGTTAGAAGACTGATACTATCTGACTCCAGGATTGAAGATAAAGCTACTGTGATCAAGACAATGTGACTGGCAAAAGAATAAACAACTAGATCAATGAGACAGAATACAGAGCCCAGAAATAAACCCATATAAATAGAGTCAACAGATCTTTAACTAAGGAGCAAAGGCAATATTACAGAAAAGAGACAGTCTTTTCAACAAATGGTGCTGGAACAACAATTTTTTAATTAAAAGAAAACCACTCCTCAAAAGCTTTTGGACCCCTTCTTTAAATAGTAGCATTCTAAAACAAATTTTATGACAGCTAATATACTCAGCACTCTATTGTACAGTTTTAAAAAATGAATTAAATAAGCAGAAGATCTAACCCAGTGCCTGTACAAAGTATATGTTGAAATACGTTAATTATAATGAAAGATGCTCTCATTTGATTATCAAAACAATCCAGGGAAATAGATGGCATTATTAGTATAATTTTATAGCAGCAAGAGTTTTAAATGTTGTTTAGAGGGTTGGGGCTGGGTCCAGAGTTTACTGCTGACTCCGGAATTCAAAGATTTTAATGGGGCTCAAAAGAGGATGTTTCTGAAGACAACAGGTGGAGCCCCACATCTTTTCCTAAAACTGTAATGGAATCTTCTAGGTCTTTTATTTTTTCTGCTGCACTCTCGCATTCTGTTAGGCACTCCCACACTCTCTGTGTGGTGTGTGTGTGTGTGCCTGCGTGCGAGTGTCTGTTCAAAATTATAAAAGTAGCAAGAATTTGAAAAGTCAGGACCCCAAGGAGAAAATAAGTACAGAGAGTGGGCTCAGCATTTGATACCAGTTTTATCCTTGAAGGATTTGTCAAATCATGAGCAACAGAAATCAGCAGCCGAGAGGCTAAGATACTGCACAGAGCTTCAGGCAGTTTAATGGAACTGGGGGAAAACACTGAGTTCGGCACCCATTGAGGAGGGGAGACCCTGATGAATATCCCAGGCTTTCAAGTGGGCCTTAAAACAGACCTTTGGAGTAGGGATAAACTAGAAATGCACTGATCTGTAAAAAGTCTAAAGACCAGACTTGAATAAGTTTGATTCCTGATTAGATAAAAGTGATCTGTTCCTCCCTAACTGCCTACCAAAAGCAAAAGGAAAACCTTTATGGATGAAAATACTACCAGCCAGAGCATGAAAATTATCTAATTTTTTATATACAATGCCTGGCTTTCCATTAAAAAATTACCAGGAGACAACATTAAATAAACCAAAGCCAAGAGAAAATTTAAAAACACAACAGACAACAGATTAGTGAAAAGCAGTGGACTAATATGGAAATAAATAAAGGAAATCCATAATCTTTCCAGCTCATGTTTTGTACCCAGTTACAGCAAGAGGTGGTCCAATCAGAAATTTAATGGGGCAATCTAGGAAATAAGAAGTACTGAGATATGCTCCTCACATATCCCTGAGTAACTGGAAATTGATGTATGTGCCAGAAAGACTGGAAGAGCCACATGTAAATCTAAAACCAAGAGAGACTTAAGAATTGGCTACAACTTCATGCTCTTTCCCTAACATGCATACACAGCAAGCAACAGAACCTTATGGTCTCAAGGTGTTTGAGCACAACCTCTGTGCAAATCATTGACTGACCACTAAACCATGCAGACTCAAGCGTGACTCCTAGGATGCCAGGCCAAAAAAAAAAAAAAAAAAAGAGAAAGAAAAAAGAAAGAAAGAAAAAAAAAACTGAGCAAAGACATCAGTGGTTAGCTGCACACAATTAGAGACAGATTTCACAGTTTAAGTCCAGGCAAGTTATTAAAAAACAAATTGACGACCCTCAGAAAAATAAAACAGAATCCAGAATTGCTACGTTTGATCAAACATGTCTAGTCTTCAAACAAAACTTACCAGGCATGGCTTGACATGAAACACCAGTCCCAGATGAAGAAAAAAAGCAATCAATGGAAACTAAGTTGACACAGATGTTGGATTTCACAGGCAAAGTCTTCAAAGCAGCTATTATATGTATTTGAAGAATTAAATACAGCCATGAAGACAATGGCAACAAATAGAAGTGATATAAAATGGAAATTCTGGAGTTGAGAAGTACACTAACTGAAATGAAAGATTCACTAGGTGGGCTCAGTAGCAGGCTTGAGATGACAGAATAAAAGATCAGTAAATTACCTTGGGCAGTATGGCCATTTTCACGATATTGATTCTTCCTACCCATGAGCATGGAATGTTCTTCCACTTGTTTGTATCCTCTTTTATTTCCTTGAGCAGTGGTTTGTAGTTCTCCTTGAAGAAGTCCTTCACGTCCCTTGTAAGTTGGATTCCTAGGTATTTTATTCTCTTTGAAGCAATTGTGAATGGGAGTTCACTCATGATTTGGCTCTCTATTTGTCTGTTATTGGTGTATAAGAATGCTTGTGATTTTTGTACATTGATTTTGTATCCTGAGACTTTGCTAAAGTTGCGTATCAGCTTAAGGAGATTTTTGGGCTGAGACAATGGGGTTTTCTAGATATACAATCATGTCGTCTGCAAACAGGGACAATTTGACTTCCTCTTTTCCTAATTGAATACCCTTTATTTCCTTCTCCTGCCTAACTGCCCTGGCCAGAACTTCCAACACTATGTTGAATAGGAGTGGTGAGAGAGGGCATCCCTGTCTTGTGCCAGTTTTCAAAGGGAATGCTTCCAGTTTTTGCCCATTCAGTATGATATTGGCTGTGGGTTTGTCATAGGTAGCTCTTATTATTTTGAGATACGTCCCATCAATACCTAATTTATTGAGAGTTTTTAGCATGAAGGGTTGTTGAATTTTGTCAAAGGCCTTTTCTGCATCTATTGAGATAATCATGCCCAAGGTAATTTACAGATTCGATGCCATCCCCATCAAGCTACCAATGACTTTCCTCACAGAATTGGAAAAAACTACTTAAAAGTTCATATGGAACCAAAAAAGAGCCCACATTGCCAAGTCAATCCTAAGCCAAAAGAACAAAGCTGGAGGCATCACACTACCTGACTTCAAACTATACTACAAGGCTACAGTAACCAAAACAGCATAGTACTGGTACCAAAACAGAGATATAGATCAATGGAACAGAACAGAGTCCTCAGAAATAATGCCGCATATCCACAACTATCTGATCTTTGACAAACCTGAGAAAAACAAGCAATGGGGAAAGGATTCCCTATTTAATAAATGGTGCTGGGAAAACTGGCTAGCCATATGTAGAAAGCTGAAACTGGATCCCTTCCTTACACCTTATACAAAAATCAATTCAAGATGGATTAAAGACTTAAACGTTAGACCTAAACCCATAAAAACCCTAGAAGAAAACCTAGGCATTACCATTCAGGACATAGGCATGGGCAAGGACTTCATGTCTAAAACACCAAAAGCAATGGTAACAAAAGCCAAAATTGACAAATGGGATCTAATTAAACTAAAGAGCTTCTGCACAGCAAAAGAAACTACCATCAGAGTGAATAGGCAACCTACAAAATTGGAGAAAATTTTCACAATCTACTCATCTGACAAAGGGCTAATATCCAGAATCTACAATCAACTCAAACAAATTTACAAGAAAAAAACAAACAACCCCATCAAAAAGTGGGCAAAGGATATGAACAGACACTTCTCAAAAGAAGACATTTATGCAGCCAAAAAACACATGAAAAAATGCTCACCATCACTGGCCATCAGAGAAATGCAAATCAAAACCACAATGAGATACCATCTCACACCAGTTAGAATGGTGATCATTAAAAAGTCAGGAAACAACAGGTGCTGGAGAGGATGTGGAGAAATAGGAACACTTTTACACTGTTGGTGGGACTGTAAACTAGTTCAACCATTGTGGAAGTCAGTGTGGCGATTCCTCAGGGATCTAGAACTAGAAATTCCATTTGACCCAGCCATCCCATTACTGGGTATATGCCCAAAGGACTATAAATCATGCTGCTATAAAGACACATGCGCACGTATGTTTATTGCGGCAGTATTCACAATAGCAAAGACTTGAAACCAACCCAAATGTCCAACAATGACAGACTGGATTAAGAAAATGTGGCACATATACACCATGGAATACTATGCAGCCATAAAAAAGGATGAGTTCATGTCCTTTGTAGGGACATGGATGAAATTGGAAATCATCATTCTCAGTAAACTATCTCAAGAACAAAAAACCAAACACCGCATATTCTCACTCATAGGTGGGAATTGAACAGTGAGAACACATGGACACAGGAAGGGGAACATCACACTCTGGGGACTGTTGTGGGGTTGGGGGAGGGGGGAGGGATAGCATTGGGAGATATACTTAATGCTAGATGACGAGTTAGTGGGTGCAGTGCACCAGCATGGCACATGTATACATATGTAACTAACCTGCACATTGCGCACATGTACCCTAAAACCTAATGTATAATAATGATAAATAAATAAATTAATTAATTAAAAAAAAAGATCAGTAAACTTAAAGATAGTAAGTATATTTCTAAAAAATACAGAGGAAAAAAGATTGAAGAAGAACAGAACCTCAGAGATCTGTGGACAGTTTCAAACATAAAAACATACATGTAATATGAGCCCCAGAAGAAGAAGAAAGAGAGAGATGGGGGGGGTGCAGGAAATGATTTAAAGATAAAATGGCTAGGCTGAGGTGGGTGGATCACCTGAGGTAAGGAGTTTGAGACAGCCTGGCCAACGTGGTGAAACCTCATCTCTACTAAAAAAAAAAAAAAAAAAAAAAAAGTTAGCCAGGCATGGTGGTAGGTGCCTGTAATCCCAGCTACTTGGGAGGCTGAAGCAGGAGAATTACTTGAACCCAGGAGGCAGAGATTGCAGTGAGCCAAGATCACGCCATTGCACTCCAGCCTGAGCAACAGAGCAAAACTCCATCTCAAAAAAAAAAAAAAAAAAGATAAAATGGCTGACAACTTCCCAAACCTCCCACATTTGATGAAAAATATTAAACCACAGATTCAACAAGCTGAAAGAAGGTTAAGTAGGATAAGCACAGGGAATCTTACTTAGACACATCAACTATAATAGTCTATGTATCTAGGTGTAGGTCTAAAACCAAAGAAAAAATTTTGAAAGCAGCAGGAGTAAAACTCTTCGAGTACAGGAGACCAATATTAAGATCAGCCTGACTTCTCATCAGAAACAATGGAAGCCAAAAGGCAGTGGAAAAGGAAAATGATCCCAGTTGGGACGTTGGTGATGTAAAAAGGAATGAAGTACAGAAAGAATAAATATGTAGGTAAACCTAAAATAATATTTACTGTACAAACTGGAGACCAGCCAACTATGGCCCAAAAGTCAAATCTGCCCACAGCCTATTTTTATATGTCCCTCTAGATAAGAATCATTCTTAAATTTTTAAAGTGTCATTAGAAAAAAAACACAAAGAATGTGATAGAAAATATATGTGACTCATAAAATCTCAAATATTTACAACCTTTTCAGAAAAAGTTTGCCAACCCTAATATAAATAAAAATAATATATTTTGGAGTTTAAAAGACATGAAACAAATTGCTTTGTGGGCAGATTTGGATGGAATAAATGGAGTTAAACTGTTATAAGATTTTCCCCTTATCAAGTGGTAAAAGTACTGATTTATATTAGACTTTAATAAGTCAAGGGTGCATGTTATCACTTTAAACACCAAAATAATGATAAAAATTGTATAATCCACAAGCTAGTGTTGGGCAGGATGGGGTGGTGAAACCTAAACAATAAAAATACTTAATCCTAAAGGAGGAAAGATATCAGGGGAAGGCCAGGCACAGTGGCTTATGCTTGTAATCTCAATGCTTTGGGAGACCGAGGTGGAAGGATTACTTCAGCCCAGGAATTCAAGACCAGCCTAAGCAACATGGTGAAACCCTTTCTCTACCAAAACAACAACAACAACAACAACAACAAAATACACACACACACACACACACAATTATCTGAGTGTGGTGGTGCATGCCTGTAGTCCCAGCTACTCAGGAAGATCACTTGAGCCCAGGAGTTTGAGGTTTCAGTGAGCTGTGATCACATCACTGCACTCTAGCCTGGGTGATAAAGTGAAACTCCATCTCAAAAAACAAACAAACAAACAAACAAACAAAAAACAGAGAAAAGGAAAAAAAAATCAGGAGTAAATAACACAAAACAGGTAGGGTGCATTGAAACATAGATATTTTATTTAAACAGAAGCTGAGGAGGGTGTATGAGAACTTCCTTCAGGATCTGACAGGTCGGATGCCAAGTGGGTTGGCCTTGTTCCATGTGGCTCTCAAACCAGGACTAGACCAGTGGAAGCAAGTTGCCCCTTGGCAGAATAGCTGGAGCTACCCAAACAAGAATGGGCTGCCAGGGCACTGGTCCAAGAAGAGAGTGGTGATCGTGAACATGTGGCACATACACCAAGCAGAGGTTAAGAGCTTGGAAATCCTTAGTCTGATCAACTTCTCCAAGCCTTACTTTCCTCACCTATAAGGTAAGGTTGATAATACCTGCCCCATGGAGTTGCGTGAGGATTAAATGCATGTAAACATCCAGCACAGTGTCTGACTCATGGAAAGAACTCAGTAATTGTTAGTTATAATTTCAGCATCTGAGAGGTGGTTGGCATAGACCATCTTTTAGATCCTTTCAGCCTCAATGTTCTGGGATTTCTTCACATAACTAAATGCTCAGGAGTTCATGTTTTTACCTTGATGATGTGAGTCATCCATGATAACTGCTCTGGGGTGTCACAATAAACCGTTCCTGGGATCTAAATGTTAAGCGTCCAGACCTGAAGATTCAAAGGGAAACTTGGTGCCTCTCAGTTCTGGCCCCACTAAACCTTGGAGCAACATGGGCCCTCACTCTACTTCTCTGCTTTCACCAGGTACAGTGCCTGTTCCCACAGTACCCCAAGGCACTGTGGAAGAAATTACTGAAGCACTGTGGCATCATCAAACCCCAATCATGGAATCCCAAGGGAACTTTCCCTTTTGAAAGGTTGTTTTGACATCAAGCCCATGGATATATGAAGGGCTTTGAGCTCTTTGAAAAATTCCCACTGGAGTCAGGGCAGTCAGGGGAAGAAAACAAGTACTTTTCCATCCTGATGGGAATGCAAGAGAAAAACACTTGTGTATGCTCTGAGAAACAGGTTTGGCCGAGATCAGTCATCCAAGTTGGACAGAGCTGTGACCACTGGGGTCTGGAACCAACAAAGCACCATGGAGACATCAGGCCTTGGCAAGGTAAAACCACATGTGCTTGTCCCTTAGCGGGGTACCTTCTAAAGCAGTGGCTCTCAGCCCATCACCTGCTGCCTAGCCCCCAAATGCAGAGACTCAGATTTGACCAGCCTGGTGGGGCATGGGTATGCTGGGCACCACAGTTTTTAAAAGCCCCTCCAGTAATGTTCACGTGCTTCCAAGGTTAACAGCCTGACTCTACAAGGAAACCCAACGTGTGTTAGTCCAACAGCTGGCCACATATGGGTGGGGTGATTTCAAAAGCAAAATTAAAGCAGGGCATGCTCTCTTAATTTACAGATTTCCTTGATGTTTGTATACTTATGATGTGTCTGGAGTGCAATTTTCTAGCCCCTGTCCCTTCCTTGAGGGAGTACAGCCATTTCATGACCTTGATTAAGCATGTAATCTATCTGAACATTGACTTCCTCATCTATAAAATGCGAATAGGACTAGCTTCCCTGTCTTCTTCAGGAGGTTGTTATGAGGATCAAAGAACTGGAAAGGGTTGTGTAAGTGAGAGAGGGCCATACACAGAGGAGAGGTGACTTGTCTCCCTGGATGAAAGGAAGAAGCATCTCCTAGGCATCAGGGAGGACTTTCAAGGCCAACTCACGTGGCACTGAGGTCACTCTTCGGTGCACATTAAATTCTTGGGCTCTTTGAAAAGTTGTAATGCTCTCACTGTGACCTTAGGGGCAGGGTTTATGACCCTTTTGGCATTTTTACAGGCTCAGAGGGCCATAAGTGCATACAGACCACACCAGCGAGGGTGTGGACAACACTGCTCTCCACTAAGCACTGAGCTGTGCTGGTGAGCCTGGAAGGGGAGGGCCCAAGTCAGCCAGTGTCATCCCCTGCGTGGTTTTGAATGATAAGCAGGTCCTGTGGGTGACTATGTGCTGCACTGCACAAGGTGGCTGTAAGCTGTCACCCTACGTGACCTATAGGGACTGTAGGATGCTGCATGGACCTGTGAGCAGGTGCCGCATGTGACTAGCTGTGGGTGCTGAGTCAGAAAACCATGAGTCATGCCTGGCTGACTGCTCCATTAAAATTCCAGGTGCTCTAAGGCGTATAGGATGTTAGCACAGCGTCCTGTCAGTGTGGTACTTGGCCAGTCACATGCTACCACCAGTGGAAGGTGAGAATGAGGACCAGAGAACCCTTGTGAGGTAGCTGGGTTGACCTCTGAATGTATGTCGCAGAATTCTAGAGTAGATGAAGTGAGCAGACCTTCAAGATCATCTTGTTTACTAGATCCAGAGAGGCTAGCAAACCTGCCAAAGGCTATTCAGCAAGGTACTAACAGAGCCATGTGTAGAACTGGATTCTCCTTAACCTAGTCAAGTATGCTTTTCCTGAGACCAAAGTCTTTTTGAAACAAGGTTATAGAAAGACTTGTTACATGTGTTGTCTTCTATCCCGAATTTCCAGAAGAAATCTATTGTTTTGCCCTGTCTGTAGATCAGTATTTCCAGCTGTCCTTATTACCATTAGTCACTCTAGATTTACCATCAGGAATGCTGGCCAAAGAATGATTTAGGATCAACAATGTCACAACCTTTGGGTAGACACAACCTCTAGTCTGATTACAAAAAACATTCGAGATGGCTTGAAAAGTCTCAAACCATAATTAAATACTCTGTCCTGTACTGATGGTCCCAGAGAGACCTCACCACCAATTACAGACCTCATTCCAGGCAGAGACCAGTGCACCCTCCTGTCTCCATCCCCTGATGCCCACAGATATCCAATATCATACACCCTGTGCCCCAAGGCAGGAAAGCAGTCCCAAAAGGAAATTACATATTCAAAGTTTACTTGTAGTTTTGCCCTTGGCCTCAGACAAGGGGATGCCTTACTTTTGCATAACATTTGCTTCAACTTCCTCATGGGATTGCTATGGTTTGGATGTGTCCTCCAAAGTTCATATGTTGGAAACTTGATCCCCAATGTAGCAGTGGTAGGAGGTGTGACCTATAACAGGTGACTAGGTTCTGCCCTCACAGATGGATTAATGTCATTATTGTGGGAGTGGATTTGTTATAAAAGGATGAGTTTGGCCCCTTTTGTCTCTCTCGTACCCTCATTTGCCCTTTTGCCTTCTGCCATGGGATGGCACAGCAAGAAGGCCCTCAACAGATGCCAGCCCCTCAATCTTGGACTTCCCAGCCTCCAGAACCATGAGACTATAAATTTCTGTTCATTATAAATGACCCAGTCTGTGGTATTATAGCAGCACACTACAGACTAAGACAGGGACAGCTGAGGCCAACCCAGAGCCAGGAAGGAGCAACCTGTAGAAGACAGTCCCATGGTGAAGACGAACAAGCAGACCTTGACAATGGCAGTTTCCAGAGCCCTGACTCCTCCTATACTAATATCTTCCACAATCAGCAGCAGCTCTAGCTTCACCTCAGCCACCATTGGCCAGAACTTTAAACGGGACCAGGGATTCCTCAAAGCTGGATGGCGGCAGGTGTGTTGATCAGTGAGCTCCAACAGGAAGGCAGTCTCAGGAAGGGAGACCATCAGGAAGGTCTCCTCCCAGAGACAACTGGGAAGTTGTAGTGTGAAGGAAGGGAGGCTTAGGACCCCTCATTCTCAGAGATGCAATAATGCAAGAGGAAATGGTGGCCTAAGGCATGAAGAAAAGCACTTACCCTTCCCAGAGCCCAGCCGAAACCCTGCTGGGCCCCTTCCTATGATCCAGGGTTCTGTTCACCAAGGTGGTGCCTCTTTTGACTCATGACCTTTTATGTCTGAAGCTGGAGGACTCATCTTGCCCAAAATACCACTTGCATCATGCCACTCCCCTGCTAAAGAACTTTCTATAGTTCCCCATTTCCTACTACAGCAAATTAAAATTCCAGGCTTGCTGCATGACCTTAGGCTGGTCACTCCACCAGTTTAGTTTTTGTAAATGTAAAATAAAAGATTTGGATTCAATCATTTTAGAAGTCTCTTTAAGCTAAAAGGCACTCTGAAAAATCTCCACTCTCCTTGCACTGGGGTTTAATTGTCCTACCTTAACTCCTCATTTTGCCCCACACCAACCCCACACTCCAGTTCAGCCAGCCTGCTCCTGTTCCTCAAACCCATCATTGCCATGCCCTCCCCTCGCCTGCCCTCTCTGCTCCTTGGTGTTTATCTCAGTCCCACTCACCCTTCAGTGAGCAATTGAGTTTCACCTCCCACATGAGATTCCTCCAGCCCACATTCATCTCTCAGCTCTCTGAATCCTGTTGCTTTTATTACAGCTGCTTGCACCTATTTTGGTGCTTAATTCTTCTCCAGTGATTTTATGCGGCTCCTTTCTCTCTCCCCAGAGGGTTCCTTAACATTTGATTTAGTAACTACCAGCCAGGCACAGCCCAACTTGGGTTTTTAGAAGGGTGCTCAGTTAATTGACAGCAACAAAAATGCAACTTGATGAAAATGATGATTGACAGTAAAGTCCTAGAAATCTACAAGGCACAGATGACATCCCAGGAAAGTAGAACTTCTGAGCCTCTAGAGAAAACCCCATACCTGTGCTCAGTGTCCAAAGCAGACATTTGGAGACAAGTGTGTAAATTGAAGTGAGGGGTGGGATAGGGATGGAGGCATTGGGATGTAGAGTCTAACACCAGAGATTCGGGGATGGCTATGCCACCAACTAGGTGTGTGACCCAAGCAGGTTCTCCCTGATCTTGCATCGATAATTTGAAGGACTTGGGCCACCAAAAGTTCTCAAATATCCCTTTCTACTCTTATTTAGAAAGACTGTATTTCTAGAAGGCTTGGGAAAACTTCCTGCAGGAAGGGAAGGAAAGCTAACCTTCAGGAAGAGCCCTGGGCTCTTGCAAAACAAATGTTACCTAGCTTGTTTTAGTAATGAAAAGGTATCCTTTTCTCACTCAATGAGTTCACCCAGCTCCCACCGTTGGTTTTGCATTGACAGGCCTGTCATGGATACGTTACCAAGGCAACAAGTTTTTCCCACAGGCATGACAATCTTCTGGGAACTTCTGACCCATTCGAGGAAAATAAAATTCTAGCAAAAATGGTATTTTATTAGATACAATGATTTCTTGCCAACTTGCTTTTGCCAACTGTAGTTAATGATATTTCAGTTTTATAAGCCGAAACATCCAAAGCAGGAATCTGTTTTCATATGTATTGCTTGTTGAGTCCATTTAAAAGTTTAAATAAAAGTCTAATTTTGGTTCTTCCCTCGAGCTCTATTATATTGTAAGGTAGCGAAAGGTGCTGGCCCTGGATCCAAGCTCAGGACTGACCTCAGCTTCCTGTACTAATTAGCTGGATGATTTTGGACAAGTTACCTAGCTTCTCAGTTTTCTCATCTGTAAAATGGGAAAAATAGCACAGGCCATCTTAAAGGATGACTGTTATACATGAACTGTGCTTATCATAGAGCCTGGTTTTTCTAGGGAGCCTCACACCATGAATTTAGTTTGAAGTGATCCTCAAATGATAACATTCCCAGTGCCCAGTAGAATGAACACTTATGTGTTCCCTGAAGACATTCACCTTCATCCTAGGCCTCAAAGAATCTCATAAGTACATTTTCAAGGAGTCTGAGCAGCATGCAATAAAAGATAACCAGGTACAATACATAAAGAAATTAGGTACATATGAGCAAGAATCAGCAGGAAAACAAAACAAAAGAAACAGATCACAAAGACTTTGGATACTAAAATCATCAAAATTGTAAAATTACAAAATGAATTTTTGTTGTTGTTGTTGTTTGTTTGTTTTTTGAGACCGAGTCTCGCTCTGTTGCCCAGGCTGGAATGTAGTGGCCCAATCTCGGCTCACTGCAACCTCCACCTCCCAGGTTCAAGTAATTCTCCTGCCTCAACCTCCTGAGTACTGGGACTACAGGCACACACCACCATACCCAGCTAATTTTTGTATTTTTAGTAGAGACGGGGTTTCACCATGTTGGCCAGGCTGGTCTCAAACTCCTGACCTCAAGTGATCTGCCTGCCTCAGCCTCCCAAACTGCTGGGATAACAGACGTGAGCCACTGCGTCTGGCCCTTAAAATGACTATGTTTTTTAAAATAAGACAAACTTGAAGTTTTTATGGGAATCCAAAGTTATTTAATTACCAATTTGGTAAGAAACTAAATGTAAGTTAAATTTGAAAAATAAAATCACCAATTTTTAAAATCTTCAATGATCAGGTTTAACAGAACATTAGACGCAACTGAAGGAGACTGAATAAGCTAGAAGATGTATCATAATAAATTACTTAGAATGCAGTGTAGAAAGACAAGAAGATGGTAAAGTTGAGAGAGAGGTTAAGAGACATGGTACATGGAGTGAGCAGGCCAAACATTGTGCTGGCATTCCAGAAGAAAAAGCAGAAATAATCAAGTAGGGGCAACATTTCAAGAGACACTGGTTGACAATTTTTCAAAACTGATGGAAGTAATCAAGCCACAGATTCAGGATGTGCTAGAAAGGCCAGGCAAGATAAATTTACATAAATGAATGAACTGGAAAACAAACATACAATATAAACGATGGTATATTTTTCCAAAAATGGCCACAGCATTTTGTCTCATCCTGTATGCCCTTTTGCACTGTGACTTAGGCCATTCTTCCCATCAAGAGGTGGTGTCTATTTCCTTCACCTTGAATCTAGGCTACTACAGAAACTTGCATTGACTCATAGAAGCAACAGAAATGACTTTGGGGAGCGGACATTAGAAGGCTTTGTGGCTTCTATTTGTGCTCTTTTGGGACCTTGGGTCCCCATGTAAAGAAGTCCAGACTGCGCATACAGAAACAAAGGCCAAGTAGGGGAACAAGAAGACACCCAGGTCCCAGTACGAAGTCCCCAGACATCTCATTTGGGACCCACCAAGTCAATCCCAGATGATACTATGTGGAACAAGGATGAGATGTTTCTGCTGAAGTCTTCCCAAGCTGCAGGTTCACAGAACTGTGAGTAAATAAAATGGTTGCTACTGTAAGTCACTGAGATTTGGGGTACTTTGCTATGCCTCAATAGAGAATGGTGACATAGAAGATCAATAAAAGCCAGGTATGGTGGCTCATGCCTGTAATCCCAACACTTTGAGAGGCTGTTGGAGGATAGCTTGAGCCTAGGAGTTCAAGACCAGCCTGGGAAAGATAGTGAGACTCCCTCCCTACAAATTTTTTTTCTTTTAATTAACAGGTGTGGTAGTATGCACCTGTGGTCCCAGCTACTTGGGAGCCTGAAGAGAAAGGAACTCTTGAGGCCCAGAGGTCGAGGCAGCAGTGAGCTGTGATCCGGCCACTGCACTCCAGCCTGGACAGCAGAGTTAGACCTTTATCAAAAAAAAAAAAATTGGTTTGAAAAAAATAATAAAGTAGACAAACCTCTGGTAAGATAAATCATAAATAATCAGTACCAGAAACAAAAAGAAGGACATGACTTCAGAAGCTACAGGTATTGAAGGGATAACAGAAAACCATACACAAATTTTATGCCAAACCACTTGCAAATTTACTCGAAATAGACACATTCCTAGAAAAAAAATACTTTCCAAAGTGGATTTAAGAAAAATAAAATATGACTAATTCTATAAGTGCTAAAGAAATTGAAGCGGTAGTCAGAAATCTACCAAAAAATAATATTCCAGGCCCAGATGGCTTCATTGGCAAGTTCTACCAAACATTAAAAGGAAAAAATCCATTATTATTACAAACTATTCCAGCAAACAGAAAAATAGGAACACTCCCAAATTCATTTTATGAGACTGTAAAACATTGGTACCCAAATCCAGCAAGGGCACAGAGAAAGAAGAAACTTATAACTCACTCTCATTCATGGGCATATAAGAAAAATAACCTGAAACAATTGTTAGCAAACTAAGCCTAGCAATATAATAAAAAAGATACACCATGATCAACTTGATTTTATGCCAGCAATGGGCATACAATCCCAATGGATCATTCAGTATTAGCAAGTCTATTAATATAACTCAACATAATAGATCTAAGAGTAAATAATCATATGATTCTTTCTATACATGCTGAAAAGGCCTTTAACAAAATTTAATATGATTTCTGATGAATTAAAACTCAAGGATGTAGAAATTTATGGTTATTTCCTTAATATGAACACACACATATACATATGTTATATATGTATGTATGATTCCCAAAGGCTGTCATCTAAATGAATAGGAAAATATTCATTTCCCATTGCTTTTTGTAACCTTGAGACCACCTGGTCCTTAAAAATATGAAAACATAATCAAATTACATTCTAATAAGATAGATTAAAATGTTTCTTACCTGTGACATTTGCAAAAATTCTAAGTCTTGACTGCATGCTTTATTGTCAATATAGCTTTATTATCAAGCTATGAAAAAATAAGCAATTTCATATATATTGCTGGTAGGAATGCAAATTGGTACAATCCTTATGGAGGGAAATTTGGTAATACCTAACAAATCTATATGTGTGTTCACCCTCTGACCCAGAAATCCCAGTTCCAGGAATTTATCCTAAGTTAGATGTATAGCCTAGCATAAGCTGAACTTGAAAAAGATACATCCATGTGACTGTTCATGACAGTAGCATTTGTAACAGCAAAATATTGGAAACAACCTAATGGCCATGTTGGGAGGCTGGTGGAATATACGGTACATACTGGAATATTCTGCAGTTGGAAAAAAATAAAGATCTCTGAACCAATATAGTACAATTTTCAGGACACATAATTAAGTAAAAAAATCAAAATGCAAAAAACATATATAGTAGGTTATCTTGTGCAAGAATAAAGGAAAATAAGAATATATTTTCTCAAAAAGAAACAAAGGATATTAAACTAATAAAATTGGTTACCTACGGGAATGACAGAAATGGGATAGAAAGGGTAGGGGAAGGGGATGGGACCTCTCTGAGTACATCTTTTCATATAGTTTCGACTTCTGAACCATGTTAATGTTTTATATATTGAAAAAACTTAGTAAAAAGCAAGAACGGAAGAAACACAAAATTAAATACAGACACACTTAACTGTATGCCAACTAGGTTATATAATTACACAGAGAGAACCAAAAAAAATTCAAGTGATTTTGAACACAATATTTTGATTATACACCCTGAGTGGAATATATTCTAAAGGACGGAAGAATGGCAAAGGAATTTTGAACTTCATTTGTTGTTGGTGGTATTGTCATAGCAATTCCAGTACTGTGTTGTATGTATTGTAGGATTCAGTAAGTGAATAAATTCATTGATGTGTCTGTAACCCAGCTTTGCACTGTGGGTGAAGGACAATACAAATATGGAATGAAAGAAGGAGACGAAAAAGTGTAATTCTACCTAAATTAAAGATAACTTTATAAATTTATTGGGTGTTTTTAAAAAAGAAAACTACATTTCTTAGTTTTGTCACTGAAAGGGCCTAGACAATAACACTTCAGCAGCAACAAACATTCCTAGCACCTGGACCTTGGTTTCCAAATAACGCTCCCCTATCAATGGAAGCCTTGAAGAAACAGCTGATTCCAGGTTTGGGATAGAGGA
Source organism: Pongo pygmaeus (assembly GCF_028885625.2). Lineage (NCBI taxonomy): Eukaryota > Metazoa > Chordata > Mammalia > Primates > Hominidae > Pongo > Pongo pygmaeus. Next base: position 105,440,116 of record NC_072385.2, read on the forward strand.
AATACAAGGTTAGCTGGGAAAATCTTGTACCATGAAGTTTAAAAGTGCTTAAATATTGATAGGGCCACAGAAGTCACCTTGAAGAGGCTCTCACTGGCCAAATCTGTAATAACTTGGGCATCAAAAAATAACAGGCCTGGATTACAACACACAGATTAATAAGAGTCCATAAGTGAATTTCTTTTCTTTTCTTTTTTTTTTGAGACAGGGTCTCACTATATTGTCCAAGCTGGTCTCCAACTCCTGGGTTCAAGCTATCCTCCCTGCTTAGCCTCCCATAGATGAATTTCATATGAAAAAGATAAGACAAAAAGGAGTGGGGAGTTCAGTTAAATATTTTTTTAAGTGGGGGAAAAAAGGGAATCTCTTTTTTATGGAGGAAACCCAACTGACAATAGCAGAAGGAAGAAGGAATGATAGAAAAATCACCATCTTACAATCACCATGGTAAAAATTTAGGCAAGAAATATCAATGGATGCTAAAAACCACTGGGGAAAAGGGTGATCACACAGTCTCACAGTATCTCCCTATGGATAATTTATAAACCACATGGAGAAGGTACCTTCACAAGGGAAAAAAGTCAGGCAGCCACCACCTTCACCAAATTATCAAATTTGGCATCACCAACTAGGGGATTCATGGACATCAGTGTTTGTTGCTCACACACAAAAACCAGCTGAAGATGTTCATTGACACAAAAGAAACAAACAAAAAGCTGAGAGAACTATTCTTGATGAAAAGAGATTAAAGAGACAGGACAAATAAATGCAATGTGTGGTCTCTGATAAATCTAATAAGCAATGACTGAAGAAATGAACAAAATAATAAAAAGTCAACTTATTTAATTCACGACATTAGCAGATGAACGGAGTAAGTCACACAATCATCTCAATAAATACAGAAAAAGCATTAGATGAATTTCAACATCCACTTCTCATTTTAAAAAATCTCTTAGCAAATTTGGAATAAAGGTTTCTTAATCTCATAGAGCTTATCTACAAAAAAAAGCCATTAGCAAACAGCACAATTACTGATGAGAAGTTAAACATTTTCCTTTTTTTTATTTTCGAGACAGAGTCTGGCTCTGTCACTCAGGCTGGAGTACGGTGGTGCAATCTCGGCTTACTGCAACCTCCACCTCCCAGGTTCAAGCAATTCTCCTGCCTCAACCTCCCGAACAGCTGGGATTACAGGCAACCACCATCACATCTGGCTAATTTTTGTATTTTTGTAGAGATAGGGTTTCACCATGTTGGCAAGGCTGGTCTCAAACTCCTGACCTCGGGTGATGCACCCACCTCGGCCTCCCAAAGTGCTAGGATTACAGGTGTGAGCCACCACGTCCAGCCTAACATTTTCCTTTTGAACTCGGGAATAACATAAGAATACCATCTTTGGTATCATCACCTCTGAAAAAAAAAATTGTTGTGCAGGCACCAACCGGCACAATAAGATAAGAAAAAGAAATAAAAGGTATACAGATTGAAGAGGAAGTAACAACACCATTATTATCGGCAGGATTATGTGTGTTAGGTTGGTGCAAAAGTGAGTGCTATTTTGCCACTGCTTTGTTACAAAGCAATAGAGCACTAATCCAGACTTGAGCCTGGATTCTCTATTTTATTTTTTAAAAGGTCAGTTGGAAAAATGCTGTGTGCATTAGCTCTTCTGGTGGGAGCATTAAACAGCATTAAAAGTAATGGCAAAAACAGCAATCACTTTTGCACCAACCTAATAGAAAACCCAAAAGAATATATAAATAATTAAAATTTTTAAGTTTAGTTGAGTTCAAAAACAACACAAAATTCATTTTATTTCTATATATCAATAACAAACATTTTCAAAATAAAAATTTTAAAACCCACTTGCCACACAACAAAGATATCTAAACCTAGGAATAAATTTAACAAAATATGTCCATGCCTGCAACAGAGAAAACTTTGAGAGGCGTTAAAGATCTAAATACATGGTTATGACTTGAAAGACTCAATATTGTAAAGATGTCTGTTTTCCCCAACTTGATTCATAGAATTCAAAGCAATCTCTATCAAAATCCCAACAGGTTTTCTGCAGTGGAAATTTCCAAGCTGATAGTACAATTTACACGGAAATTCAAAGCCAAGGCACTTCTGAAGAAGAAAAAATAGGAAGACTTCTTTTCTCAAAAACAGAAGTTAATATAAAGCTACAGAATTAAGACAATGGGTTATTGGCCCTGAGACAGATAAATGGACTAATAGAGCAAAAAAGAGAACTGACACAGATAGAAACATGCATGAATCCTTAATGGACAAACAGAGGTAGCTCTTCACAGTGGTAGGGAAACAACCGATTTTTCAATAAATGGTACTGAGACAACTGGGTATCTGCATTTAAAAAAATGAGGGGCTGGATGTGGTAGCTCATACCTGTAATCCCAATGCTTTAGAAGGCCAAGACAGGAGGACTGCTTGAGCCCAGGAGTTCAAGACTAGCCTGGGCAACATGGTGAAACTCCTTCTCTACAAAAAATACTAAAATTAGCCAGGCGTGGTGGCATGTGCCTGAACACAATATTTTGATTATATAACCTGAGTGGGTGTGTGGTCCTAGCTACTTGGGAGGCTGAGGTGGGAGGATTACTTGAGCCTGGGAGGTTGAGGCTACAATGAGCCATAATTGCACCACTGCCCTCCAGCCTAGGTGACAGAGTGAGACTCTATCTCAAAAAGAAATAATAATGACAGCATTGGGTTCCTCTCATATACTATTCATAAAAGTCAATCCCAGATGTAGGGTGATTGACTTAAATGAGAAAAGTAAATTTATAAAGCTTTTAGAAGGAAATATAGGATATCTTCATGACCTCGAGGTAGGAGAGGAGTTCTTTAAGATACAAAGAGCACAAACCATAAAGGAAGATTTAAAATACATATACTTAAGAATAAAAGCCGGACACGGTGGCTCACACCTGTAATCCCAGCTCTTTGGGAGGCCGAGGTAGGCAGATCACTTAAGATCAGGAGTTTGAGACCAGCCTGGCCAACATGGTGAAACCCCGTCTCTACTAAAAATACAAAAATTAGCCAGGCATGGCAGCAGGCACCTGTAATCCCAGCTACTCAGGAGGCTGAGGCAAGAGAATCGCTTGAACCTGGGGGGCAGAGGTTGCGGTGAGCTGAGACCAAGCCACTGCACTCCAGCCTGGGTGACACAGCCAGACTCTGTCTCAAAAAAAAAAAAAAAAAATAGAGAATATACAAATAGACAATGGTGAGACCACATATGATAACAGAACTCTGAGCCACAATCTGCAATCGGCCAGGCCAGAGAACCAAACTGCAGCAATCAGCCCAGAATGGTCAGGTTTGGTTAATGACTGCCATCTTCTCTGTTTTTTGCTCTGCTTGCAACTCAGGACCACTCAGAGAAAGCCAGATACACTCCCAATTGGATAACTTCAGATGCCCTGCCTCTAGTCAGCTGGTCCCTGATATCAACAACCTCCAACCAGAGCAGATCTGAAGATTTCCCTTTTTTCCACTGTGAAGCTTTCCCACTCCCCTGCCTGCCTTTGAATCTTGGCCAAACATAAGTTATGTCTCGCTACAGCAAGCTCTGAATAAATAGCCTCTGTTTGTCCTCATTTGGGTGGTCTACATTTATTTACACAAAATTAAGAATTTTGCTCATCAAAAGTCCCCATAGAGTAGGAGGACAAGCTTCAGAGTGGAAGAAGATATTTGTCATATATGTAACCTCCAAAGAGCTAGTACACAGCATATATGGAGAACTCCTAAAAAATCAATAGGAAAAAGACTTGAACAGGCACTTCACAAAAGAGAAACTCAAACGATCTCTTTGAAAACACTCCTTGGCCTCATTAGTAATCAAATACAATCATCCTGTGCAGAAGGCATAGCAAGCATTGTCATTCTCCTCCACAGCTCAGAGCGGTAACTGACTTGCCCCAGAGAAGCCTCAAGCGTGGGCTCAGACCCTAGGCAGGCCCAGGACTCTGTCCCATGCTTCCTCCTCTCTCTCTGGGGAGTCAAGGGCAAGTGCCTTCTCACTCCAGACCCCGTCCTCTCATCTGGAGAAGATGAAAGACCTTTAAGGCCCTTTTCAGTTTAAAAGGTTCTACCTTCCTAAGCAAAGGGAGAGCCAATGATGGGAAGAAGAGAGGCAGAGAGGGATTATGGCAGAGGCACAATCTACCCACAGTCATTAATGTTGTGGGGAATGGAAAGCCCTGGCTGGTTGCCCACTCAGTTCAACAAAAGCTCAGCACTCTGTTTAGCAGCACGAAAGAATGTAGGCAATCTTTTAGAATTTATCATCTGGAAATCTGTCTTCCTTTGTCCTTCAAAAACAAAACAAAGCTCATAAATGGTAATAGTAATGATCAAAATGTGCATAGTAGTAGTATTTCCATTTTAAGGATGAAAAAAATCGAGGTCCAGGGAGGTGGAAGAACTTGCCCAAAGCCACAAAGCACAAACAAATAGAATCCAGGTTTTTTTTGTACCATGGTGCTGCTGCCCGACCGTACTCGTCTCCTATCCCAAGATCTGCCTCACTCCCGGCAGCCTTTGAGACATGTAACCCTGTGTAGGTATCCTCTGCATCCCATTCCACAGGAGGCAAACCAGCCTTCTTATTCTTGAACTGTATGATTTGTGCTTTATCTCATCAAAAGCACACACTCCTCTTGCACACCCCTTGCCTAAGCAACATGGGACACCAGCGGGGCTAAACCATTGGTTGTCCTCTGAGCAAAAGGCATGCTTACCTTGCCCCAGAAGCAGCAGCAGCTCCAGGAGGAAAAGGCCTGGCCGCAGCCCCATGCCAGAATGCTCCAGGTGACTCGGGCCTCTGGAAGAGCTGCTCCAGCAGATGGATGGACTATCACACCTCCTCCTGTTTTATGCTCCTCTGTGTTCTGATAGAGCACCTGTCATAAATTTTACTGTGTTCGCCTTTGAAAGGGGGTAGTGGCGGGCTGTAAATGATAAATATTAACATTTAGGCGGAAGAGTTCTTAAGGCAGATGAGTCAATGATGGGTAGCATGTTCTAGTCATAGACACTGACAGACCAGGGCCGCATAGCTGCTTCCATACAGCCTTCCATGATAGTGGGTGCCCGGAAATTACCGGTGTTCGGGTCTGCTGGGAAGAACGTGGGCCTGGGAATCCCAGGTGCTGGTCGGAATTCCAAATCAGCCACAGCTGTGGGAACTTGGGTGTCTCCCTTAATGTGGCCTCAGCTTTCTCAGCTGTAAGCCAGGAGATCAAAAGTACCTTGTAACAACTGTAAACCATAAACCTACCTCCAAATGTGAAACGTGTTCCCACCGTGTCTCAGAAGCTCTGCTAGGTTCCCTGGTTTGCATGACACAGAGAGGTTTGTTTCTGTTCCCCCCATCTCCAAACCCATGGGTGGCCAGTTGTGTTGGGTGGATGTGCACACCATAGATTTGTTGTCTGCATGTTGAATTCAGAGATACAAGCCAGAAAGGGGGAACCAAGTTTGACAAAATCAGCCGTTTCCTTTGGGTAAACTAAGTCAGGAATGCTGGGCTGGGTCTAAACTGGGCAGACAAAGCTGGCATTTAAAGCCTGAGTGACAAATACCCTTGAGAGTAGAATTTAAATTTTTTACACAAATATCAAGAAACAATTGCCTTGGTTGATAGGAACAAATATATTTAAATTATCCTTGCTTTCTGGCCGTGCTTGTGGGTGTTAGGCTGGGATCCTGACTTCTGAGGTCTAGCTAAGACTCTGGGGCTTGTTCCCATGGCCAGCCTCAGATCCTGATCTCCTGGCTGACCCACTTTTCTCATATTTAAGAATCACAGCCAGGCACAGTGGCTCACATCTGTGATCTCAGCACTTTGGGAGGCTAAAGGAGGATCACTTGAACCCAGGAGTTTGAAAACCAGCCTGGGCAACCCCATCTCTATAAAAAATGAAAATAAATTAGCCAGGCGTGGTGGCATGCACCTGTAGTCCCAGCTACTTGGGAGGCTGAGGCAAGAGGACTGCTTGAGCCCGAGAGTTCAAGGTTGCAGTGAGCTATGATTGCACCACTGCACTCCAGCCTGGATAAGAGCAAGATTCCATCTCAATTAAAAAAAAAATTTTTAATTACAGTTATAACCTCTATTGTCTTGAGTAGAAAGTGAAGATGAAGTGGGTGGCCCTTTGTTCCTGAATCTCTGGTTTCAGGATGTTGTCTCCCTTTCTAAACTGCTCAGAAAATATGTGACTTGTGGGTCACCACTGATTTAGCCAATGCCAAAGGCTTAGCCTAAGCCTCAGGACTGTAGGAGGGTATTGGGACATGCCAGAGGTGTGTGGACACTGACACACTTAGTCCAGCTGGCCATCAGCTGGTTCTAGAGCCTAGAAGAGAGCAGCACACACAGACACACAGAAAAGGAAGAAGAAAATACACCCAAGGCCAAGGTCTGTGGGGGACAAGTGAGCATAGATGCCCCTGGACATGTAGACACTTGTCAACTTCACCAAACTGCCCCCAAGTTCAATGAGAAGCCAGAGCTGCTGTCCCACTAAGGATGTCAGGAGTTTACCCAGCTCCATGCCACCAGCAGCTTTGAGGAGCATCACTGAACTTGCCTGGGCTGAATAGGCCAAGGTCGCCACTCGTGTAGGCCAGCTGAAGGTGGGGTGGAAAAGACATGGGGCATGGGCAAAAGTAAGTTGGTTCCACACTCCAGGTACTCGCTCCATCTCTAACTGCTTCTCTCCAGGACTACCACAGCCCAACTGGGTTACCATCCTTCCTCTAACCCCTTTCACATTTAGAAAAATTGAGAAATGCCTTAAAAGCATTTATAATTTTGGGAAGGCGTTTTGGTATGGGATAGACTGGATGTCCTTTTAGGTAGAATAAATCTCTGAGTTCCATCCATGCATCAAGGAATCCTCACCAACTGTGAGGCTGCAGGGGAAGCAACATTTCTTAGACACTGTTTTTAAAATTTTTTTTGAAAAATAGAGATTAGGTCTCACTATACTGCCCAGGCTGGTCTTGAACTCTTGGGCTCAATCAATCCTCCCACCTTGGCATCCCAAAGTGCTGCGTTTACAGGCATGAGCCACCTCGGCCAGCCTCTTGGCACCCTTACAGCATCGCAGCTTAACTGGCACCTACTATCTATGTGGTCTAGTAGCAGCTATGAAAACAAGGGGAAAGTCGTCTGAAGTCAAAGCCTCCATCACTTGTCCATAAACTTTTGTTCTCTGACTTTTGCTAGGAAATGTCCTAAGAGGACATGTCCTATAAAAGGGGATGAGAAATATTCTCCATTTCAGATTTTAGCGATAATCACCCAGGTGCTCCTTTCGGGAAAGGCACAGGCCCCTGAAGTAGCATCTTTCAGGGAAGGTAGCACATGCCTTGCTCAGAGGGTTCTTGGCCACTGAAAAAGCTAAGCATTCAGGCCAGGCGCGGTGGCTCACACCTGTAATCCCAGCACTTTGGGAGGCCGAGGCGGGCAGATCACAAGGTCAGGAGATCAACACCATCCTGGCTAACATGGTGAAACCCCATCTCTACTAAAAATACAAAAAATTAGCCAGGCATGGTGGCTGGCGCCTGCAGTCCGAGCTACTTGGGAGGCTGAGGCAGGAGAATGGCGTGAACCCAGGAGGTAGAGCTTGCAGTGAGCCGAGATTGCGCCACTGTACTCCAGCCCGGACGACAGAGCAAGACTCTGTTTCAAAAAAACAAAACAAAACAAAACAAAACAAAAAAACACAGCTGAGCATTCGCTGTTGTCTAAGAATCCACAGGGAGGTGCTAGACTAAGCTCCTGGCACAGAGCCCACGTGGATTAACGCAGTGCAGGCCTTCCAAGAGTATTTTTCCAAACTGGGGGTTTACAACCCATTATTATCCCATCAATTTGATTTGGTTAATGATCAGCTCATTTAAAAAAATGAAATCAAATGTAAAATATCTGAGGACATAGCACTATAATAAGGGTAAGTAACATATCAGGAAAACTTGTTTCAGCTACATGTAGTGATGCAATATGTTTTTCTTAATGTCGGTCACAGTCAAAAAAAAATTGAAAACCACCACAACTTTAGAGAGTAATAGATCCACAACAAAATCTCTAGACTTTGAGAAAAATAAAACAGGTTTGTTTTTCCTTCTGGTTAAAGATGTAGCTAGACCCAATTCCCTTGTGTTAGGAGCTAGAAGCAATGTCTACAAAGGGCCCTGAGTCTTAGGAAGAAGCAAGCTTTTTTTTTTTTTTTTTTTTTTTTAAGAGACAGGGTCTTGTTCTGTTGCCCAGACTGGACTGCAGTAGTTATTCACATGCATTATCATTGCACGCTATAGCCTTAAACTTCTGGCCTCAAGCAATCCTCCTGCCTCAGCTTCCTGAGTAGCTGGAATTATAGGTGCATGCCACCACACCCAGCTTCGGATCAAGCTTTTTAATGACTGTAAACAGAGAGTAAATCAACTTGTCTTCTTCTTTCAACAAGGAAAATTTAGTCCCTGGCACCTGACTGAGCTCTGCCAATGTGATGGGAAGTGTGCACCAGCAGCCTGCCATCTTGGACAAGGACCCCTTGATGCCTGTTTTAGGAAGATACCCCACTGGAAGAAGGAGGGTACACACCAGAACTGTGGGAGGGGTGGAAGCAGAGTACCTTATCTCTCAGGGTAATCTGCATTATGGCAGTAATGCCCTGGGGATTTTCTGCCCCAAGTTTCAGCTTTTCTGAAGTTCCTACTGAACCTCACCATGATGGCTTTGCATTGTTCATGCCTTCTGCATGGAGATGGGCCTATGTTCCCAGCAAGAGAGGGGCTGGACCTTTCTGTTCCTACCGTCTTAGCACCCTCAAAACTCTTCCCCCAGGAGCACCTAGCCCAGTGTTCTGCACATACCAGGCCCCCCACAAATCTTTGTTCACTGGCTGAGTATTCTCCAGGGGCAAAGAAACTGGTTTAACTGGCCTGTGTTCTCCATCACCCCTGCCAGTCACAGAAGTAAAAGGAACCTTGGATTAGGACTCTCCAAACCTGGCATATTATCTAGATGCCAGGGCTCCTGTGTATTTCCAATAAGACCTGGGTACATGCATGCAAAACATTGTCTAATGCAAGTAACTGGGCTGACTTAGCTTTCCTTGGGCAGAGGCTTTGCTTATAAACAAGATACTAAAGACAAGAAGAGCTTAATTAAGGGATGAAAAAGGAAGAGATAAAATGAAGAAGGTACTAGTAATATATTTCTAGAAAAAAATATAGTTTTCAAATATCACAGACTTATTAATAAAAAGAGAAACACTGACAGGGCAAATCCCAGCAGAATGCACACTCCATGAGGGAAGGGACCTGGCCTGTCTTGTTCTTTGCTATGTCCCCAGCACACAGCATATGCCTGCCATAGCAGGCATTTGTTGGATGTTGGATGAATAAATGAATAAATGAAACTCAGAATAAAAGGAAAGAGATCAAGACCACTATAAAAAGATCAGATCAGCAGAGTAGGATGTAAAAAGGAATAAAAGCATATTTTAGGATAGAAAGCTGGGGAAAAAGAGAGGTACACTGCCCAATACCATGAAGCATGATGGGAACAGACAATGGAGAAGTAACATGGGGATTCACGGGTCACGCTCTTCCCCAAGGCCACAGCATTATTCTTCCACATAGCGGTTCTCAATCCTGGCTGCACACTGGAACCACCTGGGGAACGTTTTAAAAGAATACTCATGCCCAGGCTTCACTCTCGGAGATTCGGATTTATTTGGTCCAGGGTGGGACATGGGCATTGATCCTTTTTAAAGTTCATCAATAGATTCTGATGTGCTGCCAGGGCTAGAACTGCTGCTCCAGTGGAGCCAGAGCTCTCAGGGACCTGCCCAGTGCCTAGCACTGACGGACAAGAGGGCTCCATCTCTGCTGCCTCAGACAAGGCAAAGGTTCACCAGACATAGCAGGATGCCAGGACAAGCTACTCAGTGCTGACAAAATCAGGCTGACCTGGCAGCCTCTCCAGATGGGAAACCCAGGGAAGAGACACTGGGTAAAGTGCTGGGACTTCTCTCTGAGAGGTCAGGGAGTAGGCGGGAAAGGGCTGGTTTCTGGTGCCTGAGGAAGGCCCGTCACTGAGCACCAGGACGTGTGGGCTGGAGTCCCAGATCCACGGTGATGCCTATGATCACCCGCAGTCATTTCGTCTTCCTTATGCCTCTGTTTCCACAGCTGTGAGGTTGGCAGCATGGATTCCATTCTTTTGCATGCGGTGTAAGCTCATCTCATCCCTTCCCCACCGTGGCAGTGGCAATGTGATGGGAAGCCCGGGCATCCTCCAAGCCACACAGCTACTCTGCCTTTTGGTCCCTTTCTCTCTCCTCTCCCTCTTGCCATTTCAGACTCAGGGCCTCTTAGACCCCCAAAGCCCTTTTAGCATTGACTGGGAACGTTATTAGTACTTTGCTTCCCAATCTGCACTCCTCCCAGCTCACGGAAGATGGTGATCTTTGAACAGCACAGAAGGAAACCAGAAAAGGCAGTCTTTGGCCTGAGATGATCAGCTAGAGGTCCTAAACAGCCCCAAGCCCCTCCGACAATCCTGAAGGGCTCAGAGGGTCAACATCTTTGGCCATCTGTAACCCACGGGAGCTCCTACAATCCAGGTCCAGATTTAAATACCATTTGTTGAGCACCTAGTAGGTGCCAGGCATCTTGTTATTCGAATTTATAAATGTTGTCTCATTTAATACCAGCTACATTCCTCAGGGGGTTAAGAGTCTCAACTAAGATCACCCAACTAGTAAGTTTAAAAGGAGGCTCTGATCCAAGTCTTCTACCTGCATCCATTAGTGTGTCCCCAGCGTGACTGCGAGCTGCACCTGTGAAATGTCCTAAACACCCACAGGATGAAGCTGGGAAGGCTCTTGATTCTGAGCCAGCAAGGAGCAGCCCTCAGCTCATGCACCCACTTTTTAGGAGAGTCTGGCAATAGGACCTTCTCTCCTAGACTCTGAGTCTGAGTTGAGCATCCACCGCAATCATCATACAGCCTGGGCCCCAGGGACCCCACTACCCTGTGGAGGAAGCACCATTTGTCCTAGCAGAAGACACCTGAAGAGTGTCCCCCTTAGTACCATCTCAGAAGGACCAGAGACCCAAACGGGATTCTCCCATCCATCCGAGCTGGTGGATGCCCGAGTGTGCCCCTTCCTTCTCCCCTTCTTGGGGAGAATTCCACCCAGTGGCAGGAAAGCAACAGGGACTAGGTCAGAACTGGTCAGTGAGCACCTGGACCTTAACAGCCACCTAGTCCAGTCCTCTTCCCATCATACAGAAGAGGACACTGAGGCAAGGAAAGAGGCAGGCAAGGGTCTGAAATGGGTTTTGGGTTCCCTGATCCAAGCCCAGTGTCCTTTCCCACTCATGATGTAAGACTGGATCACCATGGCCATGAGCAGCAGTGGTATTTCTACTCCAGTTTTACTGAAAAGACAACTCCAAGAGAATTAGTAAGTTGCCTAAGGCTGCCCTGCGACTAAAGCAGAGGCCAGAGCCCTTTCCTCTCTACCACAGCCAACGAGTGGCCAAGTTCAAGCCATGGAGACTCAATACAGACCCTGTGCTAGCAGATACCGCATAAAACCCGTGTTCACCCCATCTCCATTCTGGGGAGTGGGGTCCCATGGAGACAGGCTAGTATGGCTGCTGGGTCCTGGCACATGGGAGAAACTTCCCGGGATCTTTTAGAGCTGAAATCCCCTGTGTCCTGGTCCCATGTGGCAGGGCCAGGAGATGGCTCTGGGGAGAGAAGTGTTGTGAAATTTGATGCTCTGCCCACCAGGGGGATCCTGTAGGACCACCTGCTATGGGGCTAATCTTTCCCTCACTTAATTCCCTTTGCATTCTGTCCATGGGAGCTATAATCTGTCCTTCAAATCCAAAAGAAATAACCAAAGGCTCCTGGTCTTTCCCTGGGAATCTCATGTGCTCCAGACCACAATGGGAGGCTCCTGGCTCCAACAGCCCCAAGCATCAGGCACTGACCCCATATATCCCCCTGGCCTGTGTTCAGAGGAGATCATCTGCCCAGAAAAGCTTCCACTGGACAGGGGGTCCAGGGAGGAAAGAGAGCCTTTCTAGCCCCAGCCATGGCAACTTACCAGCTGGGGAAATCTCTTTATCCTCACTGCAGTCACTCCGGAATGGGCTCTGAGCCTTTGGCTGTGTAGCAGGGGATTGAGGTGGCGTGGCATGGGATGGCATGGCATGGTGTCATCAGCTTGCTGGGGCTGAGCTGTCAACATCGTCAGACACTGGCACGTGGGTGTTAATAGCTTTGGCAATGATGTGCAAGCTTACTTGCTCTCCCAGCTATGCAATCCCACTATTTACCTTGATGGCACTCCCTGGGGAGAGGGTGGTAGTATAAGAGTAGGCAGGAGAAGATGAGGTGAGACTGGGTCTGGTGTCTGTCCCCAGGGCCCTGATGCAGACTGGCCACTAGGCCTGGCTAGGCAGAGAGATCTGTGCTGACCTCCAGCCACAGGGACATCGAGCTGGACTGGGCACCGCCCTGAGTTTACCATCTCAGCTGGCTCCATCCTGAGGGACTGCCTACCACCTCTGCCTCTGGGCACCACTAGCTGACATTGCAGCCTCCTGTTCCTTCCCCTCCTCCCCCTCCCCTCTCCCTCCTTCTCCTCCTTCTCCTCCTCCTTCTCGTTCTTCTTTTTGAGACAGGGTCTCACTCTGTCACCCAGGCTAGAGTGCAGTGGCTCAATCTTGGCTCACTTGGCTTACTGCAACCTCTGCCTCCTGGGTTCAATCCATCCTCCCACCTCAACCTCCCAAGTAGCTGGGACCACAGGTGTGTGCTACCATGCCAGGCTAATTTTTGTATTTTTTATAGAGACGGGGTTTCACCATGTTGCCCAGACTGATCTCGAACTCCTGTGCTCAAACCATCCGCCCACCTCAGCCTCCCAAAGTGTTAGGATTACAGGCATGAGCCGCCATGCCCTGTTCCTTTTTTCCTTCATGGATTCGGTAAGGGCCTTGTTTGTAACTGCAAGGTTAGCACCCGAAGAGAAAACTTGAGGAAACAGAATTTTCAAACTCCACATCTTCTCCATTCTAATTCCTGCATATTTTCATAGCACAATCTTTCTGAAACAGACTCTGTCTTATAATCCACAAAAATGTTTAGAAACTTGCCACACAGAGAGCGGGCGGGAAAGCCAGATTTTCAATCCAGTTTTTGTGCAGCAAAAACTTGTGTCTCTTAACCCAAGACACAACACCACATCACTTTTGTTCAGTTAGGTATGGTTCTTAACTGACTCTCAGAGGCCTTCTAGGAGTGTGTGGGAGGAGGAGCATCCAGGGACACGGCTCTCCAGAGTGTGGCTGGAATCTCAGCGTGGTCTCTGTGGGAAGCCTGGATGCCTCCTTCTACCTCCTACTCACTTTCTTCTTTGCTTCTGAGACAGAGCTGCTCAGACCAAGTTTCCAATTGTTCCTCTCTGTTGACCTTGAGATCCATGTTTCCTTAGTCATCCTGAGACTCTGAGTTCTGCGCACCTTAACATCTCTTACCTGAATTTGTGTAGAATCCCTTCCGGGTCAGCATCCATCACCAGGGTGACCTTTCTAAAACACCTTCTCCTCACTTGTCCCTACCCTTCAATGTGGCTTCTTCTCCCAGCACACTGCTAGAATTGCTTGAAGGTCAATAATTTGTTCAATCCAATAAACAATGAGGTCCTCAGACCTCACCTTACTTGCCATCTCAGCAGCATTTCACAGCCAACCTCGGCCCCTACTCTTGGACAACTTGCCCTTGACCTCCAGGCTTCCAGTTTCCTGGTTTCTTCTCTCCAGCAGTTCCTTCTTGGCCTCCTTTGCCAGCTCCTTCTCTGCTGCTGAAGTTCATCTGGAACCTCCTCTTTCTACCTGTCTCTCAAGGCAACCACATGGTTTCATTAAAAATCTATGTGTTGACCATTCCCCCATTTCAATTTCCAATCGGACCTCTCTTTTAGCTTCAAAACCCATAAACTCATTCATGGACTAAGTCTTCACTTTGATGTTTCAGAGGCACCTCAAACTCAAGGAGTTAAGAACCAAACATATGATCTTCCCCGACTCATTTGTAGCCCCATCGGATATGGCAACAGTGGCTCATGAAACCACTCACTGTTCTCCATCTCCACTGCCCCCAGCTGGGCCCAGGCCTCTGTCCCTGGTCCCCTGAACAGCTGCCCAGCTGCTCCATGTCTACACATGCTTGTTCCAGTCTTTTCGTTTTCACACACAGCAGCCTGAACAATCTTGTCAAAGGGCAAACCTGATGTCACACCCTTGTATAAAACCCTCACCAGCTTCCCACTGCCCTGCAGATCAAGTCCAGCCATTGCAGTGTCACTTACAAGGCCCTGTGCTCCCTCCTCTCGCCAGCTTCAAGTCTCATTTGGCCCATCTTCTCTGACCTCAGGCTCACTGAGGCTCCATCACATCCTTAAAAATGTCATCCTTTTTGCATCCTGGCAACCTTAATGTGTGCTGGTCCCTCTGGCCAGAACTCTCAGACTGTGTCAGTATCCTTCCCACCTCTTGACCTCCCTAATTCTCCTTCTGGTCTCAGTTGAAATATTTCTTCCTACAATGGGACTTCTTTGGCCTAGTGAAAGAGATGCCCCGACCTCATGCTCCTCTGGCCCCCTGCAATTCTCCTCCAATACTTAGTGTGCTTTTAATTGCTTCTGTAAAGTCTATCCTGCCAGGTGTGGTGGCTCACACCTGTAATCCCAGCACTTTGGGAGGCCAAGGTGGAGGATCGCTTGAGCCCAAGAGTCCAAGATCAGCCCAGGCAACATAGCAAGACCCCATCTCTACAAAAAATACAAAAATTAGCCAGGAGTTGTGTTGTGTGCCTGAGGTCGCAGCTACTTAGGAGGCTGAGGCAGGAGGATTGCTTGAGCCCAGGAGTTCTGGGCTACAGTGAGCTATGATCGTGTTGCTTCACTCCAGCCTGGGACAGAGTAAGACCCCCATCTTTTAAAATAAATATATAAGATAAATAAATAAAAATAAAGTCTATCCTGTCTGTCCAATGGTAAATTCCAGGAGGGCAAGGACCATGTAGTTCACTGCTGTGTCCCCAGCACTTAGCACAGAGCCTGGTATCCGTAAGTGCTCGATAATTGCTGCATAGATGAATAAAATCCAGACCCGCTTCAGTCAACTCCCCCAGGGCCCTGGTGAACTGAATTAAGTTTTGTGTCACAGTGGCTTAACTCCTTTTCTCTCTGGCAGTTTGCTTATAGCTTCATTACATAACTTACTTCACCTTGTTGGGGATCCAAAAATTAGCCAACTGGGGCTGCATCCTCTGCTGGAACGGGTATAGCCCATGTTTTATTCATCTCTAACTGCCTGCACAGTCCCCAGTATGGTGGCTTTGCACAGTCCCCAGTATGGCGGCTTTCCACATGGTAGGAAACTGTGTCCCAAAAACTGCACTCTTGGGACTAAGAACAATATATTGCTGCACAAAGGGAGACCTACTTGGCCTCTCCATGGCCAGAATTCTGCCCCTCATTCTTACCTCCCATCCTGCAGAGTTAATAAATCTCTTTAAATCGTCCTCCTAAAAACTAAGAAAATCTGAAATTTTCCCAGTCATGTAAATAAGGCTAGTGAACCAATCAAGGACTGTCAAATGTTTTGAAAGGTCAATTAGGGTCTCCCTCACTTTCAAAACTCCATCCCAATAGAACACCTGCCAGTCAGAGACTGCCTTAGTATTTCCTCTTTTTTCTCTAAGAAACTTACTCTTCTTTCAGATACCTTTGAACCCCTGCTGAAACCAAAATGACTGCAGATGTTTCTTTGCGGATGCAAGTTTATAAATAAGTAGGCTTTGCTAATTTTGCCTTGGGTTTAGTTTTATTTTTGACTGTAATCTTGGTG
This sequence comes from Pongo pygmaeus, assembly GCF_028885625.2. NCBI lineage: Eukaryota > Metazoa > Chordata > Mammalia > Primates > Hominidae > Pongo > Pongo pygmaeus. Next base: position 105,456,097 of record NC_072385.2, read on the forward strand.
CCATGACTCGGATCCCACCTGACCTGCTCATCACTGTGGACCTTGGCTCTTAATCAGGTGGGAGCCCACCAAGGCCCCTTGAACCACACACTGACAAGTAAACCTGCCCTGGGCCTCAGCTCCGTTCTCTCTCTGGTTTTTTGTTTTTTGGTTTTTTTGGTTTTGTTTTTTTTTTTTTTTTTTGAGACAGGGCCTTGCTCTGTCGCAGAGGCTGGAGTCCAGTGGCACAATCATGGCTCACTGCAGCCCTCACCTCCGAGGCTCAAGTGATCCTCCCACCTCAGCCTCCCTAGTAGCTGGGACTACAGGCACATGCCACCATACCTGGCTTTTTTCTTTTTTTGGTAGAGACAGCTTTCCACCATATTGCCCAGGCTAGTCTTGAACTCCTGGGCTCAAGCTATCTGCCTGCCTCAGCCTCCCAAAGTGCTAGGATTGCAGGTTGGCCACTGTGCCTGGCCAACTCCAAGCTCTTTGTGCTGAGTTCCGTGGCTGTTTCATTCACTTGTCAAATCCAGTTATTTATATTTGGTTAATGTTTCCCTTTGGAGCTGCATCCTTGGTGATTTGCTTCCACCTGTCCCTTGTTTTTTCCTGTGTCCTTAAGTGTTATTTATTTATTTATTTAAAAAAAATTTTTTTTTGAGACAGAATCTCACTCTTGCCCAGGCTGGAGTACAATGGCACGGTCTCAGCTCACTGCAACCTCCACCTCCTGGGTTCAAGCAATTCTCCTGCCTCAGCCTCCTGAGTAGCTGGGATTATAGCTTCCTGCTACCATATCTGGCTAATTTTTTGTATTTTTAGTAGAGACGGGGTTTCACCATGTTGACCAGACTGGTCTTGAATTCGTGATCTCAGCTGATCCACCCGCCTCAGCCTCCAAAAGTGCTGGATTACAGGCGTGAGCCACGGTGCCCAGTCCGTAAGTGTTATTTAATTATGAGAAGGAAGAATTTAGAGTAGAACGCAGGCATAGTTCCTATAATTTGGCTGTTTGAGACAGCCTTACAGACTAGAAAGTTTGCAGTTCTTTCCAGACCAACATCCTCTAAGAACAAACTTTGCTGTGGGTGACCAATAACACCTGATGAGATTATTTTCCCATCTTGGCTATTTGTCCTGAGAGCCTTGTTTGGATTCAGAGAGCATATTCCTTCTGATACATTCCACCTGCTAGGGACTCAAGACTGTTGGGTCTAAACGCTGAGGGGCTGACCATTAGGTCAGGGGCCCAAGACACTAAGTTGTCTAAACACCTTCAGCTGACTGTAACTTTCAACTGCAGTAACCAGGACTTCCCAATCTAACCTCCCCCTCTGCAAAAAACTCTGCTTCTTACAGGTATCCACAGGACCGCCATAACTTCTATCTCTCTAAATGGCAGAATTCCACCAAGGATGTTTTGGCATTCAATGTGACACTTTGGGGAACATTTAATTTCATTCAAACTGCTCGTTTGAGAGGTGCCTTAAAACAAAAAGAATAAAATTTCCCTGGCCCAAGAAGCACAGTTTTTTTTTTTTTTTTTTTTTTTTGAGACGGAGTCTCACTCATTCTGTCACCCAGGCTGGAGTGCAGTGGTGCAATCTCCACTCACTGCAACCACCATTTCCTGGGTTCAAGCGACTCTCCTGCTTCAGCCTCCCAAATAGCTGGGATAACAGGTGCGCACCACCACACCTGGCTAATTTTGTATTTTAGATAGAGGTGGGGTTTCGCCATGTTGGCCAGGCTGGTCTTGTCTAAATATTACATCTTATTTGATGACCCTGAATAACCAAAACAATGTTGGAAATAAAGAACAAAGCTAGAGAACTCACACTTACTGATTTCAAAACTTACTACAAAGCTATAGTAGTCAGAACACTGTGGTACTGGCATAAAGACAGACACATAGACCAATAGAATAGGATATACAGGCCAGAAACAAACTCTCTCATATATAGTTAAATGGTTTTCAGCAAGGGTGCAAGACCATTCAATGGAGGAAAGGATAGTCTTTTCAACAAATAATGCTGGGAAAACTGAATATCTCATGCAAAAGAATGAAGCTGGGCCCTTACCTAATGCCATATACAAAAATGAACTCAAAATGGATCAAAGACCTAAATGTAAGACCTGAAACTCTAAAACTTTTAGGAGAAAGCACAGGGCAAAAGTTTTATGACATTGGATTTGGCAGTGATTTCTTGAATATGACACTAACAGACAGGAAATTAGGAAAAAATAGACAAATTGGATTCCATGAAAATTTAAAAGTTTTGTGCGTCAAAAGACACTATCAATAGAATGAAAAGGCAATCTATCCAATGGGAGAAAATATTTGCAAATCATATATCTGATAAGGGATTGATATCCAGAATATACACAGGATTCCTAAGACTCAACAACAACAAAACAACCCAACTCAATAATGGGCTAAGGACTTGGATAAATATTTCTCCAAAGAAGATATGCAAATGGTCAATAAGCACGTGAAAAGATGCTTAACACCACTTAACACTAGAAAAATGTGCATCAAAACTACAATGAGATACTACCTCACACCCAGTTGATGGCTACTCTTTTTAAAAAAAAAACAAACAGAAAATAGATGTTGGTGAGGGTGTGGAGAAATTGGAACCCTTGTACATTATTGATAGGCATATAAAATGGCACAGCTATTGTGGAAAACAGTACGGTGGTTCCTCAAAACATTAAAAATAGAATTATCCTGTCAACCAGCAATTCTAGCTCTGTGTATTTATCCAAAGGAATTGAAAGCACAGTGTTGAAGAGATATGTGCACTCCTACATTCATAGCGGCATTATTCACAATGACTAAAACATGGAAGCAACCCAAGTGTCTACTGACTGATGACTAGATAAGCAAAATGTGGTATAGACATGTAATTGAATATTATTCAGCCTTTAAAAGGAAGGAAATTCTGACATATGCTACAATATGGATGAATCTTTTTTTTATCTTTATTTTTAACAGGATATGGCTCTGTTGCCTAGGCTGAAGTGCAGTGGTGCAATCACTGCTCACTATAGCCTTGACTTCTCAGGCTTAAGCGATCCTCCTACCTCAACCACCCAAGTAGCTGGGACTACAAGCACAAACCACGGTCAGGCCTCTGAGCCCAAGCTAAGCCATCATATCCCCTGTGACCTGCACGTATATATCCAGATGGCCTGAAGCAACTGAAGATGCACAAAAGTGAAAATAGCCTTAACTGATGACATTCCACCATTGTGATTTGTTTCTGCCCCACCCTAACTGATCAATGTACTTTGTAATCTCCCCCATCCTTAAGAAGGTTCTTTGTCATTCTCCCCACCCTTGAGAATGTACTTTGTGAGATCCACCCCCTGCTCGCAAAACATTGCTCCTAACTTCACTGCCTATCCCAAAACCTGTAAGAACTAATGATAATCCCACCACCCTTTGCTGACTCTCTTTTTGGACTCATCCCGCCTGCACCCAGGTGAAATAAACAGCCTTGTTGCTCACACAAAGCCTGTTTGGTGGTCTCTTCACACGGACATGCATGACATTTGGTGCCAAAGACCCGGGACAGGAGGACTCCTTCAGGAGACTGGTCCCCTGTCCTCACCCTCACTCCGTGAGGAGATCCACCTAACAACCTTGGGTCCTCAGACCAACCAGCCCAAGGAACATCTCACCAATTTCAAATCAGGTAAGCAGTCTTTTCACTCTTCTCCAATCTCTCTCGCTACCCTTCAGTCTTCCTCTCTCACTACCCTTCAATCTCCCTGTCCTTCCAATTCCAGTTCTTTTTCCTCTCTAGTAGAGACAAGGAGACACATTTTATCCATGGACCCAAAACTCTGGCACTGGTCACGGACTCGGGAAGACAGTCTTCCCTCGGTGTTTAATCACTGTGGGGATGCCTGCCTGATTATTCACCCACATTTCATTGGTGTCTGATCACCGTGGGGATGCCTGCCTTGGTCATTCACCCACATTCCCTTGGTGGCAAGTCAATTGCAGGGATGCCTGCTTTGGCTGCTTACCCACATTGCAGCCCAGGGCTGCTCCCCACCCCCCTCTCCATGTCTCTACCCTTCTCTTTAAACTTACTGCCTTCACTATGGGCAACCTTCTGCCCTCCATTCCCCCTTCTTCTCCCTTAGCCTGTGTTCCCAAGAACTTAAAACCTCTTCAACTCATACCTGATCTAAAACTTAAAAGCCTTATTTTCTTCTGCAATACTGCTTGGCCCCAATACAAACTCGACAGTAGTTCCAAGTGGCCAGAGAATGGCACTTTCGATTTTTCTATCCTACAAGATCTAGATAATTTTTGTCGAAAAATGGGCAAATGGTCTGAGGTGTCTGACGTCCAGGCATTCTTTTGTGTAAAAGAGACCCTCCCTAGTCTCTGATCTCAATGCAACTTGTCCCAAATCTTTCTTCTTTCTCTCCTGTCTGTTCCTTTAGTCTCCACCCCAAGCTCTGAGTCCTTTGAATCCTTCTTTTCTATGGACTCATCTGACCTCTCTCCTTCTCCCCAGGCTGCTCCTTGCCAGGCTGAGCCAGGTCCCAATTCTTCCTCAGCCTCTGCTCCCCCACCCTATAATCTTTCTATTACCTCCCCTCCCCACATCCGGTCTGGTTTATAGTTTCATTCTGTAACTAGCTCTCCCCAACCTGCCCAACAATTTCCTCCTAGAGAGGTGGCTGGAGCTGAAGGCATAGTCAGGGTACTATGGCTTTTTCTCTAGCAGACCTTTCCCAAATCAGCCAGTGTTTAGGCTCTTTCTCATCAGACCCCACTAAATATATACAGGAATTCTGATGTCTAACTCTGTCCTACAATTTAACCTGGAATGACTTAAATGTCATCCTAACTTCTACCCTCTCCCCAGATGAAAGGGAAAGTGTTTTTTGTCTAGCCCAATCTCACGCTGATAACCACGGGCTTCATGAGCCAGACCTCCAGGAAGGCATTAGAGCAGTTCCCTGAGAAGATCCCCAATGGAACTATCAGGCAGATTCCCCATGTACAGCTAGGCAAGATTACATGGTTTCCTGCCTCATTGAAGGGCTTAAAAAGGCAGCTTACAAAGCTGTTAATTATGATAAACTTAAAGAAATTACCCAAGGTAAAGACAAAAACCCAGCCCAGTTCATGTTCCACTTAGCAGCAACCCTTAGATGCTTTACCGCCCTAGACCCAGAGGGGCCAGAAGGCCACCTTATTCTTAATATGCATTTTATCACCCCGTCAGCTCCTGACATTAGAAAAAAGCTTCAAAAATTGGAATCTGGCCCTCAAACCCCACAACAGGAATTAATCAACCTCACCTTCAAGGTGTACAATAATAGAGAGGAGGTAGCCAGACAGCAACACATTTCTGAGTTACAGCTACTTGCCTCCGCTGTAAGACAACCCATAACCATGTCTCCAGCATACAAGAACTTCAGAACATCCAAGCCAAGGCTCCCAGGGGCTCCTTCAAAACATCCTCATGGACCTTGCTTCAAATGCCAAAAGCCTGGCCACTGGGCCTCAGAATGCCCACAGCCCGGGATTCCTCCTAAGCTGTGCCCTGTCTGTGTGGGCCCCCATTGGACGTCGGACTGTCTGACTCACATCGCTGCTGCTCCTAAAGCTCCTGAAGCCCAAGCCCAACGTTCCTTGGCTGACTCCTTCCCAGAGCTCCTTGGCTTAGCAGCTGAAGACTGATGCTGCCTGATCGCCTCGGAAGCCCCCTGAATCATCACAGACGCCAAGCTTCAGGTAACTCTTACAGTGCAGGGTAAGTCTGTCCCCTGTTTAATCGATACAGGGGCTACCCACTCCACATTACCTTCTTTTCAAGGGCCTGTTTCCCTTGCCCCCATAACTGTTGTGGGTATTGACGGCCAAGCTTCAAAGCCCCTTAAAACTCCCCCACTCTGGTGCCAACTTGGACAATATTCTTTTAAGCACTCTTTTTTAGTTATCCCAACCTTCCCAGTTCCTTTATTAGGCTGACATTTTAACCAAATTATCTGCTTCCCTGATTATTCCTGGACTACAGCCACATCTCATTGCCACCCTTCTTCCCAACCCAAAGTCTCCTTCATGTCTTCCTCTCGTATCCCCTCACCTTAACCCACAAGTATGGGACACCTCGACGCCCTCCATGGCAACTGATCACACACCCATTACTATCCCATTAAAACCTAATCACCCTTACCCTGCTCAGTGCCTATATCCCATCCCACAACAGGCTTTAAATGGATTAAACCTGTTATCACTCGCCTGCTACAGCATGGGCTTCTAAAACCTATAAACTCTCCTTACAATTCTCCCATTTTACCTGTTCAAAAACCGGACAAGTCTTACAGGTTAGTTCAGGATCTGCACCTTATCAACCAAATTGTTTTGCCTATCCATCCTGTGGTGCCTAACCCATACACCCTTTTGTCCTCAATACCTCCCTCCACAACTCACTATTCCGTTCTCCATCTTAAAGATGCTTTTTTCACTATTCCCCTACACCCCTCGTCCCAGCCTCTCTTTGCTTTTACCTGGACTGACCTTGACACCCATCAGTCCCAGCAGCTTACCTGAGCTGTACTGCTGCAATGCTTCAGGGACAGCCCTCATTACTTCAGCCAAGCTCTTTCTCATGATTTACTTTCTTTCCACCCCTCCGCTTCTCACCTTATTCAATATATTGATGACCTTCCACTTTGTAGCCCCTCCTTTGAATCTTCTCAACAAGACACCCTCCTGCTCCTTCAACATTTATTCTCCAAGGGATATTGGGTTTCCCCTTCCAAAGCTCAAATTTCTTCTCCATCCGTTACCTACCTCAGCATAATTCTTCATAAAAACACTGATCGTGTCCGACTGATCTCTCAAACCCCAACCCCTTCTACAAAACAACAACTCCTTTCCTTCCTGGGTGTGGTTGGATACTTTCACCTTTGGATACCTGGTTTTGCCATCCTAACAAAACCATTATATAAACTCACAAAAGGAAACCTAGCTGACCCCATAGATCCTAAATCCTTTCCCCACTCCTCTTTACGTTCCTTGAAGACAGCTTTAGAGACTGTTCCCACACTAGCTCTCCCTGACCATCTCAACCCTTTTCATTACACACAGCCAAAGTGCAGGGCTGTGCGGTCAGAATTCTTACACAAGGACCAGGACCGCGCCCTGTAGCCTTTTTGTCCAAACAGCTTGACCTTACTGTTTTAGGCTGGCCATCATGTCTCCGTACGGTGGCCGCCACTGCCCTAATACTTTTAGAGGCCCTCAAAATCACAAACTATGCTCATCTCACTCTCTACAGTTCTCATAACTTCCAAAATCTATTTTCTTTCTCACACCTGACACATATACTTTCTGCTCCTGGCTCCTTCAGCTGTACTCTCTCTTTGTTGAGTCTCCCACAGTTACCATTGTTCCTGGCCTGGACTTCAATCCGGCCTCCCACATCATTCCTGATACCACACCTGACCCCCATGACTGTATCTCTCTGATACACCTGGCATTCACTCCATTTCCCCATATTTCCTTCTTTCCTTTTCCTCACCCTGATCACACCTGGTTTATTGATGGCAGTTCCACCAGGCCTAATCGCCACACACCAGCAAAGGCAGGCTATGCTGTAGTATCTTCCACATCTATCATTGAGGCTACTGCTCTACCCCCCTCCACTACCTCTCAGCAAGCCGAACTCATTGCCTTAACTCGAGCCCTCACTCTTGCAAAGGAATTACACGTCAATATTTATACTAACTCTAAATATGCCTTCCATATCCTGCACCACCATGCTGTTATATGGGCTGAAAGAGGTTTCCTCACTACGCAAGGGTCCTCCATCATTAATGCCTCTTTAATAAAAACTCTTCTCAAGGCTGCTTTACTTCCAAAGGAAGCTGGAGTCCTACACTGCAAGGGCCACCAAAAGGCATCAGATCCCATTGCTCAGGGCTACGCTTATGCCAATAAGGTAGCTAAAGAAGCAGCTAGCATTCCAACTTCTGTCCCTCACAGCCAGTTTCTCCCCTTCTCATCGATCATTCCCACCTACTCTCCCACTGAAACTTCCACCTATCCATCTCTTTCCACACAAGGCAAATGGTACTTGGACCAAGGAAAATATCTCCTTCCAGCCTCACAGGCCCATTCTATTCTATCGTCATTTCATAACCTCTTCCATGTAGGTTACAAGCCGCTAGCCCACCTCTTAGAAACTCTCATTTCCTTTCCATCATGGAAATCTATCCTTAAGGAAATCACTTCTCAGTGTCCCATCTGCTATTCTACTACTCCTCAGGGATTGTTCAGGCCCCCTCCCTTCCCTACATATCCAGCTCGGGGATTTGCCCCTGCCAAGGACGGGCAAATTGACTTTACTCACATGCCCCGAGTTAGGAAACTAAAATACCTCTTGGTCTAGGTAGATACTTTCACTGGACGGGTAGAGGCCTTTCTCACAAGGTCTGAGAAGGCCACCACGGTCATTTCTTCCCTTCTGTCAGACATAATTCCTCAGTTTGGCCTTCTCACCACTATACAGCACGATAACAGACCGGCCTTTACAAGGCAAATGACCTAAGCAGTTACTCAGGCTCTTGGTATATTCAGTGAAACCTTCATACCCCTTACTGTCCTCAATCTTCAGGAAAGGTAGAATGGACTAATGGTCTTTTTAAAGCACACCTCACCAAGCTCAGCCTCCAACTTAACAAAAAGGACTCTGTCAAGAATAGAGCCCAAAAACTCACCAGCCAAGCAAATAATTATGCTGAACCCCCTTGGACACTCTCTAATTGGATGTCTTGGGTACTCCCAATTCTTAGTCCTTTAATATGTATTTTTCTCCTTCTTTTATTCAGACCTTGTGTCTTACGTTTAGTTTCTCAATTCATATAAAACTGAATCCAGGCCATCACCAATCATTCTATACAACAAATGCTCCTTCTAACAACCCCACAATATCACCCCTTACCCCAAAATCTTTCTTCAGTTTAACCTCTCCCACTCTAGGTTCCCATGTTGCCCCAATCCTGCTTGAAGCAGCCTTGAGAAACATTGCCCATTATCTCTCCATACCACCCCCAAAAATTTTTGCCGCCTCAACACTTCACCACCATTTTGGGTTTTTTTCTTATTAATATAAGAAGACAGGAATGTCAGGCCTCTGAGCCCAAGCTAAGCCATCATATCCCCTGTGACCTGCACGTATACATCCAGATCCACAAAAGAAGTGAAAATAGCCTTAACTGATGACATTCCACCATTGTGATTTGTTTCTGCCCCACCCTAACTGATCAATGTACTTTGTAATCTCCCCTACCCTTAAAGAAGGTTCTTTGTCATTCTCCCCACCCTTGAGAATGTACTTTGTGAGATCCACCCCCTGCCCGCAAAACAGTGCTCCTAACTCCACCGCCTATCCCAAAACCTGTAAGAACTAATGATAATCCCACCACCCTTTGCTGACTCTCTTTTTGGACTCATCCTGCCTGCACCCAGGTGAAATAAACAGCCTTGTTGCTCACACAAAGCCTGTTTGGTGGTCTCTTCACATGGACACACATGACAACCACTATACTCAGCTAATTCTTATTTTTTTAATTTTTTATGGAGAGAGAGTCTCACTATATTCAAGTCCAGGCTGGTCTCAAATTCCTGGGCTCAAGCAATCCTCCTGCCCTGGACTCCAAAAGTGCTGGGATTACAGGCATGAGCCACTGTGCCTGGCCAACGTGGATGAATCTTGAGGACATTATGCTGAGTGAAATGATCTGGTCACAAAAGGACAAATCCTATATGATTCCACTTACATGAGGCACTCAGAATAGTCAAAATTGTAGTGACAGAAAGTAGAATGGTGGTGGCCAGGGACTGGAGGGAGGCAGGAAAGGAGAGTTATTGTTTAATGGCTGTAGAGTGTCATTTTTACAAGATGAAAAGAGTTACAGAGATGAACGCTAGTGGTGTTTGCACAACATTTTGAATGCATTAAATGCCACTGAACTGTACATGTAAAATTGGTTAAGATGGTAACTTTCATGTTATGTGTATTTACCACAGTAATAATGTTTAAAACCACCATTTATGAATCAAACATGCCTTCTAACATAGAGCCCTAATCTAAGAGCTATTGTCAAAGATTTCCCTGAATACTGACAAGGCAGACACACCCCTTGAATTCAGAATCTCCCAGAGGCCTATAATCCAGGCTTGCCAAATGATATGGTTTACCTGTGTCCCCACCCACATCTCATCTTGAATTGTAGCTCCCATAATTCCCATGTGTTGTGGGAGGGGCCTGGTGGGAGATAACTGAATCATGGGGCAGTTTCCCCCATACTGTTCTCATGATAGTGAACAAGTTTCACGAGATCTGATGGTTTCATACAAGGAAACCCCTTTCACTTGGTTCTCATTCTCTCTTGCCAGCTGCCGTGCAAGACTTGCCTTTCACCTTCCACCATGATTATGAAGCCCTCCCCAGCCACGTGGAACTGTGAGTCCATTAAACCTCTTTTTCTTTCTAAATCACCCAGTCTTGGGTATGTCTTTATCAGCAGCATGAAGACTGACTAAAACACCAGATTTCTGCCAATGAATTCACACATTGATCAGAACATCATGTAGGGCCACCCAGTTCCCATTGCTTTCTTTCCATGTCCTGGCCAAAAATCACAGCCACACCTTGACCGCTCTGTGACACAGCCAGCTGCAGGTTTTCCCAGCAGGCTTGAACCCAAACTTTAGCCTTGAACATTTCCAGGCACTGATGACGGTATCTAGCTTGTTGCCTAAAACACTGAAAGAAACTGGCCCCAGCCTTAAGCCAAATTCCTTAAATCCTCGTATAAACTCCCGTACTCAGACTGCCTGGCTAGTGCTTCTTTCTTGGGAATTCCAGCCAGCCCCATCTTGGGATGGTTTGGGGGCATTCCCCGCCCTCCCACCTTTGGTCGCTTCTCATTATCAGGCAGGACTCATCTAAGCCCCTCTTGAGCAATGAGACAGGCACACAGGATTCTGCAACGTTCCTGCTTTTTGGTTTTTTGTTTGTTTGTTTTTGAGATGGAGTCTCTTTCTGTTGTCACCAGGCTGGAGTGCAGTGGCGTGATCTCGGCTCACTGCAACCTCCGCCTCCTGGGTTCAAGCGATTCTCCTGCCTCAGCCTCCTGAGTAGCTGGGATTACAGGTGCACATCACCATGGCTCAGTTAATTTTTGTATTTTTAGTAGAGTTGGGGTTTTGTCATGTTGGCCATGTTGGTCTTGAACTCCTGACCTCAGGTGATCCACCCACCTCAGCCTCCCAAAGAGCTGGGATTACAGGCATGAGCCACTGTACCCAGCCAATGTTTCTGTTCTTTAAACAATACATTGTGGTTTGAAATACTGGAAACTATTTCATTGTCCATCATCAGAGAGTGTCCTAATAAGCTGTGGAATATCCAAACTATAGGATACACGGGAATGAAGAAGAATGAGGTGGGGCCACACAGAGTCACAAAGCTTTTCAGGATATTAGGTTGGTGCATAAGTAATTGCAGCATTACTTTAATGGCAAAAACTGCAGTTACTTTTGCACCAACCTAATATAATGTTGAGTGAAGAAACTAAGAAGCTGACAGGTAAGAACAGTAAGATACCAATCAAATACTATATTTTTCTATGGGAAACTACATATGCATGTGTGTATGTGTGTGTGCATATGTAACATATATAGAAGAAAAGGCTTATAAGGATATTAAAAAGTCATATAAGTGGTTACCAAGTTACCTCTGTTTGGGGATTGGCAGTCTAAAGGTCTTTAGCCTTATTAAAGTTGTCTATACAGGCCAGGCTCAGTGGCTTACGCCTGTAATCCCAGCACTTTGGGAGGTCGAGGCGGGTGGATCACCTGAGGTCAGGAGTTCAAGACAAGCCTGGCCAACATGGTGAAATCCCGCCTCTACTAAAAATACAAAAATTAGCCGAGCGTGGTGGCGGGCACCTGTAATCCCAGCTACTCGGGAGGCTGAGGCATGAGAATTGCTTGAACCTGAGAGGCGGAGGTTGCAGTGAGCCAAGATCGTGCCACTGCACTCCAGCCTGGGCAACAAGAGTGGGATTCCATCTCAAAAAAAAAAAAAAGTTATCTATACATATTTTACTTCAAGGATGTATTCCAGTACTGCTTGTATAACTAGACATCTTTTAAGGAGGAAAGAGAACAGTTGGAACTTTCTAGGTGATTGGGTGATATATTGACTTGGCTGACATCCCAATTCTGCTATTTATACTATGAATCATTTGCCCTGTGGGGGGCTTCAGTTTTCTCATTGCTAAAATGGGAATAATATCCTTCCCCCAGTATTTTTGAATATCTCAATGAGATGATGTGAGACCCTTAGCAGGGCCAAAGTGCCATGTAAATATCAGCTCAGTGTACTCTCTACGGCTCCCATCGGCCCCCCTTCCTTCTCAACAACTTCTATTGACTCCTCTCCTGCTCTGAACTGTCTCCTGGACTTGCCTAACTCTCCTGCCCTCACTTTTTTATACCTCCTTGCCTTTTATGATGTTCATGAAATAGAAGGATAAAAGTAACTCTTCCTGTTGTCTGGGCAGAGCCCCTAAAGGCCTAGAGCAATTCAGAAGGTGCCAAACACACTGCTTCCTAAGTTGGGATGTAGGACCACTGTGCTGCTTGAGTAAGGGTCTGTGAAATCAATCATGCCATCCTCAGTCTATCACCCACCTCCAACTCTTTGGGAGACTGAAGGGGCATGGGGCACACGGTGAGGATTTCTCTGAAGGGAAGTGATCAATGGGCTGTAGGGGATCTCAAAGAATGTGTCAGGCACCCCCTGAAATTTGAGGAACACAGGAACGGATTGACCGACCCACCCTTGGAAAGCCCCTGTGTGAGAGGGAATGGCTGGGTAAAGAGGGGCTGTCTTAGAAGAGCCTGTGCCTCCAGGGTTTAGGGGAGCAGGGATGGGCGTGGGGGCCAGATACAGAACCTGCAGAGGCAGACTCAGAAGGGGTGAGGTGAGGGCTGATGGGAGCCAGAGAGATCTTATGTGGCCAGGCCAAGGAGGCAGCCAAGTACCTCAGCAACCCGAGAGGCCTCAGAGCAACCACAGACTCCTAGGGCAGAACTAACTCTGCAATCTGCCATGACCAAGGGTACTAATGCCAGATACAGCTGCAAAAGGTCCAGCTAGCCCTTCCTGGCCTCCCTCTCGTTTCTTCCTGTCTCCTCCACCCCCGGAGCAGCCTGGGGAGAAGAGGTGAACAGAGAAGTAAGAGAAGGAGACAGTTCTCTGCCCTTGCAGCTTCCCCAGCCTGAACGGGCTTGGCAGAGACATTTTCAATAGAACAGAGCTTGGGGTCTGACATCACATGGGGCTAGATATTTTATTACATGGGAGTGGTCAGAAAAGGATGGGAGCTTCCTGGGGTTCTTCTGCAGGGCAGAATGGATCCGAAGAATGGTTTGCTGGAGAGGATAAGGTGCTTTCTGCTTCTGTCATGTGCCCAGCTTGTTTGGGAAGGTGGTCACCTGTGTTTCCTATCTGCCCACATAGATGAATATCCTAGGTTTCAACAGACACCACTGAGCCTCCACCAGGCATTAAGCCTGGGGCCTCTATCTCGTTTGGTTTCATGCTGCAGCCCAGCTTGTCTGATCTGAAACTTTCCCTTGCCCCATTTTAAGATTTGAGAATGCATGTGTCATGAAAGCTTCTCATCAGAGGCCTGGATCCTCCAGGTACCAGACCCCATGTATCCAGGGGGATCCCACTTAGGAACCCAGGCAGCCCAAGGGCTTCTGAAATAGCAACACCTGATAGCATGTCCACTGGGGGCTCAGGGACCCTGTCCCAGCCATGCTGGGCACAGCCCAGAGGAGAAGCCTGCTCCTCTCCTTGAGCCTCTCTCAGCTGCTTCTGCCAGTTAGACCCCACCTGCTAAAAGACCTCAAGGCTCCCTATAATTCTCCAAGTCAGCAGGTGTCTTAAAAACGATGTGCCTCAGTCCCAAGTGTGTAGTACTGATTTACAGAGAACATAGGGCCGCTCACCTTGCAATAAATGCTCAAGGTGGACTCTCCTTTCCTGCAGGCCTCTCCCCTCCTCCTTTCTCATATGGGCGGCAAATAAAACAATTCTTTCCCCAATTCAAGGCCCAGTCCTCAATCAGCATTTCTTCCCTTCCCCTGTGGCCATCACTTCCCTGGAGCCTTGTGTTCCAGGCCCTCTCGCCTCCCTCTCACTGACCCCTGGTGCTCCAGGTGCCCAAACCTTACCCGGCACTCAAGGACAATGTGCACCTCCCCTGCAAAACTCGGTGACCTGAACCCAGAGGCATCCTCCCTGAGAGGAGCCTGAGGTCAACACATGTTTACTCTGCCACTTCCATATGCCAGGTGTGCCCACTGACCTCAAAGAACTTATATTCTATATGCCAGGCGTGGCCACTGACCTCATGGCTGGGGCAGGGTCTCTGAGCCTCAAAGGGACATGCTATCAGGTGTTGCTATTTCTGTTTGGTTTGTGTTGTTTTGTTTTTTTGTTTTTGTTTTGTATTTATTTATTTATTTGTTTGTTTATTTTTGAGATGAATTCTCGCTCTTGTCCCCCAGGCTGGAGTGCAATGGCATGATCTCGGCTCACTGCAACCTCCGCCTCCTGGATTGGAGCAATTCTCCTGTCTCAGCTTCCCAAGTAGCTGGGATTACAGGCGCCTACCACCACGCCTGGCTAATTTTTTTTGGTATTTTTAGTAGAGACAGGGTTTCACCATGTTGGTCAGGCTGGTCTCGAACTCCTGACCTCAGGTGATCCACCCACCTCAGCCTCCCAAAGTGCTGGGATTACAGGCGTGAGCCACCATGCCAGGCCAGGTGTTGCTATTTCAGAAGCCCTGGGCTGCCTGGGCTCCCAGGTGGGATCCGCCTGGATACATGGGGTCTGGTACCTGAAGGATCTGGGCCTCTGATGAGAAGCTTTCATGACACATGCATTCTCAAATCTTAAAATGGAGCAAAGGAAAGTTTCTATATTCTAAGCACCGTAGAGAGGCAATCATCAAAGAATTTCACAAATGAATATAAAATGATAACATGGAAACATACCAGCAGGGGCCTCTCCTAGGCTCTTTGCACAGCTCTGATTAGTAGGATCTTGGGGAATTCCAGGAAAGGCCAGGTGGCTGTAATGCAGAATGAAGGGAGCTTGAGGCAGGAGAGGTCGGCAGGAGCCCCCTAGGCCTTGGTAACATCTGGGCCTTTATTCTAAGAGGAAGAAGAGGCTGGTAAAGGGTTGTAAGTGGGAAAGTGACAGGACCTGCTTCATGTTTTCAAAAGCTGACAGATAGCTGCATGGAGAAGAGAAGGCAGGGAGACAAGGACAGAGCCAGGAGCCCAGTGAGGAGGCTGTTGCCCTCCAAGCCAGAGCTGAAGGAGGCTCATGGTGGTAGAGAAGGAGGAAGGTGGTGGGAGGTGAGGCCAGCTGGACTTCCTGAGTTAAGCAGGGACTTAGGGAACTTTCTTGTCTCACAAGAGGATTGTAAAACGCACCAATCAGCACTCCATAAAATGCACCAATCAGTGCTCTGTAAAACACACCAATCAGCACTTTGCAGCTAAAGCACCAGTTTGGGGCCAATAAGGGAAAGGATTCTAAAAGTAGCCAATCACGGGGAGGATTGAAAAAAGGGCACTCTGATAGGACAGAAACGGAACATAGGAGGGGAAAATAAGGGAATAAAAGCTGGCCACCCCAGCCAGCAGCAGCAACCCGCTTGGGTCCCCTTCCACGCTGTGGAAGCTTTGTTCTTTCACTCTTCACAATAAACCTTGCTACCGCTCACTCTTTGGGCCCGTGCCATCTTTAAGAGCTGTAACACTCATTGCGAAGGTCCCCGGCTTCATTCTTGAAGTCAGCAAGACCACGACCCCACCGGCAGGAACAAATTCCGGACACAGTGGGTAAGGAGATGTTCAGGAAGTGAAACTGATGGATGATGTGTGTAGGTAAGGAAACATCTCTGGCCTTTGCACTGGAATGAATGCACTTCATTCCCTGCATAGGGATCACTGGGCATGAGAATTTTGGAAGAATGCAGAGGGAAATCATCAATGCAGATGTGGACACAAGCAGCATGCAGTGCCTTTAGGACACACACTCAAGAGATGCCGGAGGGGCAGGTAGACCCATGGATCAGAAACTCAGATGAGAACTCTGGGCCAGAGTGGCTCAGAGTCAGATGCAGTCACTCAAGCTGTGGCAGCAGAGCCTGCTAGGGAGAGAGAACAAGGGGGAAGGGAAGGGCCTGGGGAACTCTTAATGATATTTAATGGCTGGGCAGATAAGAAAAAATCCTACAGTGCAGACAGAGGAAAAACTGATTGGAGAAGTAGAAGGTTTGTGTCAGGGAGAGAAGTATGTTTTTAAAATAGAGAATACTGCTGAGAAGTCAAGGATCTGAGGGCTGGAAAATTGGGTTTTCTCAATAAATAAAAATAAAATAAAAAATTACTGACCTTAGTGGGATCCCTGAGAGCCTTGGCTCAGTGTCCCTGGGCACCTATTTCCAATCTGGAATTTTTTTTTTTTTTTTTAAGAGACAGGGTCTCACTCTGTCATCCAGGCTGGAGTGCAGTGGCACCATCATTGCACTGCAGCCTTCAGCCTGGGCTCAAGTGATCCTCCCACCTCAGCCTCCAGAGTAGCTGGTACTACAGGCACACACCATCATGCCTGGCTAATTAAAAAAAAATTTTTTTTTAGAGATGGGGTCTTGCTATGTCTTGCTCAAGCTGGTCTTGAACTCCTGGTCTCATGTGACCCTCCCACCTTGGCCTCCCAAAGTGCTGGGATTATAGGCATGAGCCAACGTGCCCAGCCACCACTCTGGTGTGTCTGGAATTGGTGGGTTCTTGGTCTCACTGACTTCAAGAATGAAGCCGCGGACCTCGTGGTGAGTGTTACAGTTCTTAAAGGCAGCATGTCCGGAGTTTGTTCCTTCTGATGTTCAGATGTGTTCAGAGTTTCTTCCTTCTGGTGGGTTCGTGGTCTCGCTGGCTCAGGAGTGAAGCTGCAGACCTTCGCGGTGAGTGTTACAGCTCTTAAGGCAGCACGTCTGGAGTTGTTCATTCCTCCCGGTGGGTTCGTGGTCTCGCTGGCTTCAGGAGTGAAGCTGCAGACCTTCGTGGTGTTACAGCTCATAAAGGCAGTGCGGACCCAAAGAGTGAGCAGTAGCAAGATTTATTGCAAAGAGCAAAAGATCAAAACTTCCACAGTGTGGAAGGGGACCCGAGCAGGTTGCCACTGCTGGCTTGGGCAGCATGCTTTTATTCTCTTATCTGGCCCCACCCACATCCTGCTGATTGGTCCATTTTACTGACAGCCGATTGGTCTGTTTTATAGAGAGCTGATTGGTCTGTTTTGACAGGGTGCTGATTGGTGCATTTACAATCCCTGAGCTAGACACAAAAGTTCTCCGCGTCCCCACTAGATTAGCTAGATACAGAATGTCAATTGGTGTATTTACAAACCCTGAGCTAGACACAGAGTGCTGACTGGTGCATTTACAAACCTTGAGCTAGATACAGAGTGCCAATTGGTGCATTCACAATCCCTTAGCTAGACATAAAGGTTCTCTAAGTCCCCACCAGATTAACTAGACACAGAGTGCCGACTGGTGCATTCACAAACCCTGAGCTAGACACAGGGTGCTGATTGGTGTGTTTACAAACCTTGAGCTAGATACGGAGTGCTGATTGGTGTATTTACAATCCCTTAGCTAGACTTAAAGATTCTTCAAGTCCCCACCAGACTCAGGAGCCCAGCTGGCTTCACCCAGTGGATCCTGCACCAGGGCCGCAGGTAGAGCTGCCTGCCAGGTCCGTGCCGTGCGCCCGCACTCCTCAGCCCTTGGGCGGTCAATGGGACTGGGTGCCATGGAGCAGGGGGCGGCACTCGTCGGGGAGGCTTGGGCCACACAGGAGCCCACGGTGGGGGGGTGGTGAGGCTCAGGCATGGCGGGCTGCAGGTCCTGAGCCCTGCCCCGCAGGGAGGCAGCTAAGGCCTAGCGAGAAATTGAGCACAGCAGCTGCTGGCCCAGGTGCTAAGCCCCTCACTGCCCGGGGCCAGCAAGGCCCGCCGAGCCCATGCCCAACCGGAATTCTAGCTGACCTGCCAGCGCTGCGCAGCCCCAGTTCCTGCCTGTGCCTCTCTCTCCACACCTCCCTGCAGGCTGAAGGAGCCAGCTCTGGCCTCGGCCATCCCAGGAAGGGGCTCTCACAGTGCAGCTGCAGGCTGAAGGGCTCCTCAAGCATGGCCAGAGTGGGCTCAGAGGCCAAGGAGGCGCCAAGAGCGAGCAAGGGCTGCAAGGGCTGCCAGCACGCTGTCACCTCTCACTGGGACTTTTATTTGTCCAGCAGTAAAGAGGAAGAGATCATCACCAAGTTCCCTCCCCTGCTGAGCATCATTCCAGAGCACCATCATGGAGGAGACGTCCCTGCCCGTCTTCACTTATATCCTCCCTACCCTGGTCCTCCCTGGGCCCCTGTCTTCACTTATATCTCATCCACATCCCCTGGGCATGTTTTGGGGTCACACCCCCAAAGCCACAGGGCCCATGTGTGGGTGGAAGGAAATTCCTATTCATTCAACAGTCTGTGAGTGTTGGGCCTTCAGTGAGCCAAACCCATTTTAGGTGTTATGTGGAAGACAAAAAAGAGACAAGATGTGGTCCCTACCCTCAAGGATCTCATCATCTCTGGAGAGATAAGATGAACATACTCAGAAAATAATGAAGTCTAGAAACATAAGAGGAAAGTGCATGAAAATGTACACAGAGGCACCAAGTGCAAGTGGGACTCTGGGGGCAGCTGCCTGGGGAGGGGAGATTGGAGGAGGCCTTGAAGGGGTGATGTGCCCTTGCTGGAGGACCTGAGTGGCATGGAGCTCAGGTATGACAAGATGGGTATGGGGTTGGCCTGGCAGGTCTGACCAGGTGGGGTGGGGCTTCCCAGAGATGGGGTGACACAGGTGTGGCTGCTTCATTCCATCCAGGCCCACAGACCTGGGCCCAGGACCAGCCAGCACCACAGGTCCAAAGCCACATTGGACAAATGTCACCCTGTAGGAACATGTTCCCTGAGGAGGGTCCCTTCAGCCCTGACTAGGATGCCTGGATACACAAACATGCAGCACATCCTGGCCAGGGCTGGGGCTATGGGAAGGATCCAAGCATTGCACTGCAGCTCTTATCACACCTCACCCTTCTCCATCACTGCAACCAAATCGATAAAGGGTCATCTCCTACCTGAATCGTTCACAAGCTCCTTTCTCCCTCTTCCCGTCACCCTCACAGCTGGCCTCTTGCTCTCCTCACTGGCATGGTGGGTGCCGTTGGGCTTCTCCCTGGGCTCTGCCAGCTGGACCTTCAGCCTGGGACAAGCCTTTCTGGGCAGCTCATCCCTGAGAACACTGTGGTGGCCACATGAGGGAGGCGGATCCTCCCCTGCCCTGGCTCCCGCCCACATCCCAGCATGTTCCTCCTCCTGCAGAGTCTTCATTGACTTCTTCCCTTCCTCCCCTCATCACCGGGCTTCTCCTCAGTGCTGTCAGCTTGGGCCTCTTCCCTTCATCCATGATGCCTGTGGCCTTCTGGAAGGACCACATGCCCCTCTCCCAGACCCTCAGGGCCCTCCATCCTGAGCCCAAGCCCTCCCTCTGGCCTTAACCTGAAAGATTCCCTCAGAGCCCACCACATAGTTCTAGCGCCACGCTGCCTCTGTGTCTTCGTTCCGGCTATACCTTCAGCCTGGAAGGCCTTCCTCCTGCCTTCACCTGACAAGTCCCTTCCTGCCCTCCAGATTCACCTCAAACCCCACCTGTCTCAGAGCAAAATGCACATAAGGGTGCACTTTGGAGTCAGAGACCTTGGCCCTTAATTCCTGCTTGGCCACTTTCCAGCCATGTGGCCCTGGGCAAGTCACTTCACATCCTTCTGAGTCTGTTCAATGAATAATAAACTTTCCCAGTTCATGAGAGGAGGGGACGATCCCTAGCTCAGAGGTGAGAATGGAATGAATCAGGTATATGGAGTGCTCAGCGCAGCATCTGCTCCTGGTCTGTCCTCAGGAGTGCCTGCCATTGGGGTGTGTTTCTGGTCCCCTCTCACCAACTGTGGAGTTCCAGAACATTCTGAGTCTCTCTGACAGTGCCCAAATTGGACATTCTTTAGAGGTGGCAAACTCCTCTCAATTAGAACTCTTCTTTGCACCCCTTTTGGTCTTATACAAAATGTTTTTGTTGAATGGAAATAAGGATTCACCTGTCCTGAAAAGAACAAACACTTCCTGTGGCTGGAAGTGCCTAAAACCAACAAAAGCCTCTCCACCAGCACCTGCCTTCTGACCCCGAGGCCAGCCCAGCACCTCACCTCACACCTCACCCCTGTGTGTTAGACCACTTTGGCCTTTTTCTGGTTCCTCCTGTGCCTCCAGAACGGTGACCTTGGACAGGGAAAAGCCTGGCTGAGCAGAGATGACCCCCGATAACGGCGAGAGAAGAAGCTGTGCTCGTGCAACTGACAGATCCTGCCCAGCAGCCAGGCTGCTCCTCACGGACCTTCTTCTCGTGCTGTGCAAACAGAATGAATGGTGCCAAAGGCCAGGTGGAGTTACACTATTGGCATGAGAAGAGGCCTAAGGTATTCGTATTTTTGTATGCACAGAACAAAAACTTTGAAAGGATATCCTCCCACTTCCTCCTCCTCCTCTTCCTCTCCTTCTCTCTTCCTCTTTCTTCTCCCCCCTCCTCCCCCTCCCCCTCCTCCCTCTTCTCCTCTCCTTCCTCCTCCTCTTTCTCTCCCTCCTCCCCTTCCCCCCTCCTCTTCATCCCACTTCCCCTTCTCCCTCCTCCTCCTCTTTCTTCTTCTCCTCCTCCTCCTTCTTCTTCTTCCTCTTCTTCTTCTTCTATTTTCCTGCTTTAGCTCCATTTTTCAGGAAATTACATTTCCCATTCTATTTGTGAGCAGGGTGTGTAACTCACCCTCCCAGCAAGGGGGAACATTTTTCTGGCTTTGTTGATTTCTGTATTATTTCTATTTTTTTAAAGAGATGAAGTGTTTTTTTGAAAACAAGTAAAGAAAAAACAAAACGTTGAATGAATAAATAAGTAAATAAATACATGGCTTTAGCCCACGCTCTCTCTTTTAAGGAATTTGCTCTTCCATAAATCCACCTTCCCCGGGGATTTACTCAGTCCCCTTGGGATAGAAAACTGAAGAATTGAGGCCCTGTGGGGGTGGCTGTGGAAATCACACAGCCAGGGCTGTCCCAGTCCCCTGCCATCACTATGACTAAGGCAATGCCTGCCGGCCAGTACCCAGCCAAAATCCCTCCAAGGACAGGGAGAGAAGAGAAGCCTCTCTTTCCAGCACGCTCAGAGTGGCCCTGATTGGCTAGGCCAGGGGCACTGGATCAGCATCTCCCAGGCTCAGAGAGTTTCCTTCCTAAGGCCCCAGGGTTCTCTCCCACCAGCTGACCTCAGAGGATCTGCCTTCATCTCTTAGAGATGTGAGAAATCATGGTCCCCAGCAAGCAGGAGGCAGGTTCCTGAGGCTGCTCAGGGCCACTGCACAGCTGACACCTCCTTCCCAGCAGCCTTCCAGCTCTACCCGCAAAGGAACGTGTGTGAACGGGGTCCAAACTGTCCCATCATGCCTGTCCTTCCCCCAGGACAGTAGGTGTCTACTCACAGAAGTCCACACAACTCAAAGCTAAGAGAACGTACTCAGGGTGGTGAGCAGAGTCTCTCCTTATCCAGCCCTCTTCCTAAGAGAAGAACTAAATGATCAGGCAAATCAGAGGTATCACCACACACAGAGACAAGGGGAGCTCTTGTCCAACTGGATTGGGCCTCACTTGAAGGCTTATTGGGGAATTAGTTAATCAGCAGTCCAGCAGCCTCCCAGAGCCCCCAGACAAATGGAAAGGACATTTCTGGGGTTCATCTCCCAGCCCCCTTTCCTGCCCTCTACCCAACCATGCCCTTATGCCTCATACTCCAGTTAGACTAAATGCACCCAGCACTCATCATTTCTGAGCCTTTGCATACGGTATTTTCTCAGCAGAGACCACCCCCTTCCCTCCCTCCTCCCCCACCTGGATAACTCTTACTTCAAATGCAATCCGTGCCCTTGGAAAACCACCCTGCCATTTCCCCTAATCTCCTTGGTGTCCTCTGGCCAGGCCCACTGGCACCCTGTGCCCCCAGAATAGCCCTGATCCTCAGTCTTTTGTGGATCATAGGTCTGTCTTTGTATAGATGCAGGAGTCCTTGAGAACTTTGCCTTTCTGTAGCCCCAGTTGCCAGCACATAGCAGCACAGCACTGAGTAGCTGCTCAATAAAAATGTGTCGAAATGAATAAAGCCATGAATTAGAATGCAGATTAAGACCTAGAGGCCAGGAGAGGTGACTCACACTTAGAATCCCAATATTCTGGGAGGCCGACGCAGGAGAATTGCTTGAGACCAGGAGTCCAAGACTAGCCTGGGCAATATTGCGAGACCCCATCTCTCCAAAAAAAAAAAAAAAAATAGTCGGACTGTGTGCCTGTGGTCCCATCTACTTAGGAGGCTGAAGTGGAAGGATCCCTTGAGCCTGGGAGGTAGTGAGCTGTGATCCTGCCACCGCACTCCAGCCTGGGTGACAGAGAAAGACTCTGTCTCAAAAAATGTTTAAAATTTAAAAAATTTAAGAAGACCTAGAATTTAAACTTCTCCCATTGGTGCAAGGAAGGAGTAAAATGAAGGCTCCTTCTCCTGACATCCCAAACTACATCTGAGAGTCTGTTCTGCCTGTTGGCCAGGCCCCAGACCTCCACCATCTGACTCTGTCCTCTCCTTGCCCTTCGCCTCCATGAAGCTCCTTCTAACCACCCTGGTGTCTGAACCCCCAAGCCCTTGCTGCCTGAGCTCTTCACCTGCCACTCGATTGGTCCTGCTTTGGTTCCTAATTAGACGTGGGCCTGATTCTTCTCCCTACCCACGGCTGAAAGCTCTAAAAAGGCAGCCAGCCTGGCTTCTGCTCCTTTGCCTCTCTCAAAGGAGAGGTGCGGGGTATGGCCCAAAGTCAGCATTTCATAAATTAGCAAAATGGCTTAGTGAATTGATGAATGGCTTAATTTCCAAGGAGGGTTTCACATTATTACACAGCTCCCTACATCCCTGTGGGACTCGGTGAATCTCTTGTGCCTTCTCCAGAGAACATGTGCTATGGCACATGGCACATGTAGGCATATTCACACACTCCTCTCAGTGTGCACAAGACCCTTTGGGTCCCCTACGACTCCACACCTTCCGAGTGCCCACTGCTCCCACCCCAGGTTCACATGTTTCTTTCCCAGCCCTACTGTAGAAGAAAGAGCTCAGGGGCTGAGGGCAGGAGCCTGATGTCACCCCAGCTTTGGTCCTGACTTGCTGGGAGGTTTGCCCTCTATATGCCTCACCTTTCTGTATCTATGTATTTTCTTTCTTTTTTTTTTTTTTGAGACAGGGTCTTGCTCTGTCACCCAGGCTACAGTGCAGTGGCACGATCATGGCTCACTGCAGTCTTGACCTTCTGGGCTCAAGTGATCTATCATCTTGCTTCAGCTTCCTATGCAGCTGGGACCACTACCACAGTTGGTTAATTTTTTTGTAGAGGCAGGGTTTCACCACGTTGCCCAGGCTGGTCTCGAACTCCTCAGCTCAAGCGATCCACTCGCCTTGGCCTCTGAAAGTGCTGGGATTATAGGTGTGAGCCACCACACCTGGCCCAGCATCAAAATGTTAGGCAAATTACTCCCTGCATTTGTTTACCTCATTTGGCCAGCTAGCTGGTTGAAAGGCCCATTCTTGCTCCAAAAGTCTATAATTCTTTTATGATACTTTTAAAATTTTGTGATAAGCAACTACATTTTTACCCTGTCATTGTATGTTTTGTATCTGAAAGTACACAAAAAGATTTTTATGTTCACTACTTTGCAAATAGATAAGCAAACAGAGTCATTGAGAAGGAAAGTTGGAAGTTACTCGGGAAGCTAGAGGCTAAGGAAAGACTGAAGCAAGTAGGTAAGTACCCTGGCCGGGGTAGGGGATCGGATTCCATCCAAAGCCTTCTTTGACACAGTATTCCAGGTTCATTTGCTTTCTCCACTTGCCAAAAACAAACAAACAAACAAAAACCCACTAGTGCGAGACTCAGGCCAGCTCCCTCTGGCTCTTCAGATAATGTAGTTGTTTTCTTGAATTTGGCCCTGGCTACAGCAGTGACTTGAGAACTGTCTGGAGAGACCTGGGTAAAAGCTGGGTGAGTAAGTTACCAGGCTCCGCCCAGACTCAGTCTCCCAGCACTACGGGCGCAGAACTGGGCTCTGAAGGGAGATGCGAGTGTCACGGTGTCTTCAGTGAGCCTGGGCTGTCAGCTCATGAAAAATTTAAAAAAGATTTTGAATTAGTTGACATTTTTTAATGGGATGATTTTATATTTTAAAATGCAGCTTTCTGGCATATTTTGAAAATATGAGGCTGGGTGCCATGGGTCATGCCTGCCACCCCAGCACTTTGGCAGGCAGAGACAGGAGAATTGCTGGAGTCTAGGAGTTCCAGATCAGCCTGGGCAACAAAGCAAGGCCCTGTATCTGCCCAAAAGGAAAGAAAGAAAGAGAGAGAGAGAGAGAGAGGAAGGGAGGGAGAGAGGGAAGGAAGGAAGGAAGGAAAAGGAAGAAAGAAAGAAAGAAAAGAAAGAAAGAAAGAAAGAAAGAAAGAAAAAAGAAAAGAAAGAAAAAGAAAGAGAAAGAAAGAAGAAAGGAAAGAAACTACCTTGCTAAGTAGTGAGCCCTCTGTCACTGGAGAAATGCAAGCAGAGACTGGAGATCACTGAAATACACCAAAGGGATAACTGTATCAAACACTTCTTAGGTCTCTTTCACCTGTGATATTCTATGATTCAAATAGTTTAACTTCAAGGGCTTCCAGGGGGACTGAGTGGGGAAAGATGGAATGTGAGGTGCAGTGGATGAGATAAGGAGAGAACAAAGGAATGAAGTGGTGAGCTCAGCACTGTAGCTCTCAGTGTGCAGAAAAGTAAGTCAGGTTTGAGGTCAGGTCAAGGGAAACCAACAGTACATTTACATAAATGTGCTCTAAAGTTCACATTTGCTAATCTATGGGAATAGATAGATACACCGAGATAATCAACTCAGTTTGAGGCTTCTTGGAATCTTTATGCTGCTCATCACCCTGAAAGAATGAGACAGACCAGAGCAAAGTCATCTATGTGGTTACAGTGGTATTTTCCCAACTACAGGTTAGAAGTCATGAAATCAGTTTCGTTGGTTGTAACTAGCATTAAAAAAATGGAAAATACAAGAGCTCATCACAAGTGATTAAATGACCAATTGTTTCATTAAAGTTTTTTTTCAATACTATGGAAGTCTATATATCATATATGTGTGTGCACCAAATTATGATGTAAAATTGGTGAAAAAGAGTTTGAAAGCCACTAGGTCAGAGACAGAGTGGGGGCAACCCTGCTCTGTGAGCCAAATCCTGTCTCAGATTAATTTTATCTGTCCAGGGGTGGAGCAAGATGACAACCAAGTGCAATCCTGATGGGAGCA
Organism: Pongo pygmaeus; assembly: GCF_028885625.2. NCBI lineage: Eukaryota > Metazoa > Chordata > Mammalia > Primates > Hominidae > Pongo > Pongo pygmaeus. The sequence goes on from NC_072385.2 coordinate 105,481,754, forward strand.
AGGTGACAATCAGGCCTGGGACCAAGCTCTGATGGGCGTCATCCCTGAGTCGAGGAGGCCACAGCAGAGTGAACAGGCAGATTCCAGACTTTCCTCGGGAAGCTGCTATCCATCTTCTCAAATGAGGTCTGTGTGTCCCGCCATTCGCAGACATACCTCCCCACCGTGACCACCACCATCCTGACACTTGCATATTGGCCACACTCCTCACCCTACCCCAGGAGGAAGCCAGGAACTTCTGCATGCATCATGTCTTTGGAGTCCACCCCATGGCCAGTCCTGTTCCCTCCATCCCTCCATCTCAGCCCCTTAGTGCCTCTCCCATAAGATCGCCTGGGATATGGCAATGAATTAGTGGCATAGTCTGTATTCCCTGTCTCCATATTCCTGAATTGCTTAACTTATTGAATAGGTTTCTTTAGTATCATCTGCAGACTGAAGGAACTGACAAAAAAAATGATGGTGTGGCTTTTGACAGTTGTTATGAATGAGCTGCCTACAATTCTCTCTAAGGCTGGCTCTCCATTGGAGCACAGGATTTTGTACTCTCACTTTCTTTTTTTCCTTTAAATTAGAGATGGGGTCTCTCTGTGCTGCCCAAGCTGGTCTTGAACTCCTGAGCTCAAATGATCCTCCCACCTTGGCCTCCCAAAGTGCTGGGATCACAGGTGTGAGCCTCCACACCCAGTCCAATTCTCACTTTCCTGACACATCAATGATCCCCTCTCAATTACACCCTCTGGCATAATTTTTCCCAATGTCAAAAATCAAAACACAACTTCTCTTGACCTCATAGCCCCCTCCAGCTTCAATCCTATTTTTCTGTTCTCTTGGCTGTTAAAATTTCTTGAAAGCTTTCTCCAAACTCATGGACTCAATTCTTCATTTCAGTGAGTTCTGAGTCTTCCACTGGAACAAAACAATTGTCAGTTCACTAAGGACCTTCTTCATGTTGCTAAACCCAGTAGTGAACTTTTCATCTTTATCTTACTTAAGCCATTAGCAGCATTTGATACAGTTGGTCGCTCTGTCTTTTTTTGAAATACTTTCTTCATTTTGACTTCAAGACAACGCTCTTGTGGTTTTCCTCTTTCGACATTGCCCACTCTTTCTCATCTGCATTCTTACTTCTTCCTCATTATGCTGATGTGTAAATACTGGAGTGCACTGATCTGGGTTCTGGACCTGTTTCTCTTCACGGCCTAGGTGATTTTACCCACACGCATGACTCTTCATACCTTCTATACCCTGTCAAATGTTAAATGATTTATCTCCAGAGCTCCGGGTGCATATATCCAACTGGCTAGTGCACATCTTCACTTGCATATCTTGTGACCATCTGAAACGTAATGTGTCCAAAACAAAACTTCTGGCAGTTCTGTTTCCAGGGTAGCATAGTGAGCTCCTACTGTATAAACCCCTACAGGTAACTACCATAAACTCTGAACAAAATAGGAAAAACAACGACCTGAAGGCCCTGGAGTGTGAACAAAAGCAGGCAGTTTCTGGAGAGGAGTTACTACTTGGAAAATGAAAATGCATATGGGATGAGTTTCACGGTTTTTATGGCTTTTATCCAAAAGGCAGGCCATGGCAGAGTCACACAGGGCAGATAAAATGATGATAGAAAGTCTGCAGTCCTTCTGGCCTAAAGAATCAAAGGATAGAGTTCGAGGCAACCACAGCCATTGGAAAGTGAGAGGGAGAATCCATAAATAGAGAGACGCAGAGAAGAAGAACCACAAATTCTGTGTATAAACTGTCCAAATCTCTGGCCAATTCCTAGTCCATGCATGCATGAGGCAGGCTCAAGCAGCCCAGATAAGAATGCACAAACTAAACTGAGATTTAAACTGGTGCTCAAGAGATAGTTTACAGCTTGATCCAACCAAGTTAATAGCTTGCTTAAAACAAAACAAAATTTCAAAATCAGCATTTGGCCAGACGTAGTGGCTCAATCCTTTAATCCCAGTGCTTTGGGAGGCTGGAGCCAGAGGAGCACTTGAAGCCAGGAGTGTGAGACCAGACTAGGCAACACAGCGAGACACCTCTCTACAAAAAATAAAATTTAAATAAAAATTTTTAAAAAGTAGCCAGGCATGGTGGCTACTTGGGAGGCTTGAGGTGGGAAGATCACTTAAGCCCAGAAGTTTGAGACTGCAGTGAGCTATGATTGTGCCACTACACTCCAGCCTGAGTGACAAAGTAAGAATCTATTTAAAAAAAAAAAAAATCAGCAGTTAGGGGAAATAACAGAATCTAGAGTCTCCACAGCTTAACAATCGTAATGTTCAGAATATCCAAATTATTTCGTATATGAAGAACATGGAAAATGTGATCCATTTTTAAGAGACAAGATAATCAACAGAGACTGACCCTGAGATGACCTAGATATTGGAATTAACAAAATCATAATTCTCAAGTAGCTATTATAACTATGCTTTGCAAGGTGAGGATGATACATGCACAACAAATAAAAAGATAGGAAACCTCAGCAGAGAAATAAACTTGATTTAGAGGAAAACTAAATAGAAATTCTAGAACTGGAAAAGATAATGTTTGAAATAAAAGATTCGCCAGTTTGTCTTAACAACAGTGTTCAGATAATAACGGAGTCAACAACCTTGAAATTAGATCAGTACAAAAAGTATCCAATCACAACAAAGAGAACAAAGATTGAAAACAAACAACAACAACAAAAACACAGAGCCTCAAAAGCCTGTAAAAACAGAATCAAAATGTTTAACATGTGAAATGAAACCCCAGAAGGAAAAAAGAAAGACTACAGGATAAAAGAACAGAAAATATTTGAAGAAACAGTGGCTAAAATTTCCCCTTATTTGGTAAAAGACATACATTTACAGACTCAAGAAACCCAGTATACCTCAAGTAGGATAAATACAAAGAAAATCTCCCTTAGGCACATCGTAGCCCAACTGCTAAAAATCAAAGATAAAGAGGAAATCTTGACACAGCCCAAGAAAAAAGATATGTTACACACGGGGTGGAAAAAAAATCAAATCACTGGTGACTTCTCATCAGAAACCATAGAGGGCAGAAGCCAGTTTTTCAACCCCAGATTTATGAAATATCCTTCAAAAATGAAGGTAAAACAAAGATATTTCCCCCCAAAAAAAGAAAACTAAAAGAATTCACCATTAGCATCTTCACTACAAGAAATGCTAAAGAAAGTTCTCAGGCTGAAAGGAAACAATACAGAAGACAAATGTGGATCATTAGAAACAAAGGAAGAGCGTGGGAAACAGTAAAAAGCTAGGTCAATACAAAAATCCTGATTCCCACTCTGCCCCACCTAAACCTGCTTTCTCCCATAGACTTACCTGTCTTCGTGATGGAAACACCGGCTTAATGGTTCCCAGGCAAAAACCATGGCATTCATTCTTTCTCTCATACCCCAGCAAAGATTCTTGTTTCTATCTTCAAATTAAAATGTACTCAGAATCTGACCATTTTTTCTGCCTGTCTTTGTCTTCCTGGTCCAAGCCACTGTTTTTTGTTTTTTTTTTTTTTCTTATTTCTAGAAGAGTTTTGAATACGCCTGGATTGCTGCAATAGCCTACTCATTGATCTCCTATTTATTTTATTTTGTAGAGGTGGGGTCTCAGTATGTTGCCCAGTCTGGTCTCCTGACTCGCCCTCCCAAAGTGCTGGGATTACAGGTGTGAGCTGCCACACTCAGCCCTGATCTCCTATTTCTACTCCTGGTACTATACAGGTGATTTTTCCACATAGCAGCCAAGGAAACCTTTTAACACCTATGCCAGTTTTTCACTCCTTGCTCAACACTCTCCACTGGCCTTCTATCTCATCAAGGAAAAGAAACGAGTACTTACCACAGTCTACAAAGGCCCCGGGTGATGTGCACCCAGATACTTCTCTGATCTTCCCCTCTTTATACACTTCCTCCCTCTCTTGCTGTGATCTGGCCACATTGGCTTCCTTGCTGTTCCTCAAAGACACCATGTACCTGCCTCAGGGACTTTACATTTGTCCTGGTATCTTCTCTGGTAACTACAGGGCTCACTCCCTCAGTCCTCTGCTCAAATGATGCCTCATCAATGAAATGTTTCCTAGCCACTCAAAATAAAATAGCAATAGAGCACACATTTCCTATCTTGCTCTGTTTTTCTTCTTAACACTTACTGCCTTCATATTCAATTAAACAATTGTTGAACGAATGAATGAATGAAACTATTATCTATAATGCAAGACTGAAAGTTCAGATAACGGGCTATGAGAGTTCAAAGGAAAGAAACCATTATTTATTAAGCATCCTCCACATTCTAGCCCTGTTGATTATGTTATATTATTTAATCTTCATTATCATTCTGTTAGGTAGTTTATTGCCATTACTTTACAGGGAGATGTTGAGGCCCAAGAAGGTTGTGTTTTACCAAGGTCACGTGAATAGTAAACAATGGCAGCAGAACTCAAACCTATGTCTTTATGATCTCATTACATACTCATTGCGTTACACAGGTCCCAAGACTTCATCTGGCTCAGGTGAGGGGAGAGGGAGGGAGTATCTAGGAAGGCTTTCTGGAGGAGGTAGCATCTTAGTCCCCAAGGCATAAGATCTAAGCAGGAGGCTAAGATACAGGCACTGCTCAGGATAACAAGGGTTGGGATGGAGCATGAAGTTGCTAAAAGAAGAGAGACATACCAAGATATATATAGTAAGAGGTGAGGTAATAGTAAGAACAACCTTTGCTACTTCACAACTCTGCCAGAACTTCCCAACAATCAAAACGATCCCCTAATGGAGCCGATGACCTACGTGGGCAATTATAATAATGCTAATAATCCCTTATCTGTTCAGAGCACTTTAGGATTTAATAGTATTTTCCCTCATATTACCTCATTGATCCTCATGGCGGCTCTGTGATGTAGGACTGCGCAAGTGCTACTTCTCCCATCTGAGGTGTGAGGAAGCTGAGGCTTAGCGCCCAGGTGCCAGCGCAGGTTTTCCCACTTGAGATTCAAAGCTCTCCAGGTAGTGAGATCTCTATCTGTGAAGGAGTCAGACTGTTGTAGAGAGGATCGCGTGAACAGTGGTAAAATGATGGCATAGGCTCTCTGCACTTCGTAATCCTGCTTCAGTCTTTTTTTTTTTTTTTTTTTTTTTTGAGACAGGGTCTCACTTTGTGACCCAGACTGGAGTACAGTGGCATGATCTTAGTTTACAAGGCATAAAATATAGGCAGGTGGAGGTCCCTGCAGCCTTGACCTCCCAGGTTTAAGCAATCCTCATGCCTCAACCCCCAAGTAGCTGGGACCACAAGCATACTCCACCACACCTGGCTAATTTATTTTTTTTAATTTTTTTTTTTATTTTTGAGACAGAGTCTCACTCTTTCACCCAGGCTGGAGTGCAGTGGAGCAATCTCTGCTCACTGCAACCTCCGCCCCCCGGGTTCAATGATTCTCCTGCCTCAGCCTCCCAAGTACCGGAAATTACAGTTATGCGCCACCATGCCTAGCTAATTTTTGTATTTTTAGTAGAGATGGGGTTTCACCATGTTGGCCAGGCTGGTCTCGACTCCTGACCTCAGGTGATCCACCCACCTCAGCATCCCAAAATGCTAGGATTACAGGCATGAGGCACACTGCCCCGGCCTAAAAACTTTTTTTTATTGTAGTAAAATATATGAGAAAGAAGAGAACCTTTTTATCTGCATGCTCTTTAGTTATCAGGCCCAGAGAGGCAGTGAAAAGTAACGACATCACATTCCATTTCAAGGCATCTGTAAGACTGCAGAACAGGTGGAAAAGCTCACCCTCACGAGCTGAAAAAAATTATGGACAAGAAGTTATCATTGAAATTAAACAGTGGCAGACATGTCCAAGGAATGCTGTGAGGATTTATCTCTTTGTGAATCTTGTGATAGACGAATGTGTGGAGATGGTAACTAGTGAGCAACAGAACAATATTGCAATGCTGGTAAGATGAGGAAATAGTATCATCACGTTAGAAGCCTTGGAACAAGTGTAAATAGTGCCTGTTCAACAGAGACGTTCATGTCCCCTCTCCAAAGGGCCCGTTTCACTATGATGTAAGAATTAGGTCATGAACATTTTCATATTAGACTTTTGTTAAATAAACTTTTATAATAGTTAAAAATATAAGAAAAGTGACAGCATGCCACATCTCATCCTCTCCACCATCTTGAGCTAAATAATTATGTCTTACAGCCCCTTGCTATGTGGGCTCTAAGACTAACTGACACCAAGTAGCTATAAAATGCCACACACTCTGGACGCCATAACTCTTACCCTGTAGTTCAACAATGTATAGCCAATTACTAATCAATGTTATTGTTAACCAATGAGAATTCCTGACAAACAACTTTTTATCAGCCCACTCATTGTCCCCTTTTGCCTTTTTAACTAAAATTTTTAAGCAATTAAAAAAGTTTTTTAAGAGACAAGGTCTTGCTATGTCACCCAGGCTAGACTCAAACTCCTGGGCTCAAGCTGCCTCAGCCTCCTGAGCACCCGCCCCCTTTAACTTTGAAAAACCTGCTTGTGGCCAGGCGCGGTGGCTCACACCTGTAATCCCAGCACTTTGGAAAGCCAAGGCGGGCGGATCACCTGAAGTCAGGAATTCAAGACGAGCCTGGTCAACATAGTGAAACCCCATCTCTACTAAAGATACAAAAATTAGCCAGGCGTGATGGTGCACACCTGTAGTCCCAGCTACCCGAGAGGCTGAGGCAGGAGAATCACTTGAACCCGGGAGGCAGGGGTTGCAGTGAACCGAAATCGTGCCACTGTACTCCAGCCTGAGCGACAGAGCGAGACTCCGTCTCAAAAAGCAAAAAACAAAAAAACCAAAATAACCTGCTTGTAGCAGAGGCCAAACAGAGCATTCCCAAGGCAACTTGGAATTGTATCCTGAGCTATAGTCCTTAACCTTGGCCCAAATAAACTCTTTATATTGATTTTGCCTCCATTTCTTTCTTTAGATTGACATATCCATAACATAAAATTTACTATTTTAACCATTTTTAAGTGTACAGTTCAGTGGTGTTAACTACACCCACAATGTTGGGCAACCAACACCATCATCCATTTCCAGAACTCTTTTTTTTTTTTAACTTTTATTTTAATTACGGGTACATGTGCAGGTTTGTAACTTAGGTCAACATGTGTCATGGGGGTTTGTTGTACAGATTATGTTATCAACCAGGTATTAAGCCTAGGACCCATTCGTTATTTTTCCTGATCCTCTCCCTCCTCCCACCCTCCACCCTCTGAGAGGCCCCAGTGTGTGTTGTCCCCCTCTCTGTGTCCATGTGTTCTCATTATTCAGCTCCTACTTACAAGTGAGAACACATGGTATTTGGTTTTCTGTTCCTACCTCAGTTTGCTTAGGACAATGATCTCCAGCTCCATCCATGTTGCTGCAAAGGCAGAACTCGTTTTATCATCCAAAACTGAAACCTGCACCTGTTGGACACTGATTCCCCATTTCTCCCTCCCTCAGGCTCCTGGCAATCACCCTTCTACTTCATGTCTCTATGAATTTGACTACTCATATCAGTAGAATCAGACAATATTTGCCATTTCGTGACTGGTTTATTTTACTTAACAGATGTCCTCAAGGCTCATCCATGCTATAGCAGGTGTCAGAATTTCCTTACTTCTTCAGGCTGAATCATCTCCACTGTGTGGATAGAACACATTTTGTTTACCCATCCCTCTGTTGCTAGGGTTCAATCTCGATGACAAAAGGGAGCAGACTCCTTCACCAGAAATGTTTTTGCCTTTAGGCTGCCAGCCCCAAGGGCAAAACATACCAGCATCTTTCTCCTGACCCCATGAGGCTCTCTCCAGGCAAATGGAACCTTTGCGCTGGGAGCCACCTACTTGAGATTAGATTCTATGATGAGGAACAGATTTCCCGGAACTTTCCAGTCTTCCAGGAGACAATACTGAGTGAGGGCCAGGCGAGCAAATGGCAGAATGCCCCAGGTCTTCCCCCTTCCCAAACCAAGAAATGCAACTGAGCTGCCCACCTGGCCCAAGGGAGCCCGAGGGAGAAGAGGCCTGGGGGGAGCAGCCCCCATTTCCATCTTGGTCCTGCACACAATGCCCCAATAACTCTATGCCCCACGCAGTCATGACCTGTTTAAAGCAGAACAGGGTGGTGTGGCTGCCTGTTGGGCGCTGGAGGTGGCGCAGCCTCAGGGCCCAGAATGGCCTTGCCTTTCCGAGCCTGGAGAACACAGCACCCGCAACAGCATGGCCCTGCCCCACCCCATCCCTGGGAGATGAAAGGGCTTGCAGGCTGAAACCACTGCAGGAAAGTGAGGAAAAAGCCAAATATCAAACAAAACAAGAAAGCAGCCTGTATTAGTCCATTTTCACGCTGCTGATAAAGACATACTGGAGACTGGGCAATTTACAAAAGAACGAGACTGATGTGGACTCACAGATCTGCGTGGCTGGGGAGGCCTCACAATCATGGCGGAAGGCGAAAGGTACTACTTACATGGCGGCAGCAAGAGAAAAATGAGGCAGAAGCGAAAGCAGAAACTTCTTATTTAAAAAACAAAAAAATCAGATCTCATGAGACTTACTCACTACCACGAGGAAAGTATGAGAGAAGGCGCCCCCATGATTCAATGATCTCCCACCGGGTCCCTTCCACAACACGTGGGAGTTACAGGAGTATCATTCAAGATGAGATTTGGGTGGGGACACAGAGCCAAACCATATCAAGCCCCTGCATCCAGCAAATGCAAATTTCATTCAGCGCTAAAAAGAAATGTGCTGCCAAGCCATGAAAAGACATGGAGAAAACTTAAATGTATATTACTAAGTGGAAGAAGCCGGTGTGAACAGGGTGCATACTGTAGGATTCCAACTATATGACACTCTGCGAAAGGCAAGACTATGGAGACAGCAAAAAGACCAGTGGGTGCCAGGGGTTGTGGGGAGGGAGGGATGAACAGGAGGAGCACAGAGGATTTTTAGGGCCGTGAAAGTACTCTAAGATGCTGTGACAGTGGATAAAGTCATCACACTTTGGTTAGAACTCATAGGACATCAACACCAAGAGTGAACCCCAATGTAAATATAGACTTTGGGTGATGGTGCATCCATGTGGATTCTCGATTTAATGAATGTACTACTTATGTAGGGGCAGGGGTATATGGGGACTTTCTATACTTTGTTTTCAAATTTGCTATGAACCTAAAAAATAAAGTCTATTAGGAAACAAAACAAAAGGATCCCCAGATGCCCTGAGCTCTGTTTTACAAGGAGGGCCACCTGGCTCCTCAGGCCACAGCTCAGAAACCCCTGCTCTCCCTAGGAGGACTCACAGCCACATTTTCTCCTTTGCCTTTTAAGTGAGCTGTAGGGAATCCTTTGAGTCTCTTATCTGGGTCACCATTTAGGATAACTTCCACTGGAAGTGTCCTCTGCTTGGTTCCCCGGCTTCAGTGTCACCTCCCCAGAGGCCTTCCCCGACTACGCCATCCCTAAGTCACTGTCCCTCCCATTATCTTGTATGATTTTCCACCTAGCACTCATCATGTCTGAAATGAGCTCACCTGTTTACATATTTATTTTAAGTCACCCCTTTGGAGAATGTAAGCTCCACTAAGGCACTGACTGTGCCCTAGTGCCCAAAGCAGTGGCTGGCACAAAATAGGAGCTCAGCAAATATTTGTTGACTAAGTTATTTTGTTACTGAGCAGCAGCATAACCTAGGGCAAGGCAGTTAAACTTTTCTGGGCCCCAATGTCCTCATCTGTAAAATGGGCAACTACTCTTAATGATTGTGCTCCCTTTTCACGACGATGCTCTGAGTGTTGTCTCAAAGTGACCTTGTTTTCCCACGAAAGGACTTCTGCAGTGAAACAGGAGAGGTCCCCGATCCCCTCCACAGGATGTGCCGCTTGCCTTTTCGGTCACCCCTGCTGCTCAAACCCCTTTCAGGAGGGGGAGCATGCAGACGGGCAGGTGCAGAGGCCAGGGTGAGCACTTTGGGCTCTGGCTCTACTGTAGTGTCTAAAGGTGGGTGCCTGCAACCCCAGTGTTACAAAGCTCTTTCAGCTGTGCTGTCCGCAGACAGCATGTGTTAACGAGCTCAACGGACCCTCTGCCTTTTTGCAAGGGCAGAGGGCCAGTGTGACAGCTCTCTGTATCACAAGCTCTTGTCCAGCATCCCGGAAAAACTGGGTCACACATGGGCTTGAAGGATGAATGCGAGGTTTTATTGAATGGTGGAGGTAGCTTTCAGCAGGATGGATGAGGAGCCAGAAGGGGGGTATGGAGTAGGAAGGTGATCTTCCCCTGGAGTCAGGCGCCCAGCAGCCGGACTCCTCTCCGACCGTCCCCAGTCAAACTCCTCTCCGCGTTCAGATGTTCCTCCTCCTCTCTCTTTCTCTACTGCATCGTTCCACCGTCCGTCTGCTGGTCTGCTGACTTGCTCGTCTGTTTCTGAAGTCTGGGGTTCAGGGTTTATATGGGTGCAGGATAGGGGGCGTGGCAGGCCAAAAGGCAACTTTTTCCACTCAAAAACAGGAATGCCTGTCCTCATTTAGGGCCGTGGGCCTTCAGGCTTGAGGGTGGGGCCTTTGCCAGGGAACCACCCTCTTCTACCCAGTATTTCCCTGTCTCCTGTCCGTATCACCAGGCCATCTGGATGAGTACTTATGGAGAGAGTTCCTAGCAGCTTAGGATGTTGCTTAACCTTGCAGACTTGAGTTTGCAGATGCCAGAGAGAGGTTGGAATGTGTGCTAAGTAGGTTGGGGTATGTGGAAGTGTCTCCACTAGAAGGTCAGCCGTAAGGAGGCAGGGATCTTGTGTTTTATTGATTTTTATGGTCCAAGAGTCTAGAATAGTGCCTGGCAGCAAGGAGGCTCAACAAATAGTTATGAAATGAGCACGGGAGGAATGCCGGACACGTCATTGGCACTCAGAACATGAACTTCCATTCTTGGGTAAGTGTCGTGTGGTATGGAAACAGCAATAATAATGCCTTCCATTAGTGGAGCCCTCTGTAAGGTATTTGCACACACATCATCTCATTTGATCCTCATGACAACCCCATGAGATAAGTACCATTAAGTGTTATTATCCCTAGTTTACAGATGAGATAACTGAGGCTCAAAGAGTTCAACCTGCCTGAGGCCACATAGCTGGTAAATGGCAGAGCCTGATCTTGAACCTAGGATTTTCTCACCCTGGATCCAATGCTTGTATCTGTCTGTGTGTTGCTGGTCATGCAAAGCTCTGAGTGTGAGCAGCAGCTGGAAGCCTCACATGAGAGCCAAGGCCCTGAGGAGGGCCACCGTGGAGCAGACAGAAGAGCTGCCCGTGACTGAGCCCAGGCCTGCTGTGCACACGGAGGCTGTCAGAGCTCTCAGCAGCAGGGGCTGGGTGAGAAGCAGGAGAGGCAGGCGAGCTGGGCCAGGCCCCTCTCAGTTCCAACAGTGGCCAGGTGCCCCTCTTGGGGAGCTCCTGAAGAGACCGCAGGGCCTCACGTAGGCACCGCCACCCTCAGGCCCAGATATGCATGGCTCCAAGCAGGCCCTTCACAGGGCACAGATGATGCCAAGATGTGGGCAAACTGGTTTGAGGAACACAAAAACCAACTCAGAGTTTTCTTCCTTTCCTCAACAAGGCACCAGACCTGGCTTGTCACCCCATGCCAAAGAGAAGTCTTCAAAGTGGTGTTTGCTTAGCCCCCACATCCCCTGACTTTGCCAAAGTCCCTTATGTCTCCCTGAATCTTACGTATGCACACACGCATACACACACACACACACACACACACACACACACACGGTGCCCTGGCCATCCCAGGCTCCTTTTCCTGGGAGCCCTCGAGCTGAGCCCTGGCCCACCTCTGCCCACAGCAATCCTTCGCACTCATCCTGCAGGCTCTTCTCTCTGCTGTCTGTTCCGAAGGCGCCTTCCCTCTTCTACACTCCAGAGCCTGCCCCAGGCCCTCCACCCTGGTTCTGGCCATGGGGGCTTTCCACTAGATTTATCTGTACAGGTGACTGCTCCCCGTGTAGCCGCCAGCTCCCTGAGGGTGGGGCTCAGGTCCCTGTGCTGGGACCCACCTGGTCTAGGGGTCACAACCACTGGCCACCCTGCATCAGACCCTGTCAGGGAGCCCTGGGGAGTCAGCAGTTTAGCAAACCTGTCTGGGGCCTTCCCCCTAGAAGCCATGGGGGCAGTCATGAGGAAATGGAGGGTGAAGGTGGGTGAGGCCAGGACAGGTGGCGGTCCACACACTTGCTGTGTTAGTCATCAAGGGCGCCCAGCAGGGCAGAAGTCATCTTTAAAGCTGTGGTGAAGGGGATGGGTAGGGAGAAGGAGACTTAATGCATGCTGGGGAAAAGGCATCGTGTCAAAACATCTTCTTGCTGGAAAGGCAGTTTTCCTTCCAAACTCCCCAACGAGACCCAAAATGGTAAGCGGAAGGATGTCTTGATTAATCTCAGGCTGACGTTTTGCATTTGTTCTTGCAGCCAACACACACCGAGCCACCCAACCACCCTCCTGCTCTGTGCCAGACTCCGAACATGGAGTCCTCATTCCTGCCTCAGCAGCGCTGGACGGAGCTTCTCTGTCCTCCCGCCTGGAAATGAGCCCCCAGCACAGGACCAAACAGACCATCGCTTCTACCTAGTGGAGCTAATAGCTGTTTATTGACCACATAGTCACTGATCCCCTACTCTCCCAGCCCCTTGCTAAGCATGTCACATGCATTATCTCATTTACAAATGGGGTGGTTCCCAGAGACGGTTCTGGGGGCCACAGTGGAATGGGGAGGGGGCACTTCTGACCTGAGTGGGGTGAAAAGACAGCTGGCCCAGTCTCTTTTTGTGTCTGATGTCCAGCATCATTGTCAACAGAGTTCACCTCATGCTTAGGAATGGCCCTGTTTGGAAGGTCAATTCCAGGTTCAGAGATTGGCCGAAGGCACCCTGTACCTGAGAGGGGCAGACACTAGAGGGCGCCAGGGAGCTGTGCGTGGTGGCCCAGGCTCAGGGATGTCAACTGGGCTGCAGCCTTGGGGCAAGGGCTATCTGCAGAGAGTGGAGGTGGGAGGCAGGTCGGGGGGAGCAGGGGAGAGTGCCTAACTCTGCTCCCTCACAGAACCCTTGCCCAGACCCAGCCCTAGCCCACATCCTCTCACCTCCCCCAGTCGCCCAGCAGAAGGAGCCTGACTGGTCTGGGAACACAAGAGGGAAAAAGAGGTTCTGGGCCTGGCTTCTCCCTTCTGCACCACTTCAGCCCTGCCAGGCCCCAGCAAGCCTCTCCCCTGGGCTAGAGCCCTCAGACTCCCAGGCTGCTCTCCCGATGGGCTGGGACTGCAAATGAACCACGTTCTGGAAAAACAGCCAGGCCGCGTATCAAGGAAATGCCATGGCCCTCCAGGGGGTAGGCGTGGGGAGGGCCGGAAGCAGGAGGTGGAAGGACTGACAGAGCCCTTGGTTAGGAGTTCCGGTTCGGAACACCTTCTCCTCCTTAACCCACCCTCAGGAGCCACAAGGGCTCAGTTACAAGGCTCAGGTGGCAGCATCCTGGCCTGTGAATCAGGCTGACCAGGGTCCGTGCCCCGCCTGCTCCCACGGCCACAGGGCTTGTAACCTATGAAAAGCCCACTTCTCATGGTCCTAGCCTGCCAGAGGTTCTGAATGTGCCACTGCCCCATCCAAGACTGCCCGCAATCAGACGCGGGGCGGAGGGGGCGCCTCCAGGAGGCAAACTTTCCATTCCCACTGTGACAATGCCATGACCCCAGCCCCTGCTGACTCCTCTCCAGCTAATGGATCAGGCCACAGGAGGCCCTGCCTGCCTCCAGAAACTGGATGCCCCAAGCCTCTAAGTCCTCTTCTTGAGAGAAGGCCACACAAAAGGCAAGGTGGTGACGTCTTAGAGGCACGTACTTTGGTGTCCCACAGACTTGGGTATAGGTTGTATCTCTGATATTAGCGCCTTGGGCACAATACTTCACTTCTCTAAGCCTGGGTTGATTCACCTGTAAAAGGTAATAAGAACATCTACTTCACAAGGCTGGCGTAAGGATTAAACGCTACAAAGAACAGAAAACGCAGAGCCGAGTTCCTGGTGCCCAAGCCAGCAGGAAGGTGGAGGAAGATGCTCTGAGCAGCACCTGCAGGGCCCTTCTGGCTCAGCCCGGTTTCTCTCTGCAGTGGAGTCCCAGTCTGCAAGCTAAGAACGGAGATGGACTTTCAATCCCAGTGTGGTATACGTGGTATACACGGGTGAATTTTCTATTAGACAGTGGCACCAATGGATGTAGGAAGTCATGAATGCCTCAGTGCCAGCAGCCTCAGCCTGTTAAAGAATCATTCATTCATTCTTTTATTCATTCATTCACTTATTCAACAGACACCTTTCTGTCCAGACAGTCCCAGATTATAACTGTTGTCCAGATGTAGTTATTAATAGCCTCCTATTAATAGTGTCCCAGTTTGGATGATAAATTATATGGTCACTCTGCCTACCGAGTACCTACTATGTGTCAGGTCCCAGGCTAGGCCCCGGGGATTGAGAGAAAGATAACATACATGGCCCTGCCCTCTAGGGCTCCAGAGACAAGGAGGTGATTGCAAGGCAGAGGCAGTGTGAGAAGGCGGGGATGGACATGCTGCCACGGGACCCCTGTATCCCTCGACAAACCTGTCAAGAAACAACCTTTGACTTACCTGCCCTTCTTGTGTTTATTTACTTTTACTTGTTTACAAAACACCTTTTTTGGGTTAACTCATGTCATGCTTTTCCCACCTGATACAGGAAGCAGCAGTCCTTTTATTCATTATGTTTTCCTCTGGCCTCAGAAGTTGTCTTTTACTGAGATATTTGTGATCCTTTTTCAAGAATCTCAAATATCCCATCTGTTCCCTTCATGATGTCACGAACATCAGTTTTCCAGAAGCAGGGTCCTAATTTATTTCTTCATGGAAAAGGATATGACATAAAAATGGCAGTGACCCCAGGGCATGCTCTGGTTGGCCAGCTCCTCACTACTTGTGCCAGAAACACCTCCATGACATTTAGGGGAAAAGACAGGAGGAGTCACAGGAGAGAAGATGAGATGAGACGCAGGGATGTTCCCCAGGTGGACTCCTTCCTGATCATCTGAGTTGGATGTGGGGAGGATGGTTACCCCCCGCAAAGGACCTTAGGCAGCCAAGTGTATGGGACAGGGCAGTGGCCTCTCCCTTCCTGCCAGACCAGGGATGCCTTGGCCTGTGCAGTCTGTAAGGGGCCCAGCCCCGCCAGTTTCCCACACCCCATACCCATTCTCCTCGGCTCAAGCCTCCTTCTTCCCTACCTAGGTCCTCCCAGTCTCCTACTCAGTTAACTCCAAAGTACCAGGGGCCAATTGGCATCGCATCTCCTTGTCCAGCACTTGGAGATCGACTTCCTGATTCTGTCTCACAATTTCCCGAGTCACTAGATGAAAATCCTGATAATTCACAGCCCGGAAGGAACACTACCTTATTTAGATGTGCTGCCCCCAGAAGAGGGGGAAAGAAGGAGGAGGAGGGGGATGAGAACAGGTAGAGTAAAAGGAGAAGATGGAAGGCACCGGTGATTCTGAGAATTCAAGGTAATGATGATGTCATCACGGGGAAGGTTTCACTGGGGTCAGTGGGTGGGGGCAGGGCAAGGTGGCTCAGACTTGTGACTCATTTGTAGAAGTGGGCCCTGTATTCAGAAGTCATTCACTGAGTAAGCCAGTAATTGTTTTGACACTCATTTATTGAGCTGTTATTATGTTTCAGACCCTGGACTAGGCCCCTGAGAGGGAAGATCAGGGCAAGGGCCAGGCCCCGGGAGCTCATGGTCCAGAGGGGAAATAGAGTTCCACTGCAGGGTGTGGGTGGGCCCCAGGAGAGCAGGGCGTGGCAGGAGGCCAGGGGCATGGCTGACAGACGGTTGGACAGATGGACAGACAGACACAGACAGCCAGGCTCCATGCAGAGGGAGTGGTCAGGAAAGACTCCCTGGGAGAAGACAAGGGGTGGGGAGAGATATCTGAGATAATCGTGTGGGAAGAGTAGGCAGAAGCCAGACATGGGAGGGGAAGGGAGTTTCAGGCCGCGGGAAGAGCATCGTGCAGGAAGGCATGGAGGTGGGGGCTTGGGAAGGTTTGGGGAAGTGCAAGAAGTTCCTGAGACGGTGAAGGGAGAGAAATGGGTTTGAAGAGGGAGGGGCAGCCACTTCCTAAAGAATCTGAGCTGCTGCCCTGCAGGCCCTGAGGATCCTGAAGGCGCCAACCCTGGGGCTCCTGGCCACATTCCCCCTTATTGGGAGAGGAGCCCCTAAGCGTGCGATGGCCAAGTCCCACACTGACAGACCTGTGCCTGGCTCCAGCCCTTACCAGGGTCCTGCCTGGGCTGGAGGTTTTTTCGCACATTATCCCATGCCACTCCTTTTCCCCAGAACCCCATTGATCCTCGAAGGTGGCCCGATGTCCCCTGACGATGGAGAGATTGAGGTTCTCTAGAGAACAGAGCTCGCCAGGCCCCTTGACCAGCAGGTGGCAGAGCCAGAATCAGAAGCCAGGGCTGTCTGGGCTCTTCCCACTCACTTCCAAGCCCTCCCTTGCACCACAAGGCCTCCCTAGGAGATCCTGCTCGAACTCCACTTTCCAAAGTGTTTTACAGCCCCTGCCCGAACGCTGCCTGTTTCAGGCGATGCCCCTAAAACCAGCCCGGCTTCATGGTGACCTGACACCACCTCAGCCTCAACCCTCTCACCCATGCCCTGTGTGATCCCATTGCAGGACCCTGGCTTGTAGCTGTGTGGACCCCCTGCTCTCTTCCTATCCCAAACCTTCCTATTCCACCAGGGTGCCCTTCTACAAGGGCCAGGACCTCCTCCAGGCCACAGCAGTCACCTGGATAATGAGGGTTCCAGGAGGCACCCACAACCCTGGAATTCTCTTTTTTAAATAAGAGATCCAGGTGAGAACCATGAGGATGGGCACTTGGACGCGAAGAGGTTGCTTTGGCCCGAGCAGCAACAACATTGGTCACTCAAGCCTTCACCAGGTTCTGCTCCACGCAGAAGGAAGGAAAGCCCATCTCATCAGGCCTTGGGCACCAGCAACACAAATAGTTCCTTGCTAGCAATACATTTTCCAATATGTTTTTGCTTCTTCCTCTAACGTTTAACCTTGGGTATATTTCAAAAGAAACGCAAGTCTGCTTGCTTCTGATTCATACTCACTGAGATCATCAAAACCAGAATTATTTGGTAATAGCTGCTGGGTTTACTGGATGCCCTCTGGGATCTGTAAAATCTCTATTCCTCAGAAACAGGAAGTTTCAACAAGAGGAAGGAGGCTGGTTGCAAAAATCAAAATTTGAATCTTCTCCGCCTATTGGAGAGCCCAGCGTTCATGGCACTTCCTTCAGTCAGTTAACAAATGTGGATTCGGTGCCTACTGTGTGCAGGAACTGGGGACAGAGATGATTTTTTTAAGGGGCTCTGAATGAGTTTGCTGAGGCTGTCAGAAGAGAATACCGTACACCAGGTGGCTTCAACAACAGAAATTTATACTTTCACAATTCTGGAGGCTGGAAGACTGAAAGGTGCCAGCAGGGGTCCTTTCTTTTAAGTCCTCTCTCTTTGGCTTGGAGATGGCTGCCATCTTGCTATGTCTGCCCATGGTCTTCCCCCTGTGTCTGTTTGGTTCTAATCACTTCTTGTAAGGACACCAGTTACATTTAATTTAGTTCCCCCCAATGACATGTTAACTTAATTACCTCTTTAAAGACCCTGTCTCCAAATACAGTTGCATTCTGAGGTTCTGGGGGGTTAGGACTTCAACATATACATTTGGAGGAGTGGGGCACACAATACAGCTCATTGTAGCCTTTGATCTCAAGAAGTCATTTTCCCATGTCAGGTCTTTCTCTTTGGTCACCATCTGAGGTTAGCGTCTGCAGTGAGGTGCCTGTTCTGGGCTGTTGCAGGTTTTCTAAGGCAGGAGGATTTGGTGAAATGGCCACCACGCCATGAGATCTGAATTCTTGTTCTGCCCCCTTCACTAGCTGGGTGGTATAGCCTGAGTTATGTAACCTCTGAAGCCTCAGTTTCCTCATCAGTATACTGAGAATAATCATTTCTGCCTCGAAATGGGAGTTATTTTCCCAGGTGTGTTTCCTGCAGGGTTTCCTCCTCCAGTGAACCAAGGATGCCTTCTCATGGCTCTATGGGAAGAAGTGGGCTGGGAAACGCAAGAAAGGAAGACACAGGGTTAAAGGTCGGGTCCCTTAGCCAATCCATAGCCAAAATGCCTGACTGCTAGTACTTAACTCCTTAGGCTTGGGCCTCTTGGGAGCTGATGCGTGGTCAACTCCCACTGTCTGGGCAGACCCACCCACTGACTCTCCATCCTACCGGGGTTCCCCTGGCTCTCTCCCCTGTGACTGCCTTGGAAAAGGTTCTCCTCTAAAGGCAGCCAGCTCTCCTGGGTCAAGTCCCAGGCTACGAGGAGGGGAAAGTGACCTGGAACTGAGCATCCCCCAGGAGTACCCACGGCCAGGACCTCTGTGAGAGTGTGGTCTAGGAAGGCAGGGACAATTGTTGGGTCCAGGCTGAGCCCACTTGCTGAAAGATGATCTTGGATAGAAAACAAGTCCAAAGGCTAATAGAGCCCTCTGTTTAGAGGAAGCCCTCACAGTCCAGGGGTGTAGGGGCTGGACTAGTCATTAAGGGACCTGGTTTCAAATCCCAGCTCCAATAGTTGCCTGTGATAGGACACTAGCAGCTTATATGACTGCCCTGAGCTTCAGTTCCTTGGCTATAAAATGGAGATAACAATACCTAACCTGTTCCCCTCAAAGGCTCAAAATGGAATAAAGTGCTGGACAAATATGAGTACATACTTTATTGTATTGCATTGTATTTGAGACAGAGTCTCACTGTGTCACCCAGGCTGGAGTGCAGTGGCACGATCATGGCTCACTGCAGCCTTGACCAGCTGGGCTCAAGCGATCCTCCCACCTCAGCCTCCCGAGTAGCTGGGACCACAGTTGTGTGCCACCACCCCCAGCTAATTTTTCAAATTTTTTTAGGGCTAGGGTCTCACTATGTTGCCCAGACTAGTCTCAAACTCCTGGGCTCAAGCGATCCTTCCGCTTCGGCCTCCCTAAGTGCTGGGATTACAGGATCGAGCTACTGTGCCCTGCCTGAATGCATATTTGATTAATAAGTAAAAAAAGTGCCTGCTTGACCTCCATCCTCTGAGCCAGCACACCTTCTCAGCTCCTAGGAATGAAGGGAGAAGTCCTTGTTGCTTTGGTTTCCAGTTTCTTTAAGCTGCCAGTATTCTACACACACACACACACACACACACACACACACACACACACGCACACACACACCCCATTCGGGAGCAGATTAAGGAGGCATCTCTTCTCAAAAAGAAGAGCATTTCCAGCTTTGGAGTAAGAGGAATTAGGGCTCCTTCTGGGCCACATCACCTCTTCAGCATCATCCCACCCCCAGCTGGAGCCCTCTCTCCCTCCCTCCCTGAATTACTCACACTGTTGGAAACATGACTGATGACTTTGGGATGAGTAAGAGGCTCTTGCGCGTCATGGTTTGACTGTTGGGAGGGTGAATGAGTTCAGTGCTCCCTTGAGCAAGGCCACCGCGGACCTGCACCAGGAGTCCAGGCCACAGGACCCCAGAGGGGAGTTAGGCTTCATTTAGCAATGAACTAAAAGTCCTGACCCATTCCCCCTTCTTCCAAGCTCCTGAGTGGTGATGCCCTCTCAGTGTGGAGTGACAGCCCCAACACCTTTCTGGGCTGCCCAGGTAGAGGGTGCAGGGGCTCCTCCTGAGCTCCAGGTGAATGCATTCCTCAGACCTAGGCACTCCTGGCCTCACTCCAGCAGAGCCAGGCCCAGGGGCAGCTCTGAAATAGGCAGCCAGACTTGGTCGCTGTGGAAGGTCCCTAATCCTGGGGCCCACCCTGCAGGGTGCGTGTGTGTAGTGGGTGTGTGTGTTTATACTCTCGTGGACACCCTAATCCACAGTGTCAGTCAAGCAAATATTTTTGGTCTGTTTTCCATTTTCCATGTGTCTCATTTCAGAACATTTGGTGGACATGGGATCACAGCAAAGGAATGTATTTATTCAATGCATTTTAAAGTGTCTTTTTTACATTCTTGGAGTTACGGTGCAAGGTGGACATGCTAACATAAGCAAAACAACATGCAAACTAGACTGTCCTGGCATGCAATAAATAGGGCTGAAGCACCAGTTTCCCCGTACCTAAAGTGGGTTTAGTCAGAACACAGATGGCATGGAAAATAACGCCAGGACTGTGAAGCATGAGGCAGCCCCACCTCAATGTCCTCTGCACCCGGTACAAGACAGCATCCTCACTTGGAGCCTTAGCTTCCCAAATAGTCACTGCAGTGCAAGAGTTGGGGCTCACCCTCAAACTTTGCTCCATGCAGATCTTGAGGACTGAATGTCCATTGAGTTGCTCAAGATGAAAGTGACGCATTAAGAGGCAGGACTTTATTAAAGCATTGCAGGACAGAGGAATAGAACTCAGAGGAACCCATTATGAAGCTGAGTTGCTTGATGGCACTGTGATATCCCAAACACAGGGCTGAGAATAAGTGAGGCAGGGAAGCCTACTGGCCCAGGCTCTCCTAATTCCTCCCCACCAGCTCCTCTCCCAGCGGAATGGGTGGTTCCCTCCTCACCACCACTCTGTATTAACATTAGGCTTAGTCCTTAAAATGTAGGGTGTTAGAAGTTCCATATAAAGCTGGAATAAACCTTAAGTAACTAACTCAGGTGTTCAAAAAATATTACCTTCTTTCCCTTCCTATAACTCAGCTGAGATACCTCACCACCAGAATGGCAGAAAATTATCCAGTTAATGCAGGGTTTCCTGCTCACTCTTCTCAGTGTTGGGTGTGATTTTCTAGGAGGTTCACCAGGAGCTAAGGAACTGGGGAGACTTTCCTCATGCAGGCCTCTGCTGGGATGGCTGCTGTTCTGATCTTACAGATCCTTCAGGGTGCACCTCTCTCCGGGTCATGCTAAGGGTCTAGAATTTGTGCTGCTGCTCTAGCACTGATCAGAGCCAGGGGAGGCTCTACAAGCCTTGTCTGTCCCCTCTGTGAGATCTGGCTGGCTCCTGAGACCCTAACCCAAGATATAGGGGCACATAGCTGCTCTCTAATTCCCTCCTGTTCTTCTCTCTCCTCTCCACCTAGGGGATTTTTCGCTAGTCTTAGAAGGGTGGTTGGCTGGAAGCGGGAGTGGGAGCTGCTGTCTGTCATCTGTTTTCTCCAAACTTTGTGACTCTGTTCCTCTTAGAACTTGGGCTTTGAAACCAAAGCCAGAAGGGCACCCCTTTTTTTCTGCCTTGTATCCTGTTATATCCACTTCCCCCTTGGTAATCAGCACAGAACTGGTGGTGAAAAGGACAAAGAATAAATACTGGGAGGAATGGGCTGATATTTCCAAAATATGCTGCATAGGCTGGGCACAGTGGCTCATGCCTGTAATCCCAGCACTTTGGGAGGCCAAAGCGGGTAGATTGCTAGAGCCTGGAAATTCAAGACCAGCCTGGCAACATGGTGAAACCTCATCTCTACAAAAAATACAAAAATTAGCCAGCTACGGTGGTGCGCATCTGTAGTTCCAGCTATTTGGGGGGCTGAGGCAGGAGGATTATTTGAGCCTTGGAGGTCAAGGCTGCAGTGAGCTATGATCACCCCACTGCACTCCAGCCTGGGCAACAGAGTGGGACCCTGTCTCAACAAAACAAAACAAAACAACAAGAACAAAATATGTATATGCAGTACCCCATGGAGCATCTTCGCTACCTGAGTTAGAACTTGCTGTAAAGCTATTGTAATCATGACAGTAAGATATTGGTATCAGAATAGACAAGGAGATCAAGGAAACAGAATGGAAAGCCTAGGAGTGAGACCATGTGTATGTGCTCAACTGACTCCCAACAAAGGCACCAATGTGATTCAATGGGGGAAAGGAAAGTCTTTTTAATTTTAAATGATGCTAGAACATCTGCATATTTAAAAAATGAGCATTGACCCCTACCTCACATCATACTCAAAAATTATTTTGCACCAGGCACAGTGGCTCACGCCTATCATCCCAGCATTTGGGGAAGCCAAGGCAGGTGGACCACTTGAGATCAGGAGTTTCAGACCAGCCTGGCCAACATGGTGAGACCCTGCCTCTACAAAAAAATACAAAAAATTAGCTGGGCCTGGTGGCATGTGCCTGTAGTCCCAGCTACTTGGGAGGCTGAGGTGGGAGGATGGCTTGAGCCCAGGAGGAGAAGGTTGCAGTGAGGCAGAGATTGCAGTGAGCCCAGAATGCGCCATTGCACTCCAGCCTAGGTAACAGAGACAGACCCTGTCTAAAAAAAAAAAATGAGATGGATTATAGACCTAAAGAAAAAATCTAAAACTATAAAGCTTCTAAAAAAGAACAGAGGAGAGAATTTTCATGACTTTTTGGAAGGCAAAGCTTTCTTAAACAGGTCACACACAAAGACAAACAATCACAAACTATTAAAAAAAATTGTAGATTGGACGTCATCAATTTTTTGTTGTTTTAACCCATTTAGTTGGTTTTTATTTGATTTTTTTTAGAGACGGGGTCTCCCAGTGTTTCTCAGGCTGGCCTGGAACTAACTCCTGGCCTCAAGCTATCTTCCCACCTCAGCCTCCCATAGTGTTGGGATTACAGGTGTGAGCCACTGCACCTGGCCATTTTTGTTTTCTTTTTCTTGGAAAGACATTGTTAAGAAAATGGGCAAGTCAGTCTGTGAAAAAAATATTCACACAAAACATATATCTGACAAAGTTCTGGTATCTAGAATATATAAATACTCACAAATCAAGAATAAAATGATTTTTTAAAGCCTAATAAATAAAAGAGAGCAAAGGACATGAACAGACACGTCACAAAAGAACATTACAAAGGGCGAGTAAACAAATGAAAATTGCTCAACCTCATTGTGCTTAATCAGGAGATGCAAATTAAAACCACAGCAGTAACATCTCACACCCACTCGAATGGCTAAGCTGAAAATTACCAACAATACCAAATGCTGGTGAGGACGTGAAGCAACTGTAACACACACTGGTGAGGGCACAAAATGGTACAACCATTTTGGAAAACAGTTTGGCAGATTCTTAGAAAGTTACACATACACCAACCCTATGATTCACCAATTCCACAACCAAGTATTGCCCCAAGAGAAATAAAAACAGATTTTCACCAAAAAACAACTTGTCCAAAAATGTCCATAGCGGTTTTATTCCTTTACTAGCAAAAATTGGAAATTACCCACATGACCATGAACAGGTAGATAAATAGATAAATACATTGTGGTTTCTTCTTACAATGGAACACTACTGAACAATAAAAATGAACAAACGATAAATCAATGCAACATGGATAAATCTCAACATTGTGTGGAAGAAAGAAGCCAACACAAAAGAGTGCATATGGGATGATTCCAAAAATGATCTGTGATGATAGAAATCAGAACGTTGGTTGCCTCAAGGGTGGGGTTGGAGATTGAAGGAAGAAGGTAAAAAGGCAACGTAGTGGAGTGAAGCAAATATGCTGTATCTTGATTGGAACTGTGGTTGCATGGGTGTACGCATCTGTCAAAATTCAGTGAGTTTTACACTTAAGATCGATGCATCTCACTGTCTCTAGAGTACACCTCAAAAAAACAAAACAAAACAAAACAAAACACAAAAACAGTTGCCAGGGGCAGAAGAGAGGGGAAAATGGGGAGTTTTTGTTTAATGGGTACAGAGTTTCAGTTTCCTAAGACGAAAAAGCGATTGGTTGCATACAATGTGAATATACTTAATGTGGCTGAACTGTACTCTTAAGATGGAAGAGATGGTACATTTTATGTTATGTGTATTTTATTACATTTTAAAAATAAAAAATTTAAAAAAAATGCTAGCACCTAAAACCTAACAAACCTTACTCATGAGTATTTAAACACAAACAACTTGATTTATTTATTTTTTTCTTTTTTTGAGACAGTTTCCCTCTGTCGCCCAGGCTAGATTGCAGTGGTACGATCTCGGCTCACTGCAACCTCCGCCTCCTGGGTTCAAGCGATTCTCCTGCCTCAGCCTCCTGAGTAGCTGGGATTACAAGTGTGCACCACCACACCCAGCTAATTTTTGTACTTTTAGTAGAGACAGGGTTTCACCATGTTGGCCAGGCTGGTCTCGAACTCCTGACCTCAGGTGATCCGCCCGCCTGGGCCTCCCAAAGTGTTGGGATTACAGGTGTGAGCCACTGCACCCAGCCAACAACTTGATTTCTTAATACAATATTTATCTAGTTTACTAAAATAAAAGAGGCAAGATAAATCTTATGTATAGTTAACCAGAGTAAAATAAAATAAATAAAATAAAATAAAAAACAGGCTGGTGCTCTTGCTCTCAAGACACCACGGTGTCCTGTCCGGTGGCAGTTGGTACCTTCCAGTGGCATCATCACTTTCCGTATGGCACCATCATGGGTTTGGAGGGCAGAAGTTCTCCCCTCCAAATGCCTGCATGGCTTGTACTGCTAACTGGGAGAAAGACGTTCCAGAACTACTTCCTGATGAATTTCTTCCCAAAGAGCCTGGTTTCTTGTGTTTCCATATTGGATCTTTGTCACTTTTTCCCTCCCCCATCCCCACCCCACACCCTGAGCTCAGGCACCTTAGGGAGTCAACAGGTGCCTTTCAAGGTGACTGTGTTCCTCCTGCATCATGCTGTCTTCCTGCAAACCTGCTCAGTGGAGGGGCCAGCCGGTGGGGACGCTGAACCCTGAAGCTGTTCGGTCCCACTTGCCCTGAGTCTCCCTGACAAGGATGTTGGTTCTGGCCCATCCTTCCCTCTGTCCCAGGCAGAGGACAAGGTCTTTCTGGCTGCAGTGCCCAACACCTCACTCTCCTTGCAGATAATTCAGAAAATAAAAGGTGGCATTGGAGGAAGGCACATGGAGGAACTATCTTTGGATTGTCCAGAGGTTGAGCTTACTCTCCACCAGAATTGCCGCTAGACCTCTATCCCCCTCAGCTTGCCCCTGCTCCACTCTACAGCACCCCCAGCTCAGGCCCAAGTTGGTGACTTATTAAACAGTGGGTATGGAAGGTGGCGTTGAAGAAGTGAGTGAATGCTGAGCCCTGGCCTCTCCACAGGACTGCCTGGTTCTCAGACTGATGAACATGTGGACCCTTTTAAACTTTAAAGTCTCTGCCCTCCCTGGTCTCCCAGTAGAAGCTAGAAGTTTCAGGAGACCTCACCCATGAGCCCCTTTTCTGAGAACCTGGCCCCACAAAAGCATGGCAAGTCCGCTAGAGGTTTGTACGGATGGGAAGGAGAGGCCCTGCCCACTGCGCCCAGGGCTCAGTCCCGCTTCAGGCGTGTGTTGTCTGTAGGGGGCAGAGCGAAGGGGGCAGGTGGGGGAAGCGTCATGAGTCTGGCTCCCGACACCTGTCCAGGGCCTCAGCCCGCTGGCCTGGATTCTGTTGCTAACACCCGTGTGGCTGTTGCCAGCCCTGCCACCTGTGAAAGTAAAGCGGGGCTCAGGGGAGGGCCTAGCTCAGGGTGTTCTACGCTGAGTTCCTCAGCCCTGATGGGGGCTCTCCAATGTCCCCTCCGGCTCTGCCAGTCCAGGAACCCCGATGGAGCAGGGCTGGGGGCCCAAGACTGAGGATGGCCACCCCCTCCGGCAGGTGGGCTGACTCCAAGGCCTGCTGTGTGGCAGAGGAGTACGGAGGGTGGTTGCGTGGGGGTGGCAGCTGTCAGGCCCAGGTGAGAGGAAGGCAAACAGAAAGGGATGTATCCTCCAAAGCAGTGAATCACGAGCCACGACATTCATTAACTCGGCCTGATTAAGAAACAAACATGACGGCCACTGGTGCTGGGCAATTTGTGAACACCCAGTCCTCCTGGTCCCCCTGCCCCTGCTGATGAGGCCCTCTGCCTCCTCCTCAGTCCGAAGAGTGCCCTGGAGAGTCAGCACTGGGGCACTGACAGATGCTTCTGGCCTGTGGGATGGGGAAGGAGGGCTGATGCTCATGATGTATCTCCCACGTGTCAGGTCCAGGTCCAAACTTTCATGAGGGTCACATCAGTGGGTCCTCACAAGCCCCTGAGAGGTGGGATTCATGGTTCCCAATTTGGAGATGGGGAATTTGAGGCTCAGAAAGAGGGGTGAACTTGCCCAAGGTCTCACACTAAGTGACATCACTCTTTTCATCACAATAGATAGTTGTCTTACTTGCAAGACTGAAAATACTTTTAGATTTTCTATTCTGACCTCCCAACTCATGGCTGTCCCCTCCCTAACAATATAACTTCCAGCTCCTTCCAGCAGCCCCCTCCACTTCCTCAGACTTGAAGGGCATGGTGCAAGAATGCTTTCCAGAACAGAGAAGGTAGGATTTTAATTTTTCTGAAACAAATAGGAAAAATAGGGATAAGAATAGCAATGACAGTGTATTGCAGAGGCAGACGGAAGGGAAGGCTTAGCATAGCATGCCCAACAGCCCGCAGGAAGCCGTTTTGTCTGGAGCACAGCGAATGGCTTGGATGGGAGCGGTGAGGGAGGGAGGGGTTGGGGGCACTGAAGAGGTGTACATTTCATTCCAAGGGCATTTTCAGCAGAAGAGATGGTGGCCACCTGCTGCCCTGTGAAGGCTGGATGAGTGATGGCCGGGGGGGCAGGTCCACAGCGTCAGGGGCTCAGATAAGAGATCTGAACTCGAGCTAGAAGGGATGTTGTGTTGACAAGAGATCTTTCAAGAATGGCTTGACCTTTCTGTATCCCACGAGTCAACCACAGTGATCTGCAAAGCTATCTCATGAAGGAAATGACTGCGTGAATTTTAGCCCATGCTCTCACTGCGGCCTGGGCGATTATGATATTGGACAGAGATACTAGAGGAACACCCTCCACGCTGGGTCCCACTCAACTCTGAAGTCTGGTGTTTCCAGATTCTCCCTCTGTGCTGTTAGACCTATGCGGCATCCATCTGGAATGCGAGAACACATCCTTCCAACCTCTTTTCTTCTCAGGCCCACCTGCCCTTTCCTCTCTACAGCTTTCCCATTAAGGCCTCTGATGACCACAATGTTTCTAAGCTGGAAACCTCCCAACTAACAGCAGGACCCAGAATGCAAGGCTCCAGGGGCACAAACAGGTACTTCAACAACAGGACGACCCACCCCCAACTACCAACCAAACTACGCTCTGCTGCAAGACCGGCTTCTCTCAAATACAGCAAAGGCTGCCCCAGATACACAGTGACACACAGACAGTGACTTGAGTTCACCTGGTCATTACTTGGAGGATTGATTTGGTCCAAAACTCCTTGAGCTGCCAGAGATCCTAGTTAACAGCCCCATGCATTAAAACCAAGCAGGCCTGGAATTCCACCCTCCTGTCAACAAGCCCAGGAGAGGAAACCAGTGGCTGGGAAGCACTTGTGTTTGCCCTGAGAGCAGGGAGCTCCTCCTCCACAGACCAGGCATGGAGGACGGCCCTGGTGGGGCCACCTGCCCATAATCCCCAAGTGACTGACTCTGGAAGATTCCTCCTTTTGAAAATCATGGGGAAGGGGTTACCTGTTATGATTTTGTCATTCTACTTTCTTTGTGACTGGTGGAAATCCTACAGACTTGCACCAACTTTCCTAAGACAATAGACTTCGGGGTTTAAAACGTGTTAACACAATGTCTTTGAAACATTTAGAAATATCTTCACCACTCCCACCAACGTTGAGCATTTGTTTTTAAAAAATAAACACATGGCAAGAATGCCGTGCAGCACGCCAGCGCACAGGCGGCTGTTGTGCAAGCCACCCGCCCACCCGGTGGGTAGGAACCTGCCCACAGCTGTCACCCTGTTCCTAACAACTCCTCCGGGCACACCCTGCTTATTAGGCCCAGGCCACGCCTGGCCGCCCAGACTCCTGGTTTAACCAGAATGCCAGGGGCGGGCGGGCGGGCAGCTCCTTGAACCCTGAACAATGGGCTATGAAAGAATGAATCTAGGCCCAGGCCTCGGGCCCAAGAGCTGGGCGCTGGCCCTCGGGATCCTCCCTCAGCCAAGCCAAGGTTGGGCCTGTGGATCCTGCAGAAGGGGCCAGGGAGCAGCAAGGGGCCCCCAGAGGGAGCTGGCTGAGCTCTAGGCAGTAAAAATAGACTCCGTCTAGAGACTGCCTCGTTCAGTGGAGGACTGAGCTGCAGCAGACATTATCTCACTCCTGCTCAATGTCCCCTCAGGCAGGTAAGGGATGAGGCTTGTTCCTGCTTTAGAGCTGGGAGCCTAGGCAGAGAGGACAGGGCAGATGTAGATGGAGAGAGAGGAGGCTGCCAGGCATAGCCCAGCACCTTCCCCATACCTGGGCAGAGGCCCCTGCCAGCCTGTGCGGCTGCCCGCCTCCCCTCACCCCCACTCTGGGATCCGCACTGCCACCTCGGGGTGGGCATGTGCCCTGCCTGAAACAAGTTGCCTGCCCCCCACCTCAGCTCATACCATCCACCCCCAGAAAATCCAGACCTCGCTCTCCTTCCTCCTCAGGGGCTGCCGCACTACCTGCCCGCTCCAAGGCCCTTTGGCAGGATGCCCTTTGTTTGCAGCACTGCCACCCTCGGGGCACCGTGTGGCATGAGGAAGCACAGGCTGCCTGGCCCATCCCCACCTGGGAGGACATCTCATGAGTGCTTCTGCTAAGTCAGGATGAACCGGATTGGGGTTGGGCAGGTGGCAACACGCTGCTATTTGTGGAGGCTCCTGCCCTTCCTGCTCCCGTGATTCCAGGAGGGCGAGGGCTGCGGCCATCCCTGCGGGGTCACGGGACTCGACCCGTCCAGAGAGCCAGGCTAGAGCCACGACCGCAGGCTTGAAGGCCGGGAGTCTGCCCAGAGAGCCCACGAGAAGCAGCAGGCTGCAGGGGAGAGCCCTGGCTCAGACAGGAGACTCCAGGGGAACCAGCTAGCCTGGCCTCTGCCCACTCCTGGGGCCTCATCTGTTCAATGAGGGGGTTGGATTAAAAGAGATCCTCTCACTTCAGAACTCCTCCACTGTCATTAGTCTGGGTTCCCCGACTCCCGATCCCTCCATTGCTCCTCTCATTAAAGTCCATTCTAATTAGGGGATTAGAATTCATCTCTGTCTAAATTAAAGGCTGGGCAGGGAGTGATGGCGGGCCGCAATGAACAGAGGCTGTGCAGGTGCAGATCTGGGCTGGCAGCCGTGGGGCACCTGAGAGGGGAGGAGAACAGGAGGCCCTGTCTGGCTCCACCTGCCTGACCTCCACCCCAAACTTGATCTTGTGAGTTTGGACCCAGAGTCCCCTCACAGAGAGGTCTTATGTGGGCCGGGGGTCACGCAGGATGAACGGGTCTGAGCCCTGCACTGGGGAGCCCCAGGGTACCAGGAAACATCCACAAGGCTTGAAGAAGAGTCCAAAGTCCTCCTAAAACTGACTCTGCTCCAGATATTCACCCACCAGCAAGACTTGGGACAAAGAAATTCCAAGCTCCAAACTCCACAAGCTCCTTCACTTACCATTTAGACTGGTTAATCATTTGTAGACTGTGTTTTGGTTTATAAGGTATTTTCCCATAAGTGATGTCATCCAATCCTCGTAAAAAGACAATAGATATTTCTCCATTTTATAGATGAGAAAACTAAAGCTCAGGGAGTTTCAGCAACTTGCTTACAGGATCCCAACTGGGAAGTAGAAAGAAACAGGCCTGCTAGCCTGGAGGTCAGATTCCAAGTACAGCATTCTCTTCAGAACATGCAGTCCCCCTCTCCAGGCCCTAGGGACCCAGAAAAGCTCCACCAGCACCCAGACAGTGGGCTGAGTCCCTCCCAGCTAGCAAGGCTATATGGTCTACAGTCAAAAGGGCCCAGAGATCCATTCCACTGTTGTCCTGGGCCCATGTGTGGGCCCACAGAGAAGGATGGCCTCTCTGTAGTGGGTCAGAAACTCAGGGCAAACCTTCCCTAAAGTGTGAAATGACTGAATTTATTTCCTCCTGCTAAACCCCGCACTGTTTCCTCATAAAGAAACAGAGCTGTTAGCTGTCTTCAAATACGGTCACCTGTGGCGACCAAGCAGGAAACAGATGGGATGGCATAAAGAAGGACCAGGATAAGAACGAACCCTCCCACCTCAAGAATTGCCAGGGATGTTACTTTGGAAGGTGGTAAGCTCCCCATCACTGGGGGAGTTCAAGCAAAGCCTGGGTAACCATTCTGTCCTAGGAATGTTATAGAGGAAATTCAACCACTGGATAGTTGAGTGGGAAGAATGGGGTGAAAGATACTCACACTTCTTTAAGCCAGGGGTGCCACTCATTTGCCAAGAGCCCATGATCTGAAACAGGAACTATTTCAGCTTCTATTCAGACTCCTGATGCCCTTCTATGGGGCATGTTTAATCAAGATAGAGTTGTCAGAGTGTCTCTACCTTCTGCTGTTAACGACTGGAATGGAGTTGGGGGAAGGAGTCAAGAAGCAGGGTGCATGCATGTGTGTGTGTGTGTGTGTATGTGTGTATGTGTGTGTGTTAGTCCTTGGGCCACAGCAAGCCAAAAGGCTGACACAGGAAGGAACTTCTGGAGCTCCACGCTCTGAGGGCTGGGTGCTTTGAAGCCTTCACTCTCTGCTCTCCCTGAAAAACAACTGGGACATTCCCATTGATTTGGGCGGCCAGCCAGCGACCTGCCTGGGCCCCATCGGCAGCTGTCCTCTTCACCACAGTAAACAAAATGAGTTGTGAGGTGGGTGGAGGCAAGCCCTGTCTTGGCCATGGGTTCTGGCCGGCCACCTGCATCCAGGAGACAGTTGGCAGGTCATTGGGCATCTCTCCTTTGCAGCTGGACTGGACAGATCTTTCATGCTGGGAGGAGTTCTCTTGGGACATCTGAGTACCCAGAATCCGGAACCTGGAATTTCAGGTGCAGGGATTTGATAGTAGCATCCCAGCAATGTAATAGGCACACCCCAAGCTTTCTAGGATCCCCCAGGCAGTGAGGGGCTCCTGCCCCAGTGGCAACAGTGCTCTGTGCATACTTCTCAGAATACTGAGAGCTTTTTGTGGCTTGGACACCCCAAGCTACTAAAGTTGGCCACAGTTTCCTGAGGGTTAGAAAATGGACCAGAACATCCCCTACCTCCAGAAAGCCTCCCAGGGCTGTGCTCGGTTAGTGAACTGAGAGTGACACCTTCCCTTTCCCCAGCCCTCTGCATGCCCCCACCTCCTGCTTGGTTTTCAGTTTTCCTCTGGAGGCATTCAGTGCCAGTCGGGGTTGCAGAGGGAGCATGACCGAACTCCAGGCTCGGCCCAGCCTCACCCATGTTCTTCTAGGACTAGTAACTCTTCCCACTCATTCCTTCCTTCAATAAATGCTGACTCATGCACCTGCAAACCAAAAAGAATAGAAAACTACCTCATAGAAAAATGGGCAAAGGATACGAACAGGCAACTCCCAGACTTGGCGTGACCACTTACTTGCTGTGTAAATTTCAGCAACTAACTCAAACACTCTGTGCTTCAGTTTTATTATCTATTCTATTTTAGTGGGTTATTGTGGAGACTGAATGATGTAATCCACATGTGGGCTGAATTGTGGATGCTCCTGCTCCAAATTCATATGTTGAAATCCTAACACCCAGTACTTCAGAATGTGATAGTATTTAGAGACACAACCTTTAACAAGGTGAATATGTTAAACTGTATTAGGGTGGGCCCTAATACAGCCTAACTGGTGTCCATATAAAAGGAGAGGA
Organism: Pongo pygmaeus; assembly: GCF_028885625.2. NCBI lineage: Eukaryota > Metazoa > Chordata > Mammalia > Primates > Hominidae > Pongo > Pongo pygmaeus. The sequence goes on from NC_072385.2 coordinate 105,513,627, forward strand.
AGAGACATTAGGGGTGCCCCCACACAGAGGGACGACTATGGGAAGAGGCAGCAAGAAAGCTGCCATCTGCAAGCCAAGGAGCGGGGCCCCAGGATCAACCAACCCTGACAGCACCTTGATCTTGGACTTCCATCCTCCAGCACTCTGCGTGGATAAATTTTTGTTGTTTAAGCCTCTGGTCTATGGTGTTTTGTTGTGGCAGCCCTAGTAGATTAATACACCACATAAAGCACTAGAACAGTATCTGGCATACAATACACAATAAATGCTAACTACTACCATCAACATTCTTTCCCTCCATTGTATACTCACACTGTATTAGTTTCTGATTGCTGCTATAACAAGTTACCACAGCTGTACCAGCTTAAACACAAGTTTATTACCTTATGGTTCTAGGAGGTCCTAGAACCATAAATGTGTGTTGTTTACATAAGTCAAGAGTCTCCTTGGGCTAAAATAAAGGTATCTTCAGGGCTGCATTTCTTCTGGAGGCTCCAGGGGTGGGTCCATTTCTTGCCTTTTTCAGCTTCCGGAGGCTGCCTGCATTCCTTGGCTTATGGGCGCTTCCTCCATCTTCAAAGCCAACAGTGTAGCATCTTCAAATTTTTCTCTGGCCCTCCTGCCTCTCTCTTATAAGGATCCATAGGATTATATCAGACCCTCCCTGATAATCAGGGTAACTTTCCCATCTTACGAGCCTTAATTCAATGACATCTGCGAGGGTCCTTTTGTCATTTAGGATAACATATTCAAAGATTTGGGGGATTAGGATGTGTACATATTTGGGGAAGCATTACTCTGTCACACACACAATGTATTATTAAGTGAGAAAAGCAAGCTGTAGGACAAATGCATATAGATTGATCTTGTTTATGTAAAAAAAAAATCAAATAAATTTCTACAGAGAAAATAAATACAGACAGAATGAAACCAACAAAACTATTAACCATGGCATTTTCTGGGGAAGGGGTTGGGACTTCACGCTGTGCATTTAAAAACATTTTTTATAACATGCATCTTATTCATTATTTTTATAATTTTTAAAAATTTTTGTTAAGTAATCCAAAGAAAAAAAGAAGACACATGTATTCATCTTTGTGGAGCCCCGGCTAGAGACATCAAATAAATCGCCAGTACCAAAAGCTCTCAGTAAGTATTCTAGGCAGTGTGGGCAGAGCACTGTGGCCACTGGGGCAGGAGCCGCCCACTGCCTGGGGCACCCTGGAAGGCTTTGGAGGAAGTGACACTTCTGCTGAGTTCTTCTGGAGAAGAAGGAGTTCTCCAGGTAGAGGGAAGGGAGAAAACTATTGCAGATGACCATGGCCCAAAAGGAGTCTGCCCTTTATCCGGCAGTGTAGGTGATGTGGAGTAGAGGCTGGAGGTAGGAATCTGCCATTTGACTGTGGCCAGCCACGTGGAGAGATGAAGGCAAAGGGAAGGGAAGCTCCTACATGGAGCCGCAGCCTGCCAGGCCCCAAGCTGAGCGGTTTTGTAGGCATTTCCTCACTGGGTGTAAAGGAACCTTGGCTGTATGATTTATGGGAGGAGAGAGGGTCCGGAGTGGATGAGAAGAAGCATGAGAAAAGGAGGCAGGGGCTTGGGGCAGGGTCTGCCGTTAGAGCAGCAGATGCAGGCGGGGAGGGGTAGGGCCAGAGCTGGAGGAACACCCTCCCCACACTATCCCCAGACTCTTCTGGGCTTCTTATGGCCCCATCCACCAGTTCTGCCCCAAGGCAGGTCTAAGTTCCAGAAAAGACTTAGGCAGCCTAGTAGGACTTGGGGCCAAGGGAGCTTCCCAGGGACCCTGACCCTGGACCTCGTGCCTAAGGGTCGACAAGTGATCTCCAAGAGGTGCCCCAGGCAAGTGGCCACAGACCTGGCCCAGGTCATCCTGGCAGCAAGGTGCTCTGCATAAAATCCTTGAAGGGTATGGTATCCAAGCCAGGGCCAGGCGTGGGTTTGGTGGGGTTGCTGGGCCTGCAGGTGGGGAAAGCAGGCTGAGGGACTTCAACCAGTGGCCATCCACCTCATGAGCTTGTCCTGACTTGGGGAGACAGCACATGTCTTGAGGATGCAGCTGCAGATATAACAGACCTGTCTGTGGCAGAGAGAGATGGTGGGGTGAGCGGGATTGGATTAGGGGGTACCATCTGCAGGGTGCCAATGGCATGCTGGCTCCCATGATGGGCTCAGATCTCTGTTCTGCCAGTCTCAAGCTGTGTGGCCTTGGACCAGCTGTTTAGCCCTTGCCTCGATTTTCCCATCTCTAAAGTGAGGGTAATGATAGTGTCTACTACATAGGCTGCTGTGTGTTAAGTGCATAGAACAGCTGGCGCATGGTGAGGCTGCTTCGGTGCTAGTGACAATTCCTTGTGTTCCCTTCAGGGATCTCCCAGCTGGGTCTGGCAGGCAAAGGCCCCTTCAGGATGTCCACACTACCTAGTGCCACTCTCAACCAGTCACCCCCTTACACCTGCTCCTAGTGCCCATGTGTGGCCTACTGCCCAGGGAGGAAAGGAGTGCTGGTCCTGGGGTGGTGGTTATGAGGCTGGGGGCTCTGAAATGCCAGGAGCATGGCCCCTGGTGTGAGAGGAGAGGACAGGAGGAGGTGGGGTTCCAGAGTAGCAGAAACACTAAACAGGGAGATCCTCCCAGGGCTGAGCCGAGCACACCCACTGGTCACCAAATGCCCAGGGTTGGGCATCAGAGACAGCCTCATAAGGGCCAGAGCTCCTTAGCTGTGTGTCACAGTGCTGAGGTGTCTTTCATGATCTCAGGGGCCATTGTGAAAACATCTGTGTGCCAGGAAGCCCTGTTGAGAAGGTGGAAGTAGGCATCACAAAGTCAGAAATACTGATGGGTTTGATTCCACTCTGGAGAGGCAGGTTGCGGGGGATGGATCTGGATACTGATTCTGGCTGCAGGACCAGCATGCCAGGGCCTTCAGAATCCTCCAATGGCTCATGGAGATGGACAGGTATGCTGACCCACTCAGGAGCACAGCTACCTCCCACAGGAAGGACTCCCAGGAAGCGGGCAGGGGATCAGTGCAGAGCAGCTCAACAAAACCTCCACAGTTTGCCTGGCAAGTGGTGCATCAGTGGCTGAGCTGGAAGCAGTGGCAGCCTGTGGTGTTCTAATGCCATTGTCAAAAGGTGTAGAGAGGCAGCACTTAGGGCGCGAGGTGCAGACTATCAGTTCATCTGACCTGTTAAGGATTCTCAGAAAAGCCCCGACTCAGGAAGGGGTGGAAATCATGACCCCAGAGGAAGCCCAGGCCTGCAGCTAGCTACTGTGTGGCCTTGGACAAATTGCTTCAACTCTCTGGGTTCCCCCTCCCTCTTGTTATAATAAGGACAAAGACTACGTAATGATAGCGTTAACCACTCTGCAGCACTTACTATATTTGAGTGACTTTAGCACATTATCTCATGTAATCCTTATGACAACCCTATGAAATAGATATTATTATCCTCATTTTGCAGATGAGAAAATGAAAGTTCAAGGAGGTTAAGTAACGTGTTCAAGGTCACTCAACAAATAAGGACTTTAAACCCTGGAATGGCCAGTTCCAAAGCACCTGCTAAAACTCCCAGCTGGGATCCCTCTGGGCCAGTTCTGTGCTCCATCCTCAGCATGAAAAATTGAGAGAGGCTGCCTAGGTTCCTTTGCGCTCCACCTCACCGCCGCTTGAGGGCTTGGGCTCTCAGCTTGGTGCACAGGGGATGGGCAGGGATGGCCCTAGTCCACCACCAGGCCCTGCATGACATGGAGCAGTAGGAGCCCTGTGGCCTCCACAGCCCACACTGTTGCTTGCTGTTGCAGGCTCCAGAGGTCTTTTGACTTGTCTAAGAAGGGCTACTGATTGTCATCTATTTCTCACATCCCAGCAATAGCATGCTGGCTTGAGTTTAAACTGAGCCCTCTTTTGCAAGAGCTTAGTCCATACATTCTTTACACAGCAACTTCCTAATCATCCATTTAATAAAACAATAACTCCCATGAAAACCTCTACAAAGGACCTATTTGTCCAAGGCTCATTTAATGCTCACAGCCACCCAGCAGGGGATATTACTATTTTCATCATTTTGGTGGTCAATCGAGGCAGAAAGATGACTAACAGCAGGCACTGCAGAGTCCTTTGTGGCTCCTTGATGACCAGATGGGTAGCCTTGGACAAGTCACCCATTTGTCGGAGCCTGTTTTTTTTTTCTCATGTATAACCTGGAGGTAATTGTGGGGACTAAAAACAGAGTGGATGTGCAATGCTTTGCACTGCTGCAGAGTAAGCACTCAAAACCAATAGCTTTAATTTTCTCTTTTTCAGGTCCGATTTTTTTTTTTTGAGACAGGGTCACACTCTGTTGCCCAGGCTGGGTGCAGTGGTGCAAAATCTCAGCTCACAGCAGCCTTGATCTCTCAGGCTCAAGTGATCATCCTGCCTCAGCCTCCTGAGTAGCTAGTATTACAAGTGGCACATCACCATACCTGGCTAACTTTTTTTTATTTTTTATAAAGATGGGGTCCCACTATGTTGCCCAGGCTGGTCTCAAACCAATTTTTAAAAATAGCCTTTATTTTTTAGAGTGGTTTTAGGTTCACAGCAAAATTAAGCAGAAAGTACAGAGTGATCCCAGATACTCCCTGCCCATACACATGCATACGGTCCTCCACTGTCAACAGCTCCAACCAGAGTGGTGCATTTCTTTCCATCAATGACCCTGCACTGACTTATCATTATCACCTGGATTCCATAGTTTACACTAGGATTCCCTCTTACAGTTGTGATTCTGTGGGTTTTGACAAGTGCATAATGACACGTATGTACCATTGTAGTATGAGATGGTTTCAATGCCCTAAAATCCTCTGTTTTCTGGATAGTCATCCCTCCCTCTCCTTCTGATAACCACACTGATCATTTTCCTGTCTCCATAGTTTTGCCTTTTCCAGAATGTTATATCTTTGGACTCATATAGTATTTACTTTTCAGATTGGCTTCTTTCACTTACAGACATGCAGTTAAGTTTTTTTCCATGTCTTTTTGTGGTTTCATGGCTCATATTTTTTTTTTTAGCACTGAATAGTATTCCATTGTCTGGATATACCCCAGTTTATTTATTCAGCATCTACTGAGGGTCATCCTGGTAGCATCCAAGTTTTAGCCATTGTGAATAAAGCTGCTATAAAATTGGTGTGCAGGTTTTTGTGTGGATGTACATTTTCAGTTCCTTTGGGTAAATACCAAGGAGCATAATTGCTGAGTCGCCTGGTAACAATATGTTTAATTTTGTAAAAAAACCACCAAACTGTCTTCCAAAGTATTTGTTCTGTTTTGCATTCCCACTGGCAATGAATGAAACTTTATTTTATTTTATTTTTTTGAGACAGGATTTTGCTTTGTCATCCAGACTGGGGTGCAGTGGCCCAAACATGGCTCACGGCAGCCTCAATCTCCTGGGCCCAAGTGATCCTCCTGCCTCTGTCTCCCAAGTAGCTGGGACTACAGGCACATATCACCATGCCCTGCTATTTTTTGTATTTTTTGTAGAGATGGGTTTTTGCCATGTTGCCCAGGCTGCTCTCAAACTCCTGAGCTCAACGATCTGGCAGCCTTGGCCTTCCAAAATGCTAGGATTACAGGTGTGAGCCACTGCACCCGGCCAAGACTTTTATTTTAAATCAGAGATGAAAGTGACTTGCTTAAGATTACACAACTACTAGTTGGTAGAGCAGCACTTCTGGTTCCATACTCTGGGTAGTTTCTGTTTGACCACACTGTCCCCTTAGCTAGACAAGCCAATCCCATGCCCTTACAAACACTCCCACATTTCCTCACCCTTGCTTTTGAGGCCTCATTCTTGGTGCAGAAGCTTCCTGAGGCATCCTTCTTCTGCTCCATGAAGGAAAGACTGTCATCCATCCAGGTCCTGTGTCTGAGAAGCTTGCGATGCTCTTGCAGTGCCCTGGCATGTGCAGGGGCCAATGTCCAGTTGTCCAAGCTTACCTGTGCCCAGAGAGGACCCGGGTGGCTCTGCAAGGCCCTCTTTCTAGTCAGAAGAGACCCGGCCAGCCCCAGAATCTGAGGAGTCACTGGAACGTCATCAGGGACGAGGAGAAGAAAAGGCCCCCATGGCACTCCCCTCTCTCCAGATCCAAGCTCTTTCTTTCTTTGTCTCTTTTTGATGCGAAATTCACATAACATACAAATTAACCATTTTAGGCCAGGCATGGTGGCTCATGCCTGTAATCCCAGCACTTTGGGAGACCAAGGTGGGTGAATTAAATGAGGCCAGGAGTTCGAGACCAGCCTGGCCAACATGGAGAAACCCCGTCTCTATAAAATAAATAAAAAACAACAAAATTAACCATTTTAAAGTGAACAATTCAGTGGCATTTAGCACATTCACAATGTTGTGCAGCTACCACTTTTATCTAGTTCCAAAACACTCTCATCACTCCAAAGAGAAACCCAATCCCCGTTAAGCAGCCAGTGTCGCTTTTTGCCCTCTTCCTAGCCCCGGACAGCCACCAATCTGTGTTCTGTCTCTTTGGGTTTACCTAGTCTGGTAATAGAATAAATGGTATCATACAACATGTGGCCTTTTGTGTCTGGGTCCAAGTTATTTTCCATTACTCCCCGAGGAAGGAGGAAGAGAAGGGACCTCTTCTGCCTTTGTCTCCTTCCCCGTCCCTTGTCCACCTTGCCCTGTGCGCCCACCAGCAGCACCTGTGGCTCAGCTCCTCCATTCTATGCTATTTCCTATTTCTCTTTTTTATTTTTTGAAAAAGGGACTCACTCTGTTGCCCAGGCTGGAGTGCAGTGACGTGACCGTAGCTCACTGCAGCCTCAACCTCCCAGGCTCAAGAGACACTCCCACCTCAGCCTCCTGAGTAGCTGGGACTACAGGCATGCACCACTATGACCAACTAATTTTTAAAACTTTTTTTTTGTAGAGACAGAGTTTCGCCATGTTGCCCAGGTTGGTCTCGAATTCTTGGCCTCAAGTGATCCTCCTGCCTCTGCCTCCCAATGTGTTGGGATCACAGGCGTGAGCCACCATACTCAGCCTCCTATTCCTTTTAATTACCCTTAGCAGAGTACTTTGAGGAGTCATAGATGCATTCAACAAATAGCCCATAGGCTAGCAGTGGGGAGAGACAGGTTAAGTGTCATTAAAACTGTGATAAGGCAACACTAGCAGCTTTACAGAGAGCCAGGGACCCAGAGGAGAGACAACTAATTCAGCCTGGAGGTGAGGCTGTGAGGGAAGACAACACGGAGGAGACAGATGCGGGGTGGAGCGGGGGCCGGGTCTGTCTTTCTCACTGTTCCTCAGCACTCAGGGTAGTTCCTGGCAACTAGAATGGGGATGAGTGAACAAGTTAATGAATCAAGCAGGCAATCTATCAGCCAAGAGCTGAAGAATGAATAGGAGTTGTCTCTACCAGAAAAAATGGGTAGAGCACATCTGGAGACTTGCAGGCAAGAGGGTCAGCCCTTTTATTACACTGAGTGATATTTCGGTCTAGATGAAGGTTGAAGAAGATGGGAGGTAAGGGCAGAAGAAGTTGGGGCCAGATCATGCAGGGCCTTGGAAGTGACATAAAGGAGTTTGACTGAGTAAAAAGAGCCACCTGAGTAAAAAGAGGGACCACTGAAGGGTTTTGCACAGATGTGCGTTTTAGAAACACATCTGTCTAATCCAGACTAGGGATAATGATGACCTAACGAGGCTCCCAGCAGACAGAACATCATTCTTGTGCTCCTGCCATTGGTGTTCTACTGGAAAACAGAGGTGTTTAATCAAAAATAACCATAAAAAAATTAATGAATTAATCACAAGGATGTAAGGTGCTCTGAGGGATGCTATGAGTCAAGAAAATCCTTCTCAAGACCAGGAGGGACTTTGAAATCAAAACTTGGGAGATGAACAGGAGTTGACCAACACTAAAGCTTTTGGGAACGTCCTGAGCAACCTGTGGTGAAGGAAGTGAGAAAAGTCCAGGGTAGTTGCGGTGAAGAGTGTGAGGCTGGGAGACTGATTGGATGAGGCTGGGGCGATAAGCAGGGCTCAGACCAGAACGACCCTATTACACATTTTGGACTTACCCTAAGCAAAATAGGAAGTCCTTGATGATGTAAACAGGATCCTATTTTGAAAAATAGGATTAATTGCATCTCTCTTTTGCATTTCTGTGCATATGACCTTCTTCCTGCTCAGCTCAAACATCTGCTTCCTTGGTGAAAGGGACTAGGATTATCAAGAAAAAAATGGAGAGAAAGATACTGAATAGCTTCTGACATCCAAAGTAAGATTTTTCAGCCAGACAATAGTCTCAAAAGACATTCTTTTTGAAAGAAAAAAGATGTTCTGGTGTCTTTAGCTCCCTCCTTAAGATATCAAGAAGCCCTGACAAAATTAATCATGGGGCTTTACCTAAAGAAAAGAATAGAAGAGAAACCCCTGACCTTTAGTCCAAAGGATGGCAAGGAGGAGGCCAGAGAGAAAGCAGGTGGGGAAGGAAGTCAGATGTGCATCCTAATCTTCTATCTTCCATTGGAAGTCCCAGAGGGTGAAGATGCCTTAGAAGAGAGAGGAACAGGCGGTCCTTTTAGGTCCCTGGGAAGAGATTTCCTTGAATATCTATCCAGAGGTCTTCACATCAAAGTAAACTTGGTGGTTTGGTGTGGTTAGTCACAGAGAGGGTTTGAACTTAACCTTCTCAAGCCACCCTGGGTTCCCATGTGGTGTGAAAATGATGTCTACGCTAGATCTTTAGCTGTGGTTTTTGCTTAAGAAACTGACTAGAAGCAAATAGATTGAAAACCTACCAAGCTTTTAAAGAAAATGTATAAAACTTTTTTTAAAAAGCAGTGAGTATGGTCTGTCATAACCTTAACAGTTAAATCCTAAAACAATCCAGGGGCCCCATAACCTGCAGCAGCAAGAAGTAGGCTGTGAATACCCGGGGAGCCCACTCACCAATGCCCATATCAAGGGTGGCCATGGAGATTAGTGAACCAAGAAGAACCTCCCAGAAGGAAGAGCCCAGAGACACAGACAACGAACAAAATAATTCTTCCCAGAGAGCAAATTTTTCCCCCAACCTCTGGCTCCAGACTTTCAGATAAGAGAAGAAAACCTTGTATGCTCAAGGTTCTGTTGATTTGGGTTTTCAGGCACAGGCAGCTGGATGGAATCCTAATGGAAGTACCTCTCCAATAGGCTTGGAGCAGGAGTCTGAAATAATCAGTTTGGTTTTAGGGACCCAGAACCTGCAGCAGCAGCAGCAGGAAATAGCAGGCTGTGAACACTCATATCAGTTTGTTTTGGCTGCAAAGTGGGGACTAGAGATGACTGTGGTTGTCTGGATGAGAGACGAGAGGGGCTTACACTAGGACGGAGGCAGTGGGGCAGGATAGAACATTCACACGGGGAGCAGACAGGACTTGGGGGTGTTTGCATTGATATAAGGATTGAGCAAGAGATGAGAGTCAAGGACAGGGAGAGGAAAGTTAAAAACAAAAAAAGGCATTTCACAGAAAAAGTAGTTAGCAGTGTCAAATGCTGGGCAGTAATCAAAGATGATAAGGGCTGAGATGTGTCTGTGTAAGATTTTGTCACAAGGAAGTACAGAGTCTCAGGGCAGAGAGGGGAAGCCAGACTTCAGTGGGCTGACAGAAGAGTGGCAGTGAGGAAGTGGATGCAGTAAGTAAAGGTAACTTCACAAGATTCTCGGCTGTGAAGCTGAAATGCGAGTGGGGCCAAGGTCGGTTTTTGTCATGTTTAAGATGGATGATACTTGATCACATTTAATGCTGATGGGAAAGGGCCCTTGAAAAGACAGACGTCAACCACAAAATAAGAATAGGAGGAAGCTGATGGAAGAGGGTCCCTGAGAAGAAGGAGCACGGCAGGGACCCAGAGCTGGGCGAAGGAAGGGGCTTGGGGGCAGGAGGGGTCCTTCTCTGTCAAATCAGGAGAAGAAGGGAAGGTGGGAGACAGATGGCAGCGATGGGAGATGGAGGAGATGCCCTCTGATGGCCTCCATTTTCTGTGAGGTGGAAGGTGACATCGTCTGTAGAAAGTGAGGGGGCTGGGGGGCCTGAGAAGAGGGGAGCCCCTCTGGGGAACAAGAGAACACTGGCTGGGAAAACACAGAGGGCTCAGGCCCAGGGCAGGGTGGAAACATGACGTGATGGTGGCACCCACCTGCACGTCCTCCAGCTCCTGGCATTAAATGCCTAAAACCGAATTCAGGACCTGGGCCTCCCACCCCCGACCCAGCTCCTCCTCTTGCCTCCCAGTTTTTATTCCTGGAACCAGACCTCTCAGACTCGGCTTCCCCAGGAACGTCCTTCTGACATCACTGCTAGTGCGGACTTTTGCGGGGCCTCCTTCCTCCCGCCGCCCACCTTTCCTGCACACCTGCTGCAATAACCTCTCTAGAGTGGGACTGCGGCTGTGTCATCACCTCCCCCCCCATGCAGCTGCCCCTTTTGCAGCTCCCAATACCTAGAAATAAAGCTCTCATTTATTCTTACTTTTGGGGTCTGTTTAAATGCCACTGATTCTGGAAAGCCCTTTCTTACCATCCCCAGACTAGGGAAAGTCCCCTTGGTACCTGCCCCCATGGTGACTTATACATCTCTCTCAGACACTCGTGAACCTGTAATTACTTATTCTACAATGGCTGGTGGCCAGGACAATGGCCTGCAGTGGGGGTGGGGGCCCTAAGGCTTCCTTGTCCCCTCTGTCTTCCTGGAGCCGAGAACAGGGCCTAGCACAAATAGACACTCAATAAAAGGCATTGATAGACTGACTACAGAAAGGTTCAAGCCTGCCTCAGGTTGGCAGCTTAAATTTCCAACATCCCCAATCAGCCCATGCTCAGGACATCCAGGCCTCCTGCGCAGCCCCCAAAGCCAACCCATGTTCTCTTCCCCTTGTGTTAGATCGTTCCCTTGGCCAGGCACGCTTGCTCTCTTCTTTATCCATTTTTTTTTTTTTTTTTTGAGGCAGGGTCTCACTTTGCTGTCCAGGCTGGAATGCAGTGGCATTATCACAATTCACTGCAGCCTCCACCTCCTGGGCTCAAGTGATCCTCCCACCTCAGCCTCCTGAATAGCTGGGATCACAGGTGTATGCAACCATGCCCAGCTAATTTTTGAAGTTTTTATAGAGACGAGGTCTTGTCGTGTTACCCAGGCTGGTCTTCAACTCCTGGCCTCAAGTGATCCACCTGCCTTGGGCCTCCTGCAGTGCTGGGATTACAGGTGTGAGCCACCGTGCCCAGCTCCACTCCATCTTACCCATAGCCGTCCCACTTTCATGCTCCAATTTAGGATTCTCTCCTCCATGGAATCGTCTCTGAAATCCCCCCACCTGCCACAGGCCAAAATGTCTGTGCTCCTTCTCCTTCCACTCCAACCAGATTGTAACCTCCTTGAGGGCAGCTTCTAGTTTTTAGTTCATTGCTATTTCCAATGAAAACATTTGACTGTGAAATAGAGACACCTCATTTCTAACACTGGCATCAACAGTGTCTTATAGAACTGTGTCCCAAGAGTGCCTTTGGCAGTGTCATGCACTTAGTAGGAACACAAAAATATTTGTTAATGAATATTTTCTCCCTCATCCCTGTAAGAATATAATGGTGACAGTCTCCAACTGCACACTAATTTTTTAAAATGTGATTCTCTTATGTTTACAACACAAGGTGTCTGTTTTTATCAGTGAATGAAGTCTGTCTTTTCAGATTTATTCCATCTTTGAGAAACAAATGCATGCCATTTGCACTGGCTCAAGGTAGTAACTGTACTTGTCAGTGGAACAGACACACCACTGTGTAAGAAAAAAGGAATTTCTGGCCAGGTGCAGTAGCTAATCCCTGTAATCCCAGCACTTTGGGAGGCCGAGGCAGGTGGATCACTTGAGGTCAGGAGTTTGAGACCAGCCTGGCCAACATGGCAAAACCCCATCTTTACTAAAAATACAAAAATTAGCTGGGCATGGTGGTGCGTGCCTGTAGTCCCAGCTACTCAGGAGGCTGAGGCAGAAGAATCGCATGAACCTGGGAGGCAGAGGTTGCAGTGAGCCAAGATTGTGCCACTGCACTCTAGCCCAAGCAAATAGAGCGAGACTCCATCTCAAAAATAAATAAAATAAATAGAGAAAAAAGAATTTCTAATGGAGTTGAGATTTTCCAACACATCCAGCAACACTTGTCTCTTGGGTTACTGAATGAGACCATTTATATAAAGGTTATGAAAAGGTTATGAAGTATGGAAATAAAGGGGAAACAGTACCACTAGTCTCTATTAGTTTATTTTCCGTGCTAATGTTTCATGATTCTTTTTTAGTTCAGAAAATAGAGTCACTGGGATTCTCAGAAATACTACCTAAATATAAATCCATAGAGACAGAAAGCAGACTGGTGGTTGCCAGGGGTGGGGGAGGGAGGATTGGGGAGTAGTAGCTTAATGGGTTGGGGGTTTTCTTTCTTGGTGATGAAAATATTTTGCAACTAGATAGAGGTGGTAGTTGTATTATACAACATCATGAAGGTAATAAATGCCACTGAATTGTTCACTCTAAAATGGTTCATTTTTTTCTATATTAATTCCACCACAAAACAAAGATATGTCACCTATATAATACTGAATAGTTTCCAAAGGTCCTGAGGGACAATGCAGCGTTATGCTCTGAAACAGCAGCAGATCTGAAGGACCCACAGCAGCCTGTACTTTGCCTTTGGAGAAAGAAGGGGGTCCCCTGTGTCTAACCAGGGCCCTATCCTCACAGTGCCCTCAGAGACATTCAGCCGAATGCCACTGCAGTCCAGGCCACTGTGGTGTGTTTGTGTTTTGATTTGTTTTCCCCTTGAGCTTACAGAAGGACTTGTGAAGGTGTTTAGTTTGATTAAGGACTTCCCACTTCCAGAGGTGGATCCTGAAGAAGGTTCTATTTTTTTTCTTCAAGTGAGTGGAACTTTCCAGGGACAACAACTCACAGGCTATGGATAGACTACGGATGCACTTCGCTGTGGCCTCTACCCATGAGGAGCCTAATGGAGGAGGAAGAGGAGGAGGAGGAGGAGGAGGATCTGCCCAATGGGCAGTCATGGGGTATAGTCCCTCTCCACTCCAGGAAGGTTTGACAAAAGGCAGAAGCTGACTGCAAAGACTGGATGGGCTGGGTGCAATGGCTCACGCCTGTAATCCCAGCACTTTGGGAGGCCGAGACAAGTGGATCACCTGAGGTCAGGAGTTCGAGACCAGCCTGGACAACATGATGAAACTCCGTCTCTACTAAAAATACAAAAAATTAGCTGGGTGTGGTGGTGGGTGCCTGTAATTCCAGCTACTTGGGAGGCTGAGGCAGGAGAATTGCTTGAACCCGGGAGGCAGAGGTTGCAATAAGCCGAGATCACACCACGGCACGCTAGCCTAGGCAACAAGAGCAAAACTCTGTCTCAAAAAAAACCCCAAAAAAACAAAAAAACAAAGAAGGCTGGATGGACTTGTCCTAACAGCTCACAGCGTCTCAGGAAACAGTCCTTTAGTTGTCTCATCAGGTGTAAGAACAGCATCCTAGACCAGGTGCACAGTTGGCCCTGAAGGCCATCAGACCTGTGTGAGGGCCTGGCAGGGCCCTGTGGCCAGCAGGGGCTGAGCTACCCATGTACAAGTATCCCATTCACCCTTTAAACACACAGGCCAAAAGGAAAATCGCATTCTTCATTTCAAACATGGCACTGGAGCCCAGAGCCCAGTGGCTTCACCTTAATCAAGTTGCCTCCATCAACACTGTCACAAAGGTCTATGATTTCAACTACTTAAGTTTCCCTCTGACTTGAGCCCTTCACTTCTTTTCATATGCCCTCACATGGTCTCATTGCTCAACATGTTGGAAAATATCAGCTCCAGGAGAAATTCTTTTTCCCTTACATAGTGGCGGGCCTAATGAACACAGAAAGCCCGGAGACTAGGTTTTGTTCACTTGGGGAACTCTAGGTCCAGCAAAAGGGGATGGTCCCAGGGATCCCTCACCAAGACAGCTTTCCTGGGGAAGCAGATTGTGCTTAATCCTCAAAACTGCAAATTTGTTGGAAATGTCATCAAGAGTTAACCATTACCCCAGGTCACTGAACTGGTTTGGGCCGAGGCAGCCTAGAATGATAGGTGACTGCAACATTCCCCCAACAGACCGTCTTAGGTTGAGAACCCAGTAGAGGTCACCCCTTTTTTTCTCCATAAGAGACTGAAAAACTGTCTGGATGCTTTGAAAGCATTTACAGGTGCTCAGAGAAGCTTCTGACTCCATCTAATAAGCCCCTGGCAGCCATCAACCTCTCTAATTGCCATATGAGTGAAGAGGTAGGAATTTAAATAAACAGTGGATTTTGAAGATGAACAATGTTATGGAAGGGCCTAGGCATGACAGCCAAGCATCAAAGCATGAGCACGTGTCTCTCTTGACAACATAATCCCCAAAGCTCAGAGAAGCTGGATGTGAACCTCCCGAGCATCTGCCTCCTTGGCATTTATACCACAAGGAAACACACCAGTTACTCAAGAAAGTACAGGTAGCACTGAAACCCTCCAGATTCCTTCTGGTTCCTTGTCTACTCAGGCAGAAATGGTCATTACAAGGCCCAATGCTACGACTCTGAGTGGCCCTGTTCCCTAATGCCCCTGGCTCACATAAAAGGAAAACGAGGCCATGTGTGGTGGCTCACGCCTGTAATCCCAGCACTTTGGGAGGCTGAGGCGGGTGGATCACTTCAGGTCAGGAGTTCGAGACCAGACTGGCCAACATGGGGAAACCCCGTCTCTACTAAAATTACAAAAATTACCCAGGTGTGGTGGTGCACACCTGTAATCCCAGCTACTCGGGAGGCTGAGGCAGGAGAATCAGTTGAACCCAAGTGGCAGAGGTTGCAGTGAGCCAAGATCATGTCACAGCACTCCAGCCTGGGCAATAGAGTGAAACTCCATCTTAAAAAAAAACCAAAAAAACAAAAAAACGGGAAAAGGAAGGCATATTGTTATTCCTAAGTGGGTACTCTATATATAAAATGAAAGAGGAAAAGGCATATTGTTATTCCTCCTGAGTGTTTACTTATATACTTTACATATATAATATAATATGATCATGACCCTGCTCCTTTACTGATGAGGAAACTAAGGGTCAGAGAGGTTAAATGGCTCTCTCTAAACCTCAATAGCCAGTGAGTACTGGGGGCAGGCCTAGGATTTAGGGTCCCTGTGACTCCCAGTTCAGTGCTCTTGGTGTCTCCAGAGAATGAGGCCTATACACTAAGCTTGTCTAAAGCATGTGGGAGGCCAGGCATGGTGGCTGATGCCTGTGATCCCAGCACTTTGAGAGACTGAGGCGGGAGGGCTGCTTGAGTCCAGGAGTTCAAGAACCACCTGGGCAACATGGTGAAACCCTATCTCTACAAAAAATACAAAAAAATACAAAAATTAGCCAGGCATGGTGGCAGATGCCTGTAGTCCCAGTTACTTGGAAGGCTGACGTGGGAGGATCACCTGAGCCCGAGAGATCAAGGCTGCAGTGAGCCATGGCTGTGCCACTGCATGCCACCCTGGGTGATAGAATGAAACCTTATCTCAAAATAAAATAAAATAAAATAATAAAGCATATTGGAGCAAGTGGTATAATTTCTAGGGCTAAGTCTCAGCCAGCTGTCAGCCACCATGGGCCTTAACTCATGACAGGGTTTCATCCCTATCATTCACACTACAAGGAAAGAGTACCCCAGAGCAGATGTTCCCCAATCACCCTGGGATTCCTGGTCTACAGGATAATGGGAGCCTGAGCTGACACTTTTAAGTGCTCAACACCTAACAACCTGTGACTTTTCAAAAACAGAAGTCTAGAGATGTGATCACCCCACATATTTGCCTGGTTTTCCGAGCCCTTTCCTGCTCATGATCTCATCCAACCACCCTGACAACCTTAGCCATACATTTAATTGGTTCTTTGAAGATCTCTGGGTTTCCAGAGTCAACCTGTTCAAACAAAATACCCCAAGGAAGGGACAGCACCTTATACTTTTATTGGCTCACAGCTTGGCAAGAGTTGGCAGCTGGCTGAGAATTAGGCCCTGAGAAGGAAACAGGATCAGGAGGGATTGGGAAGGGGTCAAAAGGGAAAAGAAGAATGAGACGGGGAAGTAGACATGCCCCGATGCTCTCCTAGAAGCCCACCTCACAGTTTTGCAGAAAGAGGTTCTAAGCAAGCAGAAAGAAGTTCCCAGCTCCCCCAGCCCCCCTGCCACCCCCACCAGCAGAAAAACCAACTTTACCCATGAGGGCCAAAGGTAGACAGGAATAGAAGAAAAAGGACAGATGGCAAGACAGAATAAACCAACCATCAGAGGCTCTTCAATCTTAATTCATTTTATTCTACAAAATGCTACTCAACTGAAAGTGGAAATGCTAACCCCCCTCCCCCAAAAAAATCGCAAGGGAAAGAAGTTTTAATATGTTCTTTCTTCCATAGCAGCAAGCTTTTTCTAACAAGCTTTCTTTAGTGCAAATACTGTAGGCTTGTATTACATACAGTAAAACAACAAAACAACAACAACAACAACAACAAAAAAACACCACCAGAAAGGCTTCCAAACAAAGCTACTCCTCAATTTTCAAAACTATACAAAGATTTTGAGCTTGCGGTTCTGCCTGGAAGGTCCATTTAGGAGACTCTCCAATGGGACCATTTCACCAGTACTTTAAAAAAAAAAAAAAAAAAAGTGCCCAGAAAGGTAATTAAATTCCCCATAGAGCCATATGAACCATATACAACTTGTTTGCCTCCAGAGTCTTACAGCTGACTTTACTCCACGTCATTAACATATCTCAAATACAGATGCACAAAGCTTATTTTCTACTATACACCAAAATACTATATATATACACATCTCCCACGGCAGAAAAAACACCCTGATACCCTACTCTTTATACAAAGTCAAATATTTTCTTCCTCAAAATCAAGTAAACACAAACTAAAATAAATGGAATAAACTTTTAATCATACAGAGAAAATAATTTTTGAGAATCAGGACAGGATCTTCCACTGCGTTCTCTTACAATGTAGATGTCTTGGCGACCACTGTCCCCAGAGGAATGAAAATCCACCTTTAAAAACAGAACCTTTTTATACAGTTTATACAGCACAAATCACAAACCACTTTAGAAACAAAAATGCGTTATCCCAAATTTAAAAAAAAAAAAAAAAAAGGAAGCGAGAAGAGAGAGAGGAACGGAGTATTTTAATGCTATCAGTTTCTATTCAGGCTTGATACAACATAAAGAAGATGTAAACATTTAAAATAAATAATAAAATAAATGTCAATTTCTTCTCCCCTTCCCTTTCCCATAACTCTCTCAAAATTTGATCCAGCCCCTCCTGAACATGTCGTCAAGCATTGGATAAATTAAACCCCTTGGTTGATGTATGGCCAAAACACTAGAAGCATAAGAAGATGCCAGATTCATAGTGGGATGACTGGGTTTCCTTTTAAAAAGCTACAGGACACAGGCACGCCTGGAAATGTATACACACATGCGCACACACACAGCCCAACCTGTCAATAAATAGTGAGATGCTGGCTTTTAAGATGAATGCCAAAACAACTCAACAAGCAGAAGGTAGCAAAGACCCCTTAAGTTTTTTAAAGAAAGTTCACATATCACATATCCTATTGGTCCCCAAATTCTCTAAGGACTTGGGTTACCCCTCTGACCATCTGAGGAGCGCACAGGAGCACATGGTGGGGTAGAAGGAGAGGTATGGAGTGGGAGAATATTGTAGGGGATAAGTCCTTGAGAACAAACATCAGACTGAAGGCAATCTTACCTTGGATCTTGACGACAGACCTCACCTCTAAGTGTTTCTGCTTATCCATTACTTAGGGGCCTTTTATAAAGAGATGTCCTCATCCCTTAGTCTCATCCTAACGAGGATCTATATAAAAGCGCCTAACACAGTGCCTGGCACATAGTAGGTGTATTCTTTTCCTTCCTAAAGGGGGCACAAAGATGTCCGATCAGGAAAGGAAATCGACCTGAAAGTTAAATGGCGAGATTGCATTTGCACTGTTGGTCCATCAAGAAAAAGAGAAAAAAAGTCCCAGTGCTCCAGACAATTCAACCACACTTGGAATCAAGTGAGAGCAGAGGGAGATTCCTTTCCCCAAAGCCTGAGAAAGAGAAGCAGCAGCCCCAGATGGCTTTTGACTTTGAGATGCTTGTGTGACACACCTGGCCCCCAACACAGGCAGAATGATGTTTGACTCTGAAAACCTCCCCAGTCAATTCTCTGCTTGGAGCCGGCTCCAGCAATTTCCTAAGCCTCAGCCGGTATCTCCTCTCCTTCCTGTGCCAGCAGCTTCCTCATTCAACTGGCCAGGGAGAGGACTATTCGCAGAAAGGCTGCCCAGGAGGCCAAGAAGACGGTGTGTTTTACACAAGCTGATCACAGTGCCTGCCCTGTGCCGTCCCAGAGCTGCCTGCAGCCCAATCAGAGTCCACACCTCCGAGCTGCCTTGCAAGTGGAGCCATGAGAAGCACAGAAGTTCCTAAGCCAAACACAAAGGCAGCCCCAATGCAGCTGTTCCCATAGCTGGAGCCATGGAGGTGTCTGGTGATTCTGGAGCAAGGGTGTGTGTGTGTATGAGAGAGAGAACTTGGAGGGCAAGCCATAAGGAAGTAAAACTCAGGATATGCTCACGACTTAGGTGTGAATATTCAGTCTTCCCCAAATCAAATCACCTCTGACTTCGGGGAAGCTGAACAACCTCCTATGACAAAGCCTGGGGGTCTTCACAGGGAACGTAGCTCAGAGTCCTCTTACAGTCCTGTGTGTTGGCTGAACGTTTGCCTTCTGCTGGTCCCAACACCAACACAGCTTGAAATCTGAACTGAAGCCAAGTTGTGCCTCAGGAATTTGTCCAGCCTGGCCACAAATCAGGCTGTGACCTGCACGGGGATCTTTGCTGCACAAAGTGGGGTATAAGGGGGCTTTCAGAAATAAAAGACAAGAAAGCAGCTTCATTTAAGAAATACCTATATGCACAAAAAAGAAAATAGCTCCCACTTGGCTACAAATACCACTTGAGATGATTACCCCTGTGAGAGCTGAGTGCACCCCAGTTTTCTCTGCCCATCTCCTGCTACTCCTGGCTCATTCTGCTGCTTGGATTCATCTCAAGCCAGAAACCCAACTGCCCAATCTTCTTAGAAGGGTCCCTCCCAGAGCCCCTGGGAAGCCGGGAGGGTGGCATCACAGCCAACGGATGCAGGACATAACATTTTTAAAGTATTTTAAACAAAATCCTTTCTCTTTGAAACTCTCCTTTCTGCATCACTTGTACATGTCCCTTCCAGTCCCACTGGCCCATGTACTTTAAGCTACGGCTGTTCCACTCTGTGTGTCTAGTGCACGAAAGCGGTCATGTTCATGAAATAACATGCGAGAGAACAGCTGTGTGAATGTGTCACTGCTTTCTCCACGGGGGATCTTAATTGATCTTTCAAACGAGGATACCGTGACCTCTAGAGCTGAATCCCCAGCAGCAGAGTCTTTTCAGAGCACAAGCCCCGCAGAGGCTGGTTCTGGCCAGGAGCTACTCCCTGGATTCCTGTCAAGGCCCTGCTGGACAAGAACCTCGGCAGGAGCCATACCCGGGGGAGAAAAGGCTCAGAGGGGTAGGCAGCAGGGACCCTGCTGAGCTGTGCTCCTGCTGGAGGTCAGGGGGACCCTTCCCCAACCCCGTGAAAGGGGGCAGCTCTCCTGCAGTGGGAAGCAAAACATCCTATCTCCAATTCCAGCAGCCAGAAAGATTCAACAGACAACCAGGAATGGCGCATGAGCCACAAGCCACAGCGACAACTCAGGCCAGCTGCTCACAGCTTGCTTGCTGCCCGGGCCAGAAGAGCGCACTGGGGTGGGGACAGGGGAGTGTAAAAGAGAAAGCACTTGATCCAGCAGGTGGCAGATGACCACAGAGGGCAGGAAAGGCCCGGCGCCCTGCGGGGAGGTGAGCAGCCAGGACAGGCTGAGCAGGTGCTGGGGCAGCAGCTGCTGCAGACGCCACTCTAGTGACGGCCTCCCGCCTCCCTCCCCTGCCTCTCCATCCTCGGCAAATGCTTCTTTGAGGCTTGGGGAGGGGCTGCCTGGCAGCAATCTGGGGAAGGTCCAGGCCCATGCTCATTAAATCTCTGTGGGTGGTGTCACCCTGAAAGCCAGGGTGGGGGAAAGGCGGAGCCCGGCAGGGACTTGGAGTATAATGTGTGGCTCCTAGGGAGGGACGCCTCCCTGGTCTGGAGAGAAGGGTCCAGGGGCAGAATGGCAAGGCAGTAATTACAGGAGACGCCCTACTCAAGACACCAGGTGAAGGGAAGCTGGCTAGGACACCCGTGTGGCTTTGTTGGCATGATTCCTGGCCTGGTAATTGGGCGTTTGGCAAACCCAACCTGTGCCCCACTGTCTCACTCACACCCTGTCTTCTGGCCAAGCCGCTCCTCCAGAAGCCGTCTCCGAAGGTGGGCAGGAAGGGTCCTCTGAGCCTCCCAGTGATGGCAGCATCTCCTTGAGAGCTCAGGGAGCCCCGCTGGGAGTTCTGGAGATGATGACTGGGAGGCGTCAGGGTAGGGAAGGCTCTGTATTGCACTTTGTCCCCTTCTGGACAAGTCAGCCCCTGCAGAAGAGTCACCTGCTGCCCCATCTCCAGAAATGAAGAGCTTTAATATTCAGACCACCCAGATGAAATGTCATGGCAAATTTGATAAAAACCAAGAGGGAGTGAAACTGACGCTGGGGGAGGGAAGGGGCAAGTCGAGGGAAGGTGAAACCAAAAGGCACTGAGCATGCGTGGCGGGGCAGGGAGGGACACCATCACTCCAGAGACAGTATGGTAACAAAGGGACAGGGATGGTCCAGGCCAGCTTCAGGCTCTTCAGAAGCCAGAGAGATGTCCAAGTCTACCAAACCGAGTTCTCCAAGGCTTTTCAAGAAATGGGATTTGCTTGCAAGATGAATGAGGGAGGAGGTCCCATGGCTTCCAAGAGATCAACCCAAGTCTTCCAATACTCACTGCCAAGTCCCACCTGGGTCCCCCAGAGCCAGGAAGCTCCCTGGCAGGTCCCCCTCTTGCCCTCACGGCCCTGGAGCGCTTGAAGGTGCTGGTCCCTGGGAAGGGGGAGCGAGGAGGACCCCCTCCAGAGCTGGGGAGGAAGGTGCGCTGGGTTACAGAGCCAGCAGAGTCGGGGAGTTCAAGGAGTCTGATGACTGGTCCCCGCTGCTACTGCTTCTGCGGTGAGCCTTGGAGCAGGACTCGGAGGGAGATGCGGGTGACTCCTGCTCCAGGACGCTAGGATAGGTGAAGACGAGGTTCGAGGTGCCCGGAGTGACAGCAGGTGTGGAGGTCACAACGATGGGGGTGTGCAGGGGCTCCTCGCCATAGAAGCCCCCAGCAATGCTGATGGGCTTGATGACAGAGCGCTGGGCCTTGTCCAGCCCCGCCGACGAGGACGAGGGGCTGTCCTCTTCCAGGGGCTCCTGTTTCACCACTACAGCGCCCACCGCGCCACCCCCACTGCGCATGGGCTGTAGCCCAGGGGCTGGGGGCGATCGGCGCTCCTCGGGGCTAATCTTGCACACTGGGCCGTGAGCCACCAACATGAACTCCAGCTTCTCCTTCTCCTTCTGCAGCTCAGCAATCTCCTTCTGCAGGCCTGACTTCTCCTCCTCCAGCTCCTCTGTCTCCTGCCATGGAAAGAGAGGGATGTGAGGGACAGCAACCTGCCAGGGATCAATCTAGGCAGGAAAGAGAAAACCAGTAATGTCCTCAGACACTGTGAGAGGAGAGGCTCACACACCTAACCACAGACCCCGCTGGTCTGAGTCTCTCAGTCACCTGGAGGCTCAATATTCCTTTCATTTCCAAAGAAGGAAAGTCAGCTTGGAGACGGGCTAAGACAGCAACTGCAGCTGCCATAACCTAGCACCTACTTTGTGCAGGGCACTGTGTTAAGCACTTCAGAGATGATCTCATTCAATCTTCCAGGAGTTTTTGGAAGCAGATGTTATCATCATCCCATTTTGCTGATGAGGAAACTGAGGTTCAGAGGGGTTCTGTTAATTTTCCAAAGTCACCGAGCTAGCAGGTGGGGTAGCCCAGATTTGATTCCCAATGTATCTGACTCCAGAGTCTATGTTCTATGGCCTTGGTGCCAGGACTGCCCCCTCGGTACCCCTGAGGGATGAGTACTGCAGAGATCTGCACGGAGAAGGGGTCACGGAACACAGCTCTACCCACCTTTCTCCTTCTCTTACTCCCCAACCCCATGCCAGCCCACCTGTGGATGGATAAACGCTAAGCCCTAGGCTGCTAGAGAGTGGAGACTTTGTCATGCACACTCCTGTATCCCTAGCACCTAGAACAGTGCCTGGCTTCTCAGAAGTGCTCAGCAAATCCCTGTGGGATTATCACAGCCTCTCCTCCTCCCTTTTTTTGCTCCAATTTCTTTTTTTTTCCTTTCTTTTTTTTTTTTTTTTTGAGATGGAGTCTCGCTCTGTCTTACCCAGGCTGGAGTGCAGTGGCATGATCTTGGCTTACTGCAGCCTCTGCCTCCCGGGTTCAAGCTATTCTCCTGTCTCAGCCTCCCGAGTAGCTGGGACTACAGGCACCTGCCACCACACCCAGCTAATTCTGTAATTTTTCGTAGAGATGGGGTTTCACCACATCGGCCAGGCTGGTCTCGAACTTCTGACCTCAGGTGATCCACCCACCTCGGCCTCCCAAAGTGCTGGGATTACAGGCATGAGCCACAGCGCCTGGCCTTTTGCTCCAATTTCTTAAGCACATATTTCAGGACTCCCAGAACCCTCAGAGAACATTTGGTTCAGCCACCATGCTTGACACAGAAGTAATGTGACAGCCTGAGAGGGTCTGTGAGGATGCCAGGGTCACCCCGCGAAGACCTCAGCCCCCTTCTTTCATCCCCAGGCAGAGAAGCAGAAGCGAGCAAGTGCACGTGGAGGGGCCGTTGTGGGAGGGGAAGAGGTGTGTGTCACCAGCCTCCTCCTCACGTTTTCCCTAACATGGATTCCTGTTCATCAGTGAGGACATACGGGCAAGGGCTTCGTTCAGCAGAGTACAGCATATTCCGGAGTGAAAAACAGTTTCCGTCTGTCTCAAGGGTCTGACGAACGTCATGAGCTTCTGAGAGGCTTCCTGTGGAGGATGTGGCTCAGGGGCCTGGGTGGCTGGGTCAGAGGGCGGGGGAGGCGGGGGAGATGGGTGTGAGGCCTCTGGGAGGAGGGGAGGAAAGTAGAGGAGCCTCAGGGGGCAGGGCTATTCTGGGGAGGGTGGTGAGGAGCGCCACATGGGGCACAGCTCCTTGAAGTGCCAATCAGAGAAAGGTTAGTGGTGGGATGGCCCGCTGAGGAAGTGGATTGTGGATCTGCCTCACCTGGGAATGAAGAATTCCCACTCATCCTCCCCGGCTCTAACACCTCCGAGGGACATTACTACAGGCATCACAGAATTCACGCAATTCAATTCATTCAACACCCCAGAGTGAGGGCTGCAGGACAGAGAAAGACAAGCCTAAGCGGGTAGATGGTACCTGGGAACATTAACTCAAGTGAGAGGATGGGCCGGACGCGGTGGCTCACGCCAGTAATCCCAGCACTCTGGGAGGCCAAGGCAGGCAGATCACCCAAGGTCAGGAGTTCGAGACCAGCCTGGCCAACATGTTGAAACCCTGTCTCTACTAAAAATGCAAAAATTAGCCGGGCATGGTGGCAGGCACCTGTAATCCCCACTAGTTGGGAGGCTGAGGCAGGAGAATCGCTTGAACCCAAGAGGCAGAGGTTGCAGTGAGCTGAGATCGTGCCACTGCACTCCAGCCTGGGCGACAAGAGCGAAACTCTATCTCAAAAAAATTATAAGAACAAAAAAAAAGTGAGGGGATGTTTTCTAAAGCCCCATCCTGGGCAGTCACTGTGAGGACCACTGACAGAGTCTCTCTCATCTCCTCACTCTGAAAGCATTCCACTGGGAGAGTCAACCCTGGCTCGGGGCTTCCTCCATACAGCACACGGCCCTTCCTGCAGGGCTAGGCTCTGAAGGGAGTTACGTGACGTTGGTCAGGTCAAGCTTAACAGAGGGAAGGGCAGGGCTGTGGGTCCCCAGGTCTGGGCAATTAGGCGGCACGGGAGAGTGACTCACAAGAGCAGCATGCGGTACCATGGCCACAGCTCTGAGTTCATGATAGAGGTGGGGAACCCGCCTGCCCATAAAGGAAATGAGAAAACCCCAAGAAAATACAACCCGGCTGCCACGTGACCCATCTCCAACAAGACCTCTCCCTGGCCCAACCCAGAGTGCTTAGGCCAGGCTGGGCCACTCCTGATGGCTGCAGGCATGGGAGTGGCTGGAACCTTGGGAAGCAGCCCTGGATGGGGCAGGTCTGGACCTGCCCTGGCTCCCACCCTCCACCATCCCTCACCCAGGAGCCCCCACAGTTCTGTGAGCAGAGAACACTCAGGTGCTGTGTAAAAAACGTGGCTAGCACCCCCACAGAAGGTTGTTCATTTCTTCCCTCTGGGCCCTGGCTGGTGCTAAACGCCACCTCCCTCTCTCTTTTTTCAATCAACACAATGCTGACCCATGTGTCCAAAGGAAGGAAAGCTCTATCTCCACTGACTCATCTGTAGGGCACTTGTGGGTAAGGAGACAGCTGTGGGAGAGAGGATCAGGACCCCTGGGGCTCTCACTCCAGCCCACCCAGAGGTGCTCCCACCCTACGCAGAGTTCCTCACCGCCTGCAGCTTCTCTGTCAGCTCCCGGCGTCGGTTCCGGCACTTGGCTGCAGCCAGCTTGTTCCTCTCCCGCCGGATGCGACGCTTCTCCTCCTCTTCAGGAGACAGCTAGAGGCCAAAGCCAAGGATCATGATTAGAACAGAGACAATGGTTCACAGCATTTTTGAAAAACTGTATTTTAAGTAACGCAAGAAGCCCTTCTGGAAATGGAGAAAGGAGGAGAAAGGGCGAGAGGAGCATGGCTGGACTCAGAGGCCCCAGAACATGTGGATCCCTGATGTCTGGCTGCCTGGGAGGGCTCTTTGAGCTGAATCTGCCCCGGAAGGTGATGTCCAAGTTTAAAGTCCATGTTTAAACAGGACAGCAATGGGTCAGAGATTCACCGGCCCAGGCATGATGGCAGCACCTGTCACATCAGCCCTGATTCAGTGCCCAGGCCAGAGAGAAGGAGCTGGGGATGCTTCTCCAAGAGTCCCCTCCTGCCAGCCAGGCGTGGCCCCACCCACTTAAGCAGCTTCTTCCAAACCCTGGCTAATTATTCCTCCCATCACTCTGCCTGCTCTGCAAGCCTCATTATCCCCATTTTGTTAAGTAGCTGGGCCTGGAGTCCCCACATAGGTAAGAACCACCCAGGGGGGAATGTTATCTTGCTGATGGGCGGGCCAAGAGTGCCACTCCACTCCCAATTTCCTCTGCCAATCCCAGGGTGCCAGCTGCTCACGGTTCAACCCCAGGTACTCCCCCACATGCCTGGTACAGTGCTAAGTTGGACAGGACAAGCAAAAGGAAGAGGAGCCCCCGGCAGGTAAAATCCTGCTGCCCACTCAACAAGTGAGTACCTGGTTCCATGTGCAAGATGCAGTTCTAGGGGCTTGGGATTTATCTGCGAACCAAACAAAGGAAGATTCCCCTGCAAAGAGCGTAGGATCTAGCTTCTTCCAGTGAGACAGTTAGGAACTTGTCACTCACACCAGAGAGCATGAACTCTGCTCTACTGAGCAGGGCAAATGCTCTGGTTCCACAGAGCCCTGCAGAGCTGTGACCCCAATGCCTCTCTCAGGCAGAGATGACACAAGGAGATGGCTGTGGGCCAAAGCAGAAAGCAACGCAAAGGGAAAGACCACCCATTCAGTTATCAAACATTGACTGCACACCTACTAAGTGCCCGGTGCTACACTAGGAGCTTAGAAGATCTCAAGGGGAGTAAGACCTGGGTCAGCTCTCACAGGACACCTGGGGGCAAAATCAAAGCTACTTTTGGAGGAGCAGGGAGAAGCTACCCCAAGGAGGGATACTGCCTGGACTTCAGGTCACCCCATGAAGGAAAGAGCCACTGTCCTGGTTGGGTCCAAGTCAGAGTCCCACAGTGCTCCCTTTAGCCCTTGAGGTCTGTTGCTGTGATGTTTTGAACAGCAAAGAGAGGACAATCATCACAGCACCAGAGAGGACAATCCCATGCCTGTCACACAGAAGGAGGGCCACAGCCCGGCTGAGGTCATGAGGCCATTTGACCAAAGCCCTGAATACTTGCTGCTCCTAAACCTGTCTTGTCTTGAGCCTGGCAGAATTGCCAAGAAAGCCTTATGGCCCTGCTGCAGGCCTGGGTTTAGGGCTCACCACTGAAAGGGCCACCAGGGCTCCTCTTAAGGCCCAGGAAGCCCCCTAGATCCCTTGCTAATGAGGGGCAGAAAAGAAGGAGGCTGGCCTTGACCCACTTCAAGCCCTCCTTCCCCCTTGGCTGCTTCTGGACAACTTTTGGCCTCCTGACTGACCTAGAAGTCTCTCCCCTGACTGGTGAGGTGTGGGGCAACTTGTGGGAGCTGTCGACATAGGAAGTGTTCAGGGGCGGTGAGATCAACATGGTTCCAGCTTGAGTGTGTCAGCAGCACCATGTACCCACCCACAAGCCACACACACCCTCCACTCCCCACCTCCTCAGAGTCGCTGCCACAGGGCACAGAGGGAACCTCCCAGGCGGGCTCCAGAGGAGGCCTATGAGGCACCAGGCCGGCTCCAGAGGCAGGCTCCTCCCTAGCAGGGAGGCTCGGGGAGGCTGAGAACGGCCGGAGTAAGCTTCAGAGCAAAGCCCTGAGGGCTGGGAACCTGAACAGCCAAAGTTCTAGGCTGCCACTGCCCAGGCTTCCTCAAAGCTGCTGGGAGATGTGTGAATTCCCAACTAACGTGGGATAAAATGCTCCTTGTTCTCTCCCTCCCTCTCAAAAAAGGAAGGAAACTCTCCAGACAGATTGTATGAGGCACGCCTAGGTGGTGTGGTGGGAAAACCACAGGGCTAAAGGTCAGGAGAAGCGGGTTCCAGTGTTGGCTCTGCTACTAATTCACTGTGAGACTCTAACAGGGCCCTTCGCCTTTCTGGGTCTCTGTCTCCTTGTCTATAAAATGGGTACAAAGGGAAAATGAGAAAAGATGGTCTCCAAAGTCCCTTCTGGATATAAACTTCTAAATTTGGTGTGAGGTAGGCCCAGAAGAGAATGGAGAGCGTGGCCGGGCACGGTGGCTCACGCCTGTAATCCCAACACTTTGAGAAGCTGAGGCGGGCGGATCACCTGAGGTCAGGAGTTCGAGACCAGCCTGGCCAACATAGCAAAATCCCATCTCTACTAAAAGTACAAAAAAAATTAGCCAGGCATGGTGGTGCGTGCCTGTAATCCCAGCTACTCAGGAGGCTGAGGCAGGAGAATTGCTCGAACTGGGGAGGCGGAGGAGGTTGCAGCGAGCCGAGATCGTGCCACTGCACTCTAGCCTGGGCGACAGAGCAGGACTCCATCTCAAAAAAAAAAAAAAAAAAAAAACAGAGAGAATGAAGAGCATTCAGCACATCCTCGGGCTTTGTGGTCCTGCTAGCCCCAAAGAGTCCCTGGCAAGCCTGGCTCTCACTCAGGATCACTTATATCCCAGAAGAGTCCAGCTCATCAATGAGTATAAGGCTTTGCACCTTGGATTCCGTGAAGGAAGCATATTTATAAAGGTCATTATAAGCTTGGCCACTGCAATATTTACAACTGCAATTATAGAAAACAACTGTGAGGAGGATACTGGCCACTTGCTCCAGCAGCAGAGGCCCAACATGCAGCTGCGAATCCATTACAGTGTCTAGCAGACACACCTCCCCAAGTGGCTCTGCACCGTGGTTCCGCCATTAACAGAACAAACCAGCAAGTAGTGGATACAAGACCCAGCTTTGTCCTCGGAGGAGCAGAGCTCCCGAGAAAACTTCCAGTTTCTTGGTGTGGTGATCCCTGTAATTCCAAGTATCCTGAGGTCTGGATCTACCCTGACCTGTTTGAAAGGTCCGTATATTGGAACATTGTGGCCCTGGGGATCACAGAGTGAAGATGGACAGTGGCTGAAATGAGGAAGGGTTCCAAGGCTGTCACTGGAATAGTTTTCCAGGATAACAATTCATTTGAAAAAGGGATTCCACTGCTAAAGTATTTTTCCCTTCCCTGGGCTCAGGGTGGCATAGCCTTGGGGAAAGAACACTGCATAGGGGGTCCAGGGAACTGGGATCTAGCCCAGACTTCCCCACTCACTGGCCGAGTGGCCACACACAGGTTATGTCTGGCCCTTGCTTGTATCATCTGACATGGGGGAGAGATGGGGCACTCTGAGGCTTTATCCCATTCTTTCTGGAATTATGCATGATTCTGATTTCCCTTTCCAAGACCAGGGGACTTGGCACTGCCCTGGCTCACTGCTGATCCAGGCAATGAGCCTCTTGAGTACTAGGTAGGTGCTGCCTAAATAGCAGAGCCCCCCTTCCCCATTTTCTGGCCTCCCTCCCCAGCCAAGTTAATTCTTTCTCAAAGCTGAGCTCCTTGAAGAGAAAAGGGCTGATGTCTGGCCTCCCCTGCCTCATCCTCCTGTCTGTTCATGCCGCTGAACAGACTCCTAAGGCCCCAGAGTTACTGCACCGCTGGAACATGCATTCCAGGCCCCTGAAATGGGCTCCTGCTCCGAGTTGGAGGCCTAGAAGACTGAGGAGGAATGGGAAGTCGTGGGTAGTACCAACCCAAAGCTTGACCCCGTAGGTCTGCTGGGTGCCTGGCCTGCACTAGACCGTGGGAGACAGCTAAGGGATAATCCTAAAAAGCTCACAGCCAGGGTTCATTGGCTGCTTGTCCCATGGCCCTTTTGCCAAGGATCAGAGAAGGATCCTGCTGTGGGCAGGTCGTAATGGTCCTTCCCATCTGTAGCCAAGTCCTGGCTTGCAGGGACCATGATCTCCATTTTGTGGCGAGATGACAGAGCCAGCCTGAGTCTTGGCTCTCCAGTGAGGGGGATGACGTGCTCTTCAACCCCTAGTTCCCTTGTCTCCCCTGCTCTCAGAACATTAACCCTACCAGTCTGCAGAAAAACGTTCTGTGTTTCTGGGGCTCTGAAAGCCACTGACGTGGCTCCTTCCCACTGGTCTGAGCTGTACCTGCTCATCTCTCCTCCTGCGGCCCACGGTGGTGCCAATGGTCTTGATCACACCGGGTCTTGGGAGGGCCATGTGTCCAGGGACAGAGGCCAGGCCCGGCAGGGGGCTGTAGGGGTGCGAGCGAGGGTACGGGTTGGACATGGAGGTGATCACTGTGGGCTGCACCATCCACTGCAGGTCCTGGCTGGTCGTGATGGCGTTGATGGTGGGGATGAAGGCACTGCCTGAGCCAGGCATATCTACCCGGAATTTCTGAAATGAGGAAAAAAAATACAAATGAGCCAATAAATACTAAGCTGAACAGGATACTTAATAATAATTAAACAGAGCTGAGGCAAAAACCAGCACAGAGCAGGGTCAGTGTTTGGAGGGCAATGTCAGGACCCCAGGTGGGCCTGGACAAGTCCTGTGCATCCAAGAATCAAGGGGGGAATCTTAACTATGACTGGGGCTTCACGTCGGATCTGCTCCCTGACTGGGGTCCTGAGAACTCCATCCCCAGGTGGCTCAGTGAGGATACTGTCATATTCCAAATGACTTCCAAGACAGACGTGGTCCCCAGCACTCACACTCGGTAGGCCCTCTTGGCAGCTCTCCAGGATACACATCTGCAGGATGTGGCACCTGGGTCTCTTAAGCCTCTGAGTTGCCTGCCAACTGTTTGTCAGGGTACCGGCTCAGGACACCTTGAAGGGATTTGCACACCAGTAGCTTTGGACCAACAAAGATCACCAAGGGAGCATACTGTGTCTGCCTTTGTCACTTTCCAAAGAGGTTCAGGACAGAGCTATGACTCCATCAGGGCACAGCCAGGTCCATGAAAAGATGTCCTCTAACCCATGAGACTAACAAGTAGTGGCATTTGCAGCCAGACATCCCTTGCTGTCCTTGTCCCTCCTCCCTTCCCATCATCAGCAACTTGCTTGGGGCAGATTGGCTGAGTGTGTCTCTCTACCCAGCTACATAGGCATTGATCTATGTTCACAGATGTTTCTGTGGGAAACTCTGGTGCTGCTAGTGCAGTTTTCTCCCCGCTTCTTAATTTATGCCCAGACCACATTGCAGAGCTCTCTGGAACATGCTGCAGGAAGCATTCTATTTAAAATATAAGATGATGACAGAGTATAGAAACTAAAATGGGCTGTGCTCCCTAGCAGCTGGTCTTGACCTTTCTCCAAGGCAGCTACTGGAAACTGGAAGAAGCAGGGAGGAGAGAAGAGCCCCCTACTTCCAGCTTTTCAGAGGCAAGTCCCCCTAATGGAACCCAGGTGAACCTTCATCTTCAGATGACTCCTGTGTCCACATAAAGCTTCTCCAAGTAGTTTCTTCCCCACTTAAAAACTGGGTGAGATGATGACAATAGCTAACACTTCCTGGGCACTTACTAAATGTCAGACACCATGTCTTACCTAGATTATCTCACTAATTCTCCCTCTGAGTGAAGAATGACCATTAGCTCCATTTTAGGGACAGATATTTAGGCTTAGTGAGATTAAGTAACTTATCCAAGGCCACATTGCTAATAAGCAGCAGTCAGGATTCAAACCCAGTCCAGCCTGACAAAGAGGCCAGAGCCCCTGAACACAGTGGTATACAAGCTCCTTTGCCATTGCTTCTTTATTCCTCAAAATCCAGCCCTAAGTGCTGGTTATCCACCCCTACTGCCCTCAGACAGAGTGTCAGGTCATCCCCTATAGACCTCCCCTCTCACCGAGAAGGTCCCACAGGTCTGTCTGGCCCCGAATGGAACCCCACTATCATTAGCATGGATGCTGTAGAACCCTCCCTATGCTAGTCCAATCAGACCAACTAGGATAGAAGCATTCGCAGCAATGGAAGCTGGCACCACCATTGTCTTTGCCTTGTCACAACATCAGGGTTCCTGCTGTGTAAATAACGCATAGAGTACCTCACTACAGCTGACAGAGCTGGGGACCCCTTCTTGCTCAATTCCCTGCTATCTGCCTGACCCCAGTCTGTACGGTAGAACGGCTGTGTCACTCCCAGACCACCTCGGGGGCCCAGGCCAAGGGCTTCAGTGAAGAGAGCTGCCCAGCACAATGGATACTGGGATTCTGGAGGAAAGTTACCCAGTGCAATGGATTCTGGGGTTTGGGAGGAGAGCTGCCTAAAGCAATTGGTTCTAGGATTCTGGAGGAAAGTTACCCAGTGCAATGCATTCTGGGATTCGGGAGGAGAGCTGCCTAGAGCAATGGGTTCTGGGATTCTGGAGGAAAGTTACCCAGTACAATGCATTATGGGATTCGAGAGGACAGCTGCCTAGAGCAATGGGTTCCAGGATTCTAGAGAAAAGTTACCCAGTACAATGGATTCTGGGATCCCGTGAAGAGAGCTGCCCAGGGTGATAGATTCCGAGTTGCATTTCTGAAGGCAAAGAAAAGTGGGCTTTTTATCAGGTGCTGACTGAAAGGCAGCAGGTGTGTGCATGTGAAGGAGGGAAGAGTGCAGTGAACAGGAAAGCATCCAAGTGGGAAATGATCTTCAAGGAGGAAAAATGGCCAATTGGGGCTGGGCTGTGAGTAGGCAGAGTCGTGAGAACAGCAGGCATGGCTGAGTGTGTGTAGAAGCACCAAGTCCCAGACAGCTATTTTTTTCCTGAGCTGCTGGATGGGAGGGGCGGGGAGTCAGCACTGCACTCGGGGTCAGGAGGCATGGGGTTGAGGCCTGGCTTAGCCACTGAGTGCCTTGCCCTGGGCTCAAAGACTCAATTCCATGGATGTAAAGGGGAATACTCATCAAACTCACTGCACTGTCATGAGGATTAAATGAGTAGCTACTTGTAATCACAGGCTACAAAAGCACGCCAGTGGTTCTCAACCCTGGCTACACATTAGAATATTCCAAGGAGCTTGTAAAAAACACACTAATGTCAGAGCCTCGCCATTAGACCTCTAAAATAATTGGTTTGGGGCAGGGCTCTGATAAGCTTTTTTTTTTTTTTTTTAAACTCCCAAGGAGATTGTGTTGTGCAGCCAGGGTTGAGAAACATTGCTCCAAACCAATGGAAGGTCACCATCACCACCACCATCATCATTAGATGTGCCTGTGTACTCTGCACAGGAGGCTCCGGGGAGAAGTGCCAGCTTCCCACTCCTGGGAAGCACCCAACTTTTAAATTCCATTTCTTTCCCCAAGCCAGGTTCTGGGTTTGAAATGCACCTGAGGCATTCAGCACAATGGTTTGATATGACCCCCTCCTCCATGGGGAAGCTGTCAGCTTTCCTTTTAGGAAAGCACCTAAGAAAGTCACTCCTCAATTCCAACAAATTAAAGTGCTCCCGTTTTAGGCTTGGGGAACCCAGCAGAAAATCTGAAGCAAAGCTGAGGGACAAAGACCCCTTCAGAATAAGTGGATGCCTATTAGCCCCTCTGAGGCCCTCCAGTCCACCCGCTCTGGAGGGCAGGTCCGTGGTGTGTGCTCCCGGTATACATCAGGCAGATTCCTCGCAGCAATGGCTTGGTCTAGACAAAACAAGACAGCAATAAAAACCAGCCAGGAGGTAATGACTGCCTCTGAAACGCATGTACACCTTGTTTCAGACAGGAGGCAAAGCCATCTGGATAATACACTGGCTTT
The DNA here is from genome assembly GCF_028885625.2 of Pongo pygmaeus. Taxonomy (NCBI): domain Eukaryota; kingdom Metazoa; phylum Chordata; class Mammalia; order Primates; family Hominidae; genus Pongo; species Pongo pygmaeus. The sequence continues at coordinate 105,546,527 of NC_072385.2, forward strand.
AAACTGCAAGGAAAACAATGTCCCATCCCCAGAGGGGCCCGGGGCTCTGATAAAGAAGGCTTTTGTCTCCAAGAGGAGCTTCTCTGGGAGACACACAAAAGTTTCAATTAGATCTGGCAGATGGGTCTTGTCTCAACTCCCAACATGTTATTCAGAAACGTGTTATTCAGAAACGTGTTATTCAGACACTGGGGTAGGAGAGAAGAGGTGAAGTTAGGAGTTTGTGGTCCCAGAAGCTAGCCTAGCATTCTTCTATGCCAATAGACCCGAGAATCAGCCAAATGTCACACTGGAGATAAATCGTGGTTCTCTATGGACGAGTTAACACTAAACACAAACCAAGATAGAGCTGCTCAGCTGGGGGGCTACAGGGCAGTTTCAGACCTGCTGCAGTGCCAGGAGTGTGCTGGGAGTGATGGGATCGGGAGAGGTAACCCAAAACCTCACTCGGCTGCCTGGGGCTCTGTAGCCAACATGTCCTCCTCGAGGACACTTTGAAGATGCTGGATGCCTGTGTAGCATTCCAGCCTGGCAAAGCCTCCAAATATTTCACTGTGTCACCCTGTCAACTGCGGGGTGGGCAAGAATGCCTATAAAAGGATATAGTGGTCCCCATCCACCTCCTAGAGCAGAGTTTAGCAAACTTTTGCTGTGAAGGGTCAGACAGCAAATATTTTAGGCTTGGTGGGCTATACGGTCTTGGCTGCAACTCAGTTTTGCCACTGCAGTGTGAAAGCAGCCCTAGATAACATGTAAACAAATAGGCAAGACTGTGCCACTGAATTTTATTTAGAAAAATACTCAAGCCATGGTTTGCCAACCCCTGTCCCAGAGGTTCATTCTCATCTCCCATGCTCAGGTTGGAGGGAAACGAATACAGAGGAAATAAGAAGCAAAAAGTCAGAACTGAGATGTTCCTCCAACCCAGGTAGCCGAGGAGATGGGCTCTCACTCATCAGCTTGAACCTCCAGACCCTGAGCCGATGTTCAAACCCTTACAAGCCTTGTGGTCTTTGGGCATGGAAACTCCCATCACCCTGCTCTACCCTGTTGCGAGGGTGCCACGGGGCTGCTTAGGAAGGATGCGTGTGCTCCTTCCACTGCCAACGAGAAAGACAGCCAAAAACTCGGACTCTCTAGGGCCACCAAACCTCAGCAGGTCAGAGAAGTTCCCCCCACAACAGTTGCTGATTTGTGAAAACTGCCTCCTGAGACTCTATACTGGAGCCTTGGCTTCAGCTATGAACCCATGGCTTTTTGCTGACAGGTATTGGAACTAGGGTTTGGGCCCCTACAGGCCCGGATGGGGCCGAGGGCTTATCCCAGAGACTCGTGAGTGGGCAGAACTGGTATGTGAGATGGAAGTCAGGGTTGGGGTTCTTGGCCCAGCCCCTTGGCCAGGCAATTCTCCATCAGATAGATTTTTGTCTGGGTTATCAAGCATTCAAGCCATGAAGCCCCCTGTGGACTCTGTAACCTGCCTTGCCAGGCAAGCAGGTATGATTGAGTGTATCTAGGAAAGGACTGGGTTCTTTCCCTTTAAGAACCCTTTCTTTAGATTCCCAGGATGGAAAATGGACGATTCCAACATCCTAGAAGATTGGCTCCCGAGAAAAGGAAAGGATAAGGGCACAATCTGTCTCATACTTCCCATCACATCCCCACTGAGGTCCAGTTTAATGCAAATGCTCTGTATTTTTACTGAACCTGGGATGTTCCCCAAAGCCTTCCATAAGGAATTTAACCAGTCTTCACAGGTTCTGCGTTGAACATCACTTTGACCTCTGACCTTTCATTCCTCTCTGAAGAAATACCACTATGTCACAATGGAAACTGTTGCTAGTAAGTTGTGATTTCCCAAAGCGTTACAGGTTACAGTTTATAAACGCTCTCTTAGGTGACTCGCCTCCCTTCAGCCTCCACGCTTTCCTGGGTTCCCTTGAAAGAGTTACTCTATCCTCCTCCACCTGGCTGCCTGCCGGGGGAAGAGAAGCAGGGAAGGAAAGAAACAGAAAGAGAAGGCCTTAGCCCTCGTCCAGGTTCCCCAGCTGCTTCCCTGCCAGGGCCCTTTTGGCCAGAAGCGCCACTCCAAAGCACTGGGGAATTCACTCCACTATTCTGTGGGCCCCTTTGGAACCCCCACAGCTCCCCGGCGGCTCTGTACTCCATGGGAATGACATGTCCTCTCAACCTCCCTTAAAGCCACAGGAAGGTGAGCCTAGGAAAGTCTCACTGCCACGGGACAGGGCCGAGAGACCAGGTGGGCCGGGAGAAATCTTATACCTTCCCTCTCTGGCCCAGGGAGCGGAGATGGGATAGAATTACCAGATGGGGTTTGGAACAGATATATTTGCCTCAATCAGGGCAGCTGCTGTCATTTTGAAATACTGTGGCCACCAAAAGACACCACATACAACATAGATGAGACATATCCACAAAGTAATGATGCTATTTTTTTCTTTGTTTCAACAAATAGAACAGAACGTTCGTCTCCTTAATTCTCACAACCAGTATCTTTATTCCTATCTAACAAATGAGAAAAAAAATCCAAGTTATTGACGGCAAAGGTGCCTGCTTTGGTGTCCTTTGTCGTGGGCGTGCTCTCCCAGGTAGACTCCAGAGGCCTGCAGGACACGGGGTCACACCCTACTCTGGCCTCAGCCTGATCATCCAGATTTGTATGTCAGACTCGGCTCCAAAGAGGCTTTTGGTAATTTCCAAATTCACCCTTCAAAGGACAAAGATTTGTTAGCAGGGAGGATTTTCAAAAGAATACACTGAAAGCAACTGCAAAAGAGGGGGTACTGCAAAACCTTACTGAGTCTAAGCATAGCCGCAGCATTCAGATAAGCATTTAGTCTCCTCAAGGAAAAAACAAGGAAGGGGATGACAGTGATAAGGATGAATAAGTTCTGCTGTGTTTGTATTAAGACAGAGAAGAAAAAAACAAGTCTCCCAATTTTACCCTCACCTTGAATAATAAGACAGGCAGAAGCAGAAACAGGTAGTGGAAATGCACACAGCGTTTTGGATAGGAAAATTCAAATGCCATTCAGACAATACATGACTGCTATTTCACCCCATTCCCTTTGATGAAAAAGTGAAGCTGACTTCCACCATCAAGAATCAGCGGAACAGACAAATTCCTGGGATAACATTTTGTTTGATCCTAATCTACAACATCTGTAAGATCAAGGGGAAAAAAAAAGCACCCAGACCCTTAATCTATGCCTCCCACATTCCCACCAACCGAACAAGCCCCCTCCTAATATAAGCACATAGGAAAACATGCCTTGGGAATTTGAACAAACTGTGAAGGCAACCTAATGAATAGACAGACATCAAAATAGGAAAAGAAAAAAGCACTCCTTTTTTTAAATTTTTTTTTATTATACTTTAAGTTCTAGGGTACTTGTGTACAACGAAAAAGCACTCTTTTTTTAACCAGGTTTTATTTAGAACAAAACAAAAAAGAAGCTCAAAGTCAAGCAGTTCCTAGTTAACCACGGTTAAATATGTGGCATTTATTTGTCCCTCATTAAAAAGAAAAAGCATCCTAAGAATTCCAAACTCACCAATTTAACACTCTCTGGGACTGGAAAAATACATTCCCAAGATAGTTTTCCTAAAAATTTCCCGTAGAGGGCACTAGAGAGGTATGATTGAGGCTAGCTTGGGAATCACAGTCATTTCTGGTAAAAGTTCTTTGATGTGAGGAATGTCCCAGTCTGGTACAGTTGGCGAAAGTTCACTCTGGGGAATTTTGTGTGTGTGTCTGTGTGTGTGTGTGTGTGTGTGTGTGTGTGTGTGTGTGTGTGTGTGTGTGTGTGTGTATCTTGGGAAGGGGTGGTTGAGGAAGAAGAGTGCTAGTCTGGTATTCCTTAACTCCAAAAAGGAAATACTGCCCTTGATTTATTTTCACAAGTTATCTGAGAAACAAATAGCAGCCTTGGAAAAGTTCTAGGTCTTGTTTTTGTTTTGTTTTTTCATTAAAAGGGGGCCCAGCTGATGAAAACAAGTTATGAAATGACCTATGTTTGTGTAACTGGCTGGATTGCGTAATGCTCAGGCCCTGAAACCGTAATAGTCAAGCAGCCAGGCAGGGCATATATCTGGGAGATGTTTTCCTAGGAAAGTTAGGAGAGAAAAAACAGCAAAAGGAAAAATCCAAGAAGGGGAGGTGTGTGCAACGGTTACTGACAAAACAAAATCACCAATGACCAACCTTTGAGATTAAAACTATAACTGGAACAGGAAATATTTTTCATGCCTCAAGTTCCTGCCATATATAAGAACAGAGGCTGTAACAAAGACTAGTCTGCTCCCCCCACCCCCAAAGTCACTGGAGCTCATGGCCATGTGTTAAGATCCAGCTTCATGAAGCTAGAGGGGACGGGAAAGCTCTGGGTTGAAGAACTGGCAACAAACTGATCAGGAATATTGGACCCCCAAAAGAGAGACCTGAAAAAAATAAAATTCACTTCCCCAAAGAAAAACCAGAGAACTGTCTCATATGGATCGGTCCACTGAGATGCCATAAAAGAGAAAGGCCCATCCACTAACTGCCAGGAAAGTCTTCCAGTACAGGAAGCTGAGAGAAATAAAATGATTACAGGTTTTATCTGGTATGTAGTAAAGTTACCTTGAGCCCAAGATCGGGCAAGGTCATAGCACAGACTTGTGAAGGAACAAAAGCCTCTGAGGTCAGACCTTAGGACCACAGAACAATTTTGTTCACAGTTGGAGCAATGACAGAAAAATCCACCCCGTTCCTCCTCGTCTCCCACCCAACCACCACCACACCAAGGAGGGGACAGGCCAAGAAACTTGTCTCAAGTGGCATTACCTTGCCAATCCCTCCGGTTTGAAAGGCGCCTCACACACTGCGGGGCCGAATGGGCAGGCGTCTATGCGAGAACCCCGTGCACTGGTTATTGCTAATTGCAAAATCCTCATGTGTTACAGCATGCTAGGAATTAGCCAACAGCTGCTTTTTGCTTCGGTAATGAGGCCCTATTACACTCTGCTGGACTGAATTCTCTTCCTTCTTCCTAGCACTGGTTTCCTGTCTGATTTTCTTCCAAAACCGGGAATTGCCTCCGCTCACATCCTGGGCTCAAAGCCCTAGTGACACAGATTATTCAGTTGGGGCACTGATGTCCGGTCTGACTTCCCTCCAGGCCCCAGGGTCTATGCTAAACCAGGCAGTGAGATTGTAATACTCCAACGATCACTGCCAAAGACACATTAGGGAAAAGAACAGAGAAGAAATCAAAAGATCCCTTCCTGATTTCAGGGAGGAGGAGACAGACAGGCGTTTGGGGTTTGTTGAACGGGAGAGGGAGGGAGTGGGTACAGACTTCAACCTATTCCCTCATGATGTTTACATTCAATACAAACCACTAGCGGGGCTGGGAAGCAAACATAATCAACAACTTTTCGGATTTCAAACTCATCACCTTGGTGCTCACTACGAAGGGTGCATTGACTGTACCCTCAATGAACAGACTTGGCTGTCTCTACTGTGGGCGCTTACAGGAGCACCATGGGAGGCAGAGGGAAGACAGAAAAGCCATTTTGGGGACTCACCAGGTATAGGGAATCACTTTGGAACAAGGGACCCCCTATCAGATCCAAAAGAGAGCCACGTTCCAAAATTCTTTCCAGCTGAGTCCCCCCCTCCCTGGAAGCCCACCCCAGCCCCTTCTAGAGGCCAAGGCCACCGCCTTATGGAGCATCCCTTGCCGCAGCCAGCTGTGCTAGACTCCACAGATGCTGACCACGGTGGGCTTCATGTTGTATTGGGCCTGCGTTAACCCAGCTCTCTCTCGAGACAGAGCGGGTGGGGGAGCTGCAGCAGAGGGCAGGCACGCCATCAGCACCCCCCGCCAACAGCACCTTCCTGGTATTTATAAACACAGAGATCACACGCACAATCCCTCCAGTGCAAACCAGTCCGGCTGCTTTAGAAACAAGTTGTTTTCTGCTTCCAGAACCACCCAGGGGCCTGCGTGATGTCTCTTCCCCCACCCGACCCCCTCTTCTCTCTGCGGGTCTCCTTGCTCCAGGTACCCCCAGACCCTCAAGGTGCTCCTTCGTTCCTGGGGGGCAGTGCAGCCTCCTGTCCCTGACCCTTACAGAAGACGGGTCGGCGGGGGGGCGGGCGGGCAGGCAGGCAGGGGGCACACAGGCGGCATGGGCCAACCAAGGCTGGCTTCTTGCTTCCTGGCCTTCGCACCTGATTCCCAGAGCGGCAGCCCTCGCCCTCGCTCCAGATTACTTGAAGGAGTCCAACCATGTTTCTGGGTCCCCAACCCCTTTCAGAAAGGAGCTAAGACTGATGGAGAACGGGGAGGAGAGAGAGAGGGCTTTCCTGAAGGAATAGGGTCCCAGGATGTCGAGAGGTGCCAGTGGGTGCAAAGATTTTGTCTGTCCACCACCCAGAGAGAAGACCCGGGGCGGGGGTGGGGGGGGGGGCGGACACCGGAGAGGGGGAGTAGTTCTTGGAAGGAGGTAACAGGCTCCTGGTAGGGGGCCTACAATTCCAGGAGTTTATCTGAGTAAAATATAATGTGAGAGGAAAAGGGCACGTTGTCTCTTCAAGCCCACTCCCCAATCCCCTAGTTTAAAAGAGGGTGAGGGGGAAGGGAAGGACGAAAATCCAGAACTTACAACGGTGGCCCGTAGGTATTTTCTCGCCAAGAAAACGAAAAGAAAGCAAAAGAGGCAGTGGCGGCGAGAGGAGGGCAGGGGTCCGCCCGCGCCGCCAGGTGCACCGGGGCCCGCACCTACCTGCTGGCCGCCGCCGCCGCCGCTGGAGTAGGACTCGGCGTGCGCAGGAGAGCCGCTGCTGCCCCGGGACGAGGTGTCAAAGTTCCCGGGATAATCCTGGTACATGATCCGCGGTGGGGGCCGGAGAGGAAACAGGGTGTTTTTCTTCCCCCGCCCTCGCCGCGGCCGCGCACCGGCTGCTGCGCGCTCGTTTGTCCGCCGGCCGCGCCGCGGGCTCTGGGCTTCGCTCCTGGGTTTCTCCCCCACCGCGGCGGGCGAGGACAGGGAGGCGGCGACACCTCAGGAACAGCGTCCCCCTAGCGTCTCTTACAGCACTTCTTTCCGGCTCTGCGAGCGCCGCGGGACCAGTTGTCCACCCGATCCCTCCCTCTAAAAAGTCGGCGCGGCTCTCGGTCCCTCCCCTGCGCGCGCCCTCCCGCCCCCGCGCGCAGCCGGAGCTCAGCGGGGACCCACGGCCCAATCAAAAATTGGAAATTAAAAAAGACTAGGAGCCCAGTGAGCCTGGCCTGCCAGCCCCGGGGACCCCCGATTTCAGACAGGGCCAAAAAGGCGGAAAGAAAAGCTGTCCGCTGGGAGAAACTTCTGTTTCTTCCTTTTAGAAAAGGAGCCAGAGAATAAACTTCCCGTGGCCGACTCGCCGCGGGAGTTTCAGGGCGGCTCGGATACTTGACTAGGAGAAGGCGGCGTGCGCCCGTCCCGCGGCCCCGAGCGCGCCAGGGGGACAGCGGCTCGTGGGGCTCAAGCAGAGCTGGCGCTGAGAGGGACGCGGCCCCGCTCCCCGCTCCGGCGCCCAGACCTGCACCCCTTCCCCGGCGCCCGCTCCCGGACGGGCCCGCCTCGCCCGACCGCGCCTCTCCCTCTTTCTGTCCCCGCCGAGCGCCGCTCGTTCGCTCGCTCGCTGGTTCGCTCGGAGCCCTAGAGCTCTGCCCGAGATGAGTCACTACAATGGCACGAGTTCAACTCACACTCTTTATTCTCCAGCCCTGTACCATGTGGATTCACTCACGTCAACCCCAGACTCCACCTTGCAGGGAGGAGCGCACGAGGAGGCGGGGGGAGGAGGCCGCGGAGGAGGAAGAGGCGCGGGAGGGGAGGAGGCGGGCGCAGCTCTCCCCTCCCAGCCTCGGCTCCCGGCCGCGCTGACGCCAACCGCGCACCCCGCGCGAGGAAGCCAGGCGGTGGCCCGGGTGGGAGCGGGCGGCACGCACAGTTCGGGGGCGCCGAGGCAGCCCCGGCCCTTCCCAGTCCCCCGCTCACCCCCCGGGCCCAGCGCCCTTGGTCTGTTCCATTGGCGCACGTTGCCAAAGATGGTCATTTGCGTTAGAGGACGCGAGTGCGGGTTTCCTCGTTTTCGGGTGACGTGGAGGGAGAGGGATTCCCTCGCCCGCTCCCGAGTGCGCTGCGGCCTCTCCCCCGCCCTGGGAAGGGGCGCGGGGCGGGGCCCCGAGAGCGGCCGCGCGGGTCTCGGCTCCGGATTTTAGAAAATAATCACAGCCCTGACGGCGAGACGGGCGGTTCGGTGCGGCGCCACCGGGAGGCCGGGAGCCGGGCGCGCAGAGCCGCTCGCAGGGAGGGCGCGGCCGCGCGCGGTCGTAGGCGCCCTCCGCGGCGCCGCCGAGTGCAGCGGGCGCCCCGGGCGCGCAGGGTGCCCGCGCCGCCCTGCGGCTGGGTCTTGGCGGGGCACGGCGCCGGGCGGGGCTGGCCTGCCTATTTTTCCCTCCGTGGCGGGCTGCCTACAGCTTCCCTTTTTGTTTTTTTGTTTTTCATGTTTTCGGTCTTAACAGTTAATTCGTTAGGAGTAGCCTTGAAGATGAAATTAACCAGTCAAGACATTCCGGCCGCCCTGTACGCCGGGCAGTTAGGACGCATCTAATAAGAGTAATCGGGCGTTTATAAGCAAACTCTAGACTGTTACGAATTAAAAAAAAAAAAAAATACCCAGCGAGAGGGTGTGCCCCAACGTTGTCGTCTTCAGCTGTTTTGGAGCGAAGTTCAGGGCGCGGGTTGCCGGACACTTGGGTCCTCCCTCGCTGGGCGGGGCTGGGAGGGGCGCGGCGCAGGGTACAGAGCACAGACCTTGGAGCAGGAACGCCCGGCTACGCTATTTATGAGCTGTTAGATCTTGGAAGAATTCCTTAACCTCTCTGGGCCTCAGTTTCCTCCTATAAAGTGAAGGAGTTTGGAGACATGACCTTAGGCCCTTCTCTGCGGACCTCCAATCCTTCCGCTGAGATGATGGTGTGTGTGAATGGAGAAGTACTGTAGCGGAAGTCAGGGAACTTAGGTTCTGGTCCAGGGTCTGTGTTAGCCTCAGTTTACCCAATTCTTAAGTAGCGCCAGCCATCTGTACCCCACAGGGTCCTTATGAGGACCCAATGTTAAGAGGTGTTGAGAGTCCATTGCTGACAACTCGCTGTGCACCGTCACACAACTTCTGTCCTCAGTTTCCTTATCTGTAAAGTGGGGGTGTTGGTAGCAAAGAAAAATAGAGCCGGGAACGCGAAGCTTTCCTGGGGCTCTATATAAAGCGCTGGCATTTCCGGGACGGCTGGCGGCATCTGGCCGCCCCAAGGGCCCCAAGATACGGTAATCCCAAACAATACTCGGGGTCATTGTTTACAGCTATAAAACACATTCTGTCCTGAACGCTATCCCCAAGGACGCGCGCGCGTGCGCGACGAGGCGAGGCTAGCCAGAATCCTCGCACCTCCGCTGCTGCCCGCTGGACAGAGTCCCCAACTCCGCAGGCCCAGGAGAGGGGTGTGGGGCAGGCGGACGCGCGCGCCGGCCGTGGGTGCTTTGCTTTTTTCTTCCCCCTCCCCATCCCTGCGTCCTGGCCAGCCTGGGTGTTTACGCGCCTCTCCCAGCAGGACTGAGTAAATGCAGTCCTTTGACGCAAAACGAATCAGTCCTTCCCCGGCGGCAGCAGCAAAACCCAGAAAACTGGGGGTGGGGGTAGGGACGGGAGGGGCACAGAAGAAATCGTGACACTTTCCCACTCTCTTCTCAGCCCCTCCCCGCGCCACGCGGGCCTCAGGCCGCCCTAGCCAAGTCTTGGGGGCTGCAAAGGGAGGCGCGGCCAAAGCGCCCTGAGCCCTCCCAGTAGCAACCGCGTGTCGGAGCGGCGCTAACAGACGCACTTTTGGTTTTCCTTTGAGCAGTAGAGGCTGCCCCGCCCTCCCCCACCTGGCGTTCGAAAATCCGGGTGCTTCTGGGTTTCTCCCACACAGTCCTTCCAGTAACGCGGGGGGAAAGAGGCGGGGGATGGGGAGCGGGAGCTTCCTCCGCGGCCTCCGCAGTCCCGGGCGCGCCCAGCCCCGGCCAGGCGCCGCCGGGAGCGCGCGGACGAGCGCACCCTCGCGCCCTCGCCCGCCCTCGCCCGCCCTCGCCCTGCCAGCTCCCCGGTCCTTTCCTTTCTTGTGGGTTCCCGTAAAGCCCAGCAGCCTGGAGACGTCTGCAGAGCATCACGGAATCTGTGCTGATGCAATTCACTAGCCTCCCTTTGGTGCGCCCTGGCCTGCCTCAGAGCGCTTTGATCCCGGCCCTCTCCTACTCCAGAACTCGTGCTGGCTCCCTCTGCCCGCCGGGAGGCCTGCGTTCCGCAGCCCGCTCACCCCTTTTCAGTCCTCCCAGCGCCGGACACACAGCGCTGTGCCCTGGTGCTGCTGCGGGACTGACCTCCCCCGGTTCAGCGAGTGCCTCAGCGAACTGTGCCTGCCATACAGAGAATTCAGCCTCCAAGTGCCCTCTCCTTGGGAAATCATTCCAGAATCATCCAGTTAGAAAGGGTCCTCTGGCTCCCTGGAATGCTAAAAATAGAGGTGACCCTTTATTGAGTGCTAAAATCAGAGCCAGGCACCATGCTGAATACAGGGCTTGTTCCGTGGAATTCTCACAGCAAACGCTGGAGGTGGGTATTATTCCCTGGTTGCAGAAGAAGACGGTGAGATTGAATAACTTGTCCAGGGGAACTGGTTAGTGAGTTAGCGATCTGTTAGGAGTGCAGCTGAGATTCTCCGACACCAGGGTCTTCTTTTTCCCCAGGACACGGCATGACCTGCCTCCTGTTGGAATGTCTTTGTCTCTCTCTTACTGATCTTGGAAGGCATGGTCTTTATCTGGTGCATGACTTTATCCTACACTTAGAGGTGCGCCTTAGTTCTCCACTGAACAAATAGCTTCAGCACCATCCCTCAGCTTAGAGAAGAGGCTATCATGTCAAGTGAGGGAAGGGAAGGGGAAGAGGGAAGCTGGGGTGGGAAGAAAAGGGTAGGTGAGCTGTCTTCTCATTGCCTCTCTGGGTCTCTGAGACCTCTCTTGCCCTACTTTTGCCGGTCTCCTTGTTTGTCCATCCTGGCCAGTGTTTGGCCCCTGAGAGATGAGGAATCCCAGAATAGCTGCCCCCTCAGAGCTGTGCTGGCCCGCACATCTCAGCACGGGATACATGAAGCCCTTTCACACACATCGCGTCACTTGTCCTTACACATGACATCTCTGAAAGGGATATAGACAGCAGAGTGACTCTGGATTGCCAGAGAGGAGGCCGAGGTGCAGAGTGTCACAGCAGCCTACTCAAAATTTTCCAGCTGTAAGTGTCAGAGCCTGAGTTCAACGCCATCTCACCTGACTTTAAACCCAGCGCTTTGCTGTTTGCCATGCTTCCAGCCTTGTAAGTTTAGGAGCAAACTTCATCTCTTTTTTTTTTTTTTTTTTTTTTATGGAGACAGTGTCTTTCTCTGTCCCCCAGGCTGGAGTGCAGTGTCTTGATCTCGGCCCACTGCAACCTCTGCCTCCCAAGTTCAAGTGATTCTCCTGCCTTAGCCTCCCAAGTAGCTGGGATTACAGGCACATGTCGCCGCACCTGGCTAATTTTTGTGTTTTTTGTAGAGATGGAGTTTCACCGTGTTGGCCAGGCTGGTCTCAAACTCCTGGCCTCAAGTGATCAGCCCGCCTTGGCCTCCCAAAATGCTGGGTTTACAGGCATGAGCCACTGCGCCCAGCTTACATATCTTAATGATACACTGCCCTCTATAACCATCATGCCTGAATGAACCTGCCATCGTTTCTTTATAGTAAGCCATACTTTTTGATGATGTCGTAACATTTCTGAAAGCCAGATGTATCTTATAATCGATGACTATTGAATATGCAAGTGTTCCCGTTTTTGTCCAAAGACCTGTGAATCAGTCATGGGTCCATTAGGAAACAGACTTTAACCCAGATGGCTCAAAGGATGATGCTTTAATGGAGAAATTCCTTATAGAGGTATAGGCAGAGTTAAGAGGGAACTTGAGGCACCTAGAGCCTAGTAACAGCAGGAAATGATGACCATCCCTAGGGTTGAAAAGAGGAGGCAATCATGTTATTGGAGCCTAGTGAGCTTGGGACCACAAAAGAGGGCCCATCCAGCAGGTAGAGGGAAGGAGCCACTGCCAGAGATAGCCCACTGAAAGGGAGGGAGGAGTTGGGGTCAAGAAATACCAGATCATCTCTCCCACCTCCTGCCTTCTTCTCTGGCCAAATGGCAGGGGGCTGCTGATCCATGCAGTCCACTAAGGTTGGCCTCCCAGGGCACAGAGAAGGGCAAAAAAGGGTAGAGAGTGGATCTAGTGGAGCACTCGGCAAATGGGGAATAACCAGTATAGATCTCATTAAGTGCATGAGGGATCTAACGAGGGATGGTGTTTCAGAATGAAGGAAATAAGGTAAATCAGTGAGCCTTACACCTCACCTACTGTGGAAGTGAACACTGGAATAGCCTGAACAGCTTTTTCAAACCACATCGCCCCTCTTTACTGATACACGAAGCCACTCACACTGATACACGAGCAACTGGGGCATGTATTGTATCTCTCAGGTGTGGGGCAGAGAAAAGGCTATACCCACTGATGAACAGGGATCCATACCTGGGGAAGAAGCAAGTATGACTTTCTCTCCTGTGGCTTTACACAACCTCCTTGAAATTCCAAGAGCAACCCTCCCAGCTAAAGTCTTCTCAGATGTGACACATAAGCCTTCACCCAACATGATTCCCATTTCATGAATGGGCTATACGCCAATGGAGAAGAAATGAAGACAAGAAATATCACTCTAGAGGCAATCATAATCATAGTTTTAAAACAACAATCTCTATCTGGGTGGGGTATTACACATCTGTGGGTACGTAAAAGTTCATCCACAGGCTCTGCCCTTAGGATTACAGCATTTTCTTCATTTTACTTTATGTATGTTACCCTCAATTTAACAAAAAACAAGAAGCAAACAATGACAACAAAACCTTTTTATTTCCTTAGAACACATTTAGAGTTATACTGAAGTGTGGGCAAGACTTTTGAGAAAGCATATGCAAATGAGGCCTTTCTGGCCACCCCCACAAGGCCCCTAGGAGACTGAGTGGAATCAGTGCCCTGGGGGTGGGGGAGGGAGGGCAGGAAGAGGGTACTTCCCTGCCACCAGTTTTTTGGTTTTTTGTTTTTTTAAAAGCCGGATACATTCCAGAGATAAAGTGACCAGTGCTATTATTCAGAAGTATCTTTATGAGTCAGAACAGAAGTCATCCCTGGTAGGAATGTTTGTCAGGTTGGGAGAAGAGAAACAGGACAACTTGCCCCGCTTCTTCTCTGGTTCTAGGATCTGCACAAGCTGAGGTGGCACAGGGTTTGGCTTCCAGTTGGGAAATGAAGCTCCAAGGGCAGCCCTACTATGGCGGGCTGTGTGACCTGGGCCAAGCCCCTTGACATCTCCAGACCTCGGCTTCCTCATCCGCCACCAAGACACTGGATTGAATGTTGGGTACGTTGTAAGGCAAGGGAGACACAGAAGTCCTAAAGGAGATAAAGCTTTTCCCCACTGCCCCTCCATCTGGACTAGTCTCCTGCCAAGCATCTTCAAGTCCCACTTTGAAACACGATTCTGCCACCTTCCTGTTCTGAGGATCTGGGAAAGCAAGGGGGAAGGGGCTATTGGGAGCCCCGCTTGCTCCAGGCCCAGACCAGGAGGCTCAGGCAGGCTTATCTACTTCTGATGTGGTGGGGGGCCCAGGATGCTGCCAGGGTCCCACAGCCATGGTCTCACAGCCACTATCAGCCTGTCCTCAAGGGTATAAGAGAAGCTGGAAGCCTAGATGGGCACTGCCCTCAGGCAACTTCCAATCCAGCCAAGAAGAATAAAGAGTAACACACAAAATATTGGGGGCATGAGGCAATAACTGTGGGTACACCTATAAAAACCTTTAATTGGGCTTACCTGGTACCAGACAGTATTTTAATTGGATCATATATACTGCATTAACTCAGTTAATATTCCCAACACCCCTATGAGGTAGCTACAATTATTATCCCCATTCAATGATGGGGAAAACTGACGTCAGAAGTGGTCAACTTGCCCAAGTTTCAAGAGCTGAAAAGCAACAGAGCTGAGATTTCACTACAGGTATTCTGGCCCCAGAGTCTTGGTACAAATGGTGTTAATGAACTCTTCTTTTGGTAAGCGCACCCTGATTTTCCTTTGGAGAACCTCCACTTCCTCATTTCATGTGCCATGGGTGACCCTACTCTTGAGTTCTTGGAGTGAACACATGGACACACGATCCAGTCCTGACCAAACAGAATATCTCGCTTCCCTGGCTACAGTTAGTGATAGGTTCAGGATTGTAGCAATGACCCAAGACTGACTTCTGAGAGTCACATTTGAGACTATGGCTTAAACTCTTAGAGAAGCACTCTTTCTTCAACTGAGACACTACAGTCTTTACTACTCCTTGAAGACGGACTACCAGGAAGAAAGCCAACCTAGAGGGTTGCAAAGCTGAGCAGTGGAGAACAGCAAGTTCTTGATGACATTGTTTGATGGCCTAAACCCCACTGTACTTCCAATGGTTATCTCCCTGGACTTTCCTGTTACACAGAAATTATCCCTTTTGTGTTGAAGCCAATTTGAGTTGGATATCTGTCACTTACAACCAAAAAGGTCCTAATGTACTAGTGAACACAGAGCACATACTGTGAGCACCTACTCTTTTTCTTCTTTCTTTCTTTTTTTTTTCCGAGACAGAGTCTTTCTCTGTCACCCAGGCTGGAGTGCAGTGGTGCAATCTCGGCTCACTGCAACCTCTGCCTCCCGGGTTCAAGTGATTCTCCTGCCTCAGCCTCCCGAGTAGCTGGGATTACAGACACGTGCCACCACGCCTGGCTAATTTTTGTATTCTTAGTAGAGACGGGGTTTCGCCATGTTGGCCAGGCTGGTCTCGAACTCCTGACCTTGTGATCCGCCCACCTCGGCCTCCTAAAGTGCTGGGATTACAGGTGTGAGCCACCGCGCCCAGCCTGAGCACCTATGCTTTTCAAGACATTTCCAGAAAAACAAATGCAGGTAAGAAAGGATCAGTCTTCAAAGAACTTGGAAGCTGGTAAGGGATTACAAAGATTCTCAAATAACTTTAAAACAAGTCAGAACACAATTGACAGCACAAGGCAGCTACCCGGGTTCTCTGGTTAATGCAAAGGGTGAGAATTTTCTATATGGGATGGAACACATCAGAAAAGTTCTCACGAAGGTGGTAGCAGTGAAATTGGCCTCAGAAGTCTGATAGGATGTTGGCAGGTGAAGGCAGGGAAGCTACAGGGCAGACAGCATGAGGAAGGCCCAGGTTCAGGGAAGTATGCACATGCAGGGGCAAGTGTAAATTGATGGATTGCCTGGGACCAGAGGAAAGGTCTAAAACGTACAGTCTGAGGCGGGGGCAGGGTGGGGAAAGGATGGTTCTGAGGTATCTGAAGTATCTCCAAATATCTGAAGATATTCCCCATGGAAAAGAAACTAGGCTTATTTGGAGTGACCCCAGAGGACAAGGCTAGGACTAAAAATGGATGCTCGCAAATGGAGGAAGTAGACCTGACCCCTGGCTAGGGAAGATGGTGCTACCTGTTTGGGGCAAATGTTCAAAAAGAGGCTGGGTCTGTATGGTGGATGCTGTTAAAAGGGGCTCAGAAACCAAATGAGAGTCTGAATTAGCTGAGTTTAACATTCTGTGAGTTTTGTGCCAGACTTGGGACTGCTGCAGAAGACCCTGGGGGAGTTGGGATTGAATTCCAAAGGCAGTGCTGATGGACACTGACTTGAGGAGCCAGGAAAGAAGGCAGGAACAGTGGTGGGGATCACAGCCTCACTTGTATCTGTGCACTTCTATAAATGCACAGACTGGGAATTTTTAATATAAACTGGATATTAGATGATGCCCAGGAATTGTTTTTAATTCTGTTAGGTGGGATAATAACATTCATTGTGCTGTGTAAGATAATGTCCGTATTGTTTAGAGATGCATACTGAAGAATATCGGATGAAATGACATAATGTTTGGATTTTTTATTTTAAATATTTCAGCAAAATGTGGGGACAAATTTTGTATACATTATTTTTTCACACATATGTGATATTCATATATACACAAATGTATATATTACACACATGTGTATGTACATACATATATGGGTGTATATCTATGTGGGTATGTGTATATGCTACATGCATGTACATAGCTGGTTAGCAAATAGAATAGTAAACAAAATAAGCCAGACACAAGATAATACATATTGTTCCATTATATACTTTTTTTTTTTTTTTTTGAGACAGAGTCTAGCTCTGTCACCCAGCTGGAGTACAGTGGCATGATCTTGTCTCACTGCAACCTCCACCTCCCGGATTCACAAGCGATTCTCCTGCCTCAGCCTCCCGAGTAGCTGGGATTACAGAACCCCGCCGCCACACCCAGCTAATTTTTGTATTTTTAGTAGAGACAGAGTTTCACTGTGTTGGCCAGACTGGTCTCAAACTCCTGACCTCGTGATCCTCCCGCCTTGGCCTCCCAAAGTGCTGGAATTAGAAGCATGAGCCACCGTGCCTGGCCTATATACATTTTTTAAGGCAAATGAATCTATGATGGTAGAAGTCAGGACATGGTTGTCCTTGTAGGGTCAGGGGAAGGCAGAGATGAGAGGGGTCCAAGGGCCACTGGTGCTGGCCGAGTGCTGTTTCTTGGCTGAGTAATGTGTGCACAGGCCTGCTGGCTCTGTGCAAACTCATTGAGCTGTGCACATGATTTGTGTACCTTATGTATGTTTTAGACATCAATAAATTCACTCCAAAATACCACCCCCTACACACACACACACACACACACACACACACACGGGGAGAGATCTGAAGTAAGTAGGATTCCTCCATTGATCATTTCTTGAGAAGCGGGAAGCAGACATGCTCTGGGCTATGCTTTAAGCAAGAGCTTTCCAAACAAATTTGCTACTTTCCAGAGTGAGATGTTTTTTTCCCATGACCCATGGAACACATGTCATGGGCTGCAGCCTGAAGTTGAAAAGTCTGGTTTTAAGCTGATCTGTCTGGTGGCAGGGTAAAGAATGGAAGGCAACAGGAAGAGCCCAGAGAGGAGGCTGGCAGCTTGTGTCTTCTGCCATGGTTCAGGAGAGAGGTAGGGAGACTCTGTAGCAGGGGAGGTGACAGGAAGGCAAGTACGCTTCAGAGAAAGAGGTCAACTTCATTGTGTGGGCAGGCCCTGACACTCCAACTGCCTGGGGTATGCTCAGAGGGACAGAGGAGACCTGCACAGACTCAGCTAGACACCCCAAGGACAACACACACAGAGTGGGACCAGGTGCTGCCAGAATCCCTGTGAGTGTCCCCCTGGGTGTCAGCACACCCACCCCTCACCCCATGGACCAGCTGCTGTGGGTCACTGAGCACGTGCACTGCTGCCTGGGGCCCGCACTCCCCCACGCCCCTAAAGACACACAGAGCCTGGGGAGTGGTGGCTCTGTTATCTGCGCCAAGGAGCAGATCATGCGATTTCCTGCTCAGGACACGTGAGAGGAGAGGGGGTGTTCCTGGAAAGACAGAAGCAAGGGAGGAATGAAGAAAGGGAGAGAAGGTGGAAGGGACTCCACTGGTTTTTCTTTTGAGGCAACTATGATGTTTCCAGAAACAGCCTTACGTTTGTAGGCAAAAAATGGGGGTTTGATTCCTGGCTCTGCCAGTTGGAGCTTCGGTAACCTTGACAAAGTCACCTCATCTCTATATACCCAATTCATCTGGAGCAAAGAATGTTGATTGTGTCCTTAGCACACAGCAGAAAGGGCCATGAACTTAGGCCACAGAGGCCTGGGTTCAAATCTTGGTTTTTCTGCCTGATAGCCAGGGGACCCTGGGTAGGTACTGAACCCCTCTGTGCCTCACTTTCCTTCCTTGTGATGTGGTGATGATAATAACACCAAGATTTCCAGGCCACGGTGAGAATTACACATGTATGTATTTATCTAACTATCCACCCACCGTCTATTTATACTCTGCCTTATTCCCAAAAGGATTTCTCTAGCTATAGGAAGATTCACTGAAACAGCCCAGAAGGGGCATGGCACATGGGTGATGCCCACAGTGTTACATTCCTTTCTCTGCCCATCTCACAGGGTTGTGGTGAGGCTCCAGTGGGATAATGTTTCTGAAAATGTCTCACAAAGTGGGAAATTTCATACACATGAAAGTGGGGAAGAAAGGAAGGGTCTGGGGAAGCTGAGGCAGGAAAGCGTGTCCAGCAGCTCACAGAAAAAAGAGTTCGGGCTGCTGAAGCTCTGAGGTCTTCCACCTACCAGCTGGGGGCCCCTGTGCTGTGGCATCCGGAATAAAGCAGATCTGGGAGAAGCTGCGTCTACAGGATCCTGTAATGTCAGAACTAGAAGGAACCTGAGAGTGTATTTGGTGCAACCCCCCACCATTATACAAATGTGGGAACTGTGGTTCAGAGAGGGAAACAGGCTTGCCTCATGTCACCCAGGGCGCCAGAGGCAGAGCTAGGCCAAGACCCCCATTTCCTGATGCCAGGCGCAGGGCGCCATTTCCACTGCCCCATGCACCTGGGAGCCCAAGGCACCTCCCTCACTCTGGCCTGGGG
Source organism: Pongo pygmaeus (assembly GCF_028885625.2). Taxonomy (NCBI): domain Eukaryota; kingdom Metazoa; phylum Chordata; class Mammalia; order Primates; family Hominidae; genus Pongo; species Pongo pygmaeus. The sequence goes on from NC_072385.2 coordinate 105,565,275, forward strand.
CACCTGGAAGCAGGTCTGCAGGAACTTCACTTCCCAGGAGGAATTCTGGGAGCTTAGGGCAGAAAGGCTCAGTCCGCTCACCTGTAAGTGTGCCTGGGGCCCTACCCTGTTGACATGCTCAGGGGCTCCTGAGTAGTGACGTTAGCCAATGAATAGAACCCGCAGCCAACACCAAACACAGAGCCTTATTGTTAGGGACACTGATTACTGCACTGGGTTGGGCATTTATTTATTATCACATCTTTCTTTTCATTAACAGAAAGCAAACATTCCCCACCCCAGTAGCTAGAAGGTGACTTACCTGCAGGAGAAGACAGGTGATGTCTCTCAAGGCTGGGTTAGGAGCAGATCCGACCTACTTACACAGTACTTCCATCAGATCCAACTCAGGCGAGGGGAGGAGAGATTCAAGTCACACCTAGGGAGAGCACCCTCAGGATGCAGAGGCTGTTACTAAATAATGTCGAAAGCTGTGGTGTGGGGTCAGGAGCCAGACAGATCTGGCACTGCTCCGCGCTTTTCTTCTTGACATTTGACATGATACTAAACCTCCCTGAGCCTCGGTGTCTTCACCTGTAAGATTTTAGAGGTTAAAAGGATTAAATAATATATATGTGTCAGCAGCTAGCATGGTATCTGGTACGGGGCACTCAGTAAACAGCTGTATCTCAGGACACAGCGAACCTTGTTTCTGCGGATGAAACTGTTGGGTAACAGACACTCCATAAAGGTTGATCCTCTGAGGCTGAGTGTCGTCTTCTAGGAGTCTTAAAGACAGAAAAGGATAGGAGAGGATAATAGCCCACATGTCATCTCACGCTGGGCAGGGGGAGAAACATGGTAGCCTTTTCAAGACACTCCATTCTCCTAGTTCAGCTTTCCTGTCAACGTTTCCGTCTCTCTCAGAGCTCCCAGCCCCACCGATTCCATCAGTGAGTGATCTTCAGTCTCTCTCCTTCTTCCATTAGAACAAATCACTCAGATCCTTCTTTCTCCCCACTAGAAGCACCTTTCATTTGGGAGGTCCAGGTATTCTTCTTGCTACCACTTCATAAGCTTCAACTCCTTTGAGATTGTGTGTGTGTGTGTGTGTGTGTGTGTGTGTGTGTGTGTTTTTCCCGCCCCCCACAGCCAAGGTAGAAGTTAATTGAGACCTTCAAATAAAGCTTCCAGAAGACCTGATTCAGAGACAGCATTACCTAACGAGGATGGCTGAGCAGCGCCGAGTCTGAAGTTGAGACAAGGTGTGGATCTCCAGGGGACAGAGCAACAGAAATACTTACTTCCCTGGCTTCCTCCCACAGGGGCCCTCAGCTTCCTGTGGTGCCAGGTAGGGGCTAGAGAGGCCCAGGGCCCCTAGGCAGAGGCCATCGCCCACAGCCTCGCCCTGGCTGTCTGTGGCTTGGGGCAGGGGCCTCTAATTTTCCAGATTATTTGTTACCTCCAGCAAAATGCTTAACAACAGCGCTAGGGATGGGCATCTGAGCACATGAACTATTAGGTTTGACCTAAACAGATTGTGAAAGCTGGAAAAGACCCCGAGGCATCACTGAAAGCATTTCCCCAAACAGTGAGGAGGTTTTGCAAGGTGATAAAAGAAGATGGTAGTGGATAAAAGCACTGTATTTTCAAATAAGTTTGGAAAATATTGGGGTTAAGTGGATTTCTTTACTTAGGACTTCTCAGAGCCTTTAATGTACCGGTGCAAACTGTGAATCTCCAGGATGCATTTCTCAAAAGCATCCCATGAAACGGTGATTCGGCCACTCTCTGGTGTTACGGCGAGGAAACAGGCACAAAGTCCTAGGGACAGGGCCACAAGGGAGACCGGGGTCTCTGCATTTTCCCTGGTATCAAAACTAAGCCCACTCATCCTTTTTCTCATTTTGTTTTTGCCTTGTAATCAGGGGCGGAGGTGGTGGGATTGGAGGGTTTATTTATTTAGATGTATGTACTCTGAAGACCAGAACTAAGGCCAGTGGGTAAAAGTTCCTGTTGAGCACAATTTCAGCTCCACCCAAGTAAGAACTTTAAAATAATTAGACCTGTTTGGACATAGATGGAGCCAACTCATGCAGTAGTGAGCCGCCCATCACTAGAGGGGTCTAAGTCACAACCTACAAACCACTGAATGGTATAGCAGGTTGAATGGTGGTCTCCCAAAAACATAGGTCTGTGTCCAGATCCTGGGAACTTGTGAATGTGAGCTTATTTGGAAAAAGGGTCTTTGCAGATGTAAGGAAGTTAAGAATCTTGAGAGAAGGAGATCATCTTGGATTCTTGGATTATCTGGGCAGACCCTAAATTCAACAGGAAGTATCCTTATAAGAGTGGGGTAGAGGGAGATGACGCACACAGAGAAGGCCTCGCAGAGACAGATGCAGGGACAAGCTAAAGAATGCCAACAGCTCCAGAAGCTGGAAGTGACGAGGAATGGGTCCCCCCAGGGCCTCCAGAGGGAGCGAGGCCCTGCCGACACCTTGATTTCCGACTTCTGGCCTCCAGAACTGTGAAAGAGGAAGAGTCTGTTGTTTTAAACCACCAAGTTTGTGGTCATCTGTTATAGCAGCCACAGAAAACCAAGAGAGGTGGGGGTGAGGAAGAAGGCGGCGAAGGAGTCTGCGCTGAGTGATCCCAGGGCCTCTTCTGACCCCCTGCCAACTGGTCATCACCCCCAATGAGACCTTTGATTCAGTGATGAGATAACTGTGGTAGGATTCCCCGACTGTCCCGGGAAGGGGGAAAGCAAATGGACTCAGCTTCAAGGCAGAACTTGAGCTGCTGCTTCCGCAGCTCTGCCAGATCCACCAGCAAAGGTGCCTACTTTGGCCTCTTTAGAAGATAGTCCCTTAAAGTCAAAGAACCTACAACCAGCTTCTAGCCCCCAGGGTGTCAGACCATCTCCACTAAGTGGTCAGTGGGCTGCCAGACAGGTGCCAGTCAAGACTGGCTGAGAAGCTAGGAGTTGGGCTATGAGACCAGCTTCGGTCAATGTCAGTCAGCGCAGGGAGGCTGAGCCGCTCAGGCACCCGCTGCAGCTACAGAGGCCTTGCTGGGTTCTGTGTCCTGGGGTCCCCTGCCTCAGTGACAGAAATCAGCCCAGTGACCCTCCCCCTGCCATAGGCACACACAAGGGAGGAAAGCTGGCAATCATCCTCCACCCCATGTGCAGCCTGTTCCCTTCCTCTGCTACACACATGCACTTTTACACGCACTCAGGAGCTCTGTTGCAACAGCCTCTGTGCCCGGAGACAAGCGATAACACGCCCTCCTGCCCGTCTCTTCTTGCCTTTAGTGCCTGGCAAATTAAGACCAAACCCAAGTTGCAGGGCAAAAGAGGATCAATTACCAGGTAAAGGAGGAGGCTGCGGTTTGAATGTCTCAGCAGCATTTTGGGGAGACCTGGGAACAGGATAGAGAGGGGCTGAGGCCAGTGCTCCCTTCAACGCTGCCAGTTGTCCAGATGCCTGCAACCATTGGTAAAAGCAAGTCTCAGTTGCTTTGTCCCTAAAGCCAGGAGCCCAGTTGGTTGTGTCAATCAGGGCTGGCCGCTCCCTTCCTCCTTGGGGAGCAGAATGAGCTTTGCCCACCTGGTAGAGCGGTGCTGGGTGTCCTGGGCAGGAGTCCCAGCCCTGGCACACCTGTGTGTGCAGTCTGACTGGCTTACCTAGAGCCCAGCAGCCCTCAGTGTCCTCCCTCCTTCCCTCCCTCTCAGGGTGGGGAGGGTTCCCACCTGCCCAGCTTCAGTCCGAGCAGACCCATGCTTCCCCCTACACCCTCAGAGACGCAGGCATCCACCTTCAGAGGTGGCCTCTCTTTACCTCTTGGTTCCCCCTTTCCAAATTAACCCCAAACCCCAATACCACTCCCCAAACCTGAGTCTGGGGGGAAGGGAACATGGCATTCTCCCCTTTCTAGGTCAGAAATATTTTGTAACCAAGCCCTCGGGCTCTGCAAATGTTTGCTTGCAGGTTGCTTTGCTCAGCTGGGGCAGGGCTGGGCTGAAGCCCCCCTGTCCTCAACTGCCTTCTCCCCCTCCCTTCACCACCCTAATTTCAGGCTCAACTGTGCGCGTTTAGGGCTTCATTAAACTCTTGTCTTGCTTTCAGAAGAGACACTTTCTGCCCCAGGGAGTTGCTACCATGCTTTGTGGAGAGGGCAGGTCTGAGCAGGCTCCAGGTGAGGGCCTGTTGGGAGGGAGAAGGAACATCCTTGCTGGAAGCTGCCTAGAGGTGGCCAAGGGGGAGCTAGCAGGGTGGGAGGCTCAGAGGGTGCCCACCTTGGTGAGGGTCCCCCCAGGCACAGAGGGTCTCCCTATCTCCACCACCACCGCTGCGTGCCTCATTCAATGATCGCAGGTCACGGTGTCCAGGTCACCCTGTTCCTGGTGCCTGCCCCGCCCTGCCCCACCCTGCCCAGCCAGCGAGCAGGAGCCTCCCGCACCTCCCACCTACTGCTGGCCGCACCCTGCCCTCACCGTCAGGAGGGCCAGGCCTCCCACCCCAAGGGACCTCGCCCACCCTGCCCTCACCTCGCACGTGGGGCCAGGTCCCCCATTCTAAGGGACCTTGCCCACCTCCTGGGGCCCTCGAGAGGAGGAAAAGGACCCAGAAAGTGGACTCTGTGATCCAGACCCTCAACGCAGGCACGTGGTGACCACACTCCCAACCACTAGGACGGACCTGCCTTGTACTGGTCCCAGGAAGGACTCCGTGGTGTGAAACTTTCTAGAGAAGCATGTCTCAAAGGGCCTGCTGGCTTCGAGGCCTGGGTTTGCCCCTTACTACCTGTGTGTCCTCCAGCAGATTACTGCATCTTTCTGAGCCTCAGTCTCCTTGTCCGTAAATTGAGGGTACTATACCTGTTCCCCAAGGTGTCCAGGGGAATGGAAAGACATAACATAGGAGAGAAAGCCTGTTGCTCACTTAGGTAAAAGGCTACACAGACATGAGATATTATTTCTATCAAGGCTGGGCAGGTTGTGAGCAAAACTGTAATAGAGCTTTTAGCATTGTCCCCAAAAGAAAATGCTACGTGCACCGCCCCCATTTCGTTCTGTAAGTGCTGTGTTCCCTGCGTGCTCTCTCCCTGGCCAAGGAAAGCTCATCTTGCCACCCCCTGCATATCTTTCCTTGGGCTTCACAAGCCCCCTCAGGATTACTCCATTGGTATTCTCCATTGCTGTTTTTACCAACAGGGAAACTGAGGCAAGGAGCAGGAAGGCCCTTGTGCAGATCACACAGTGTGTCTGTGAGATGGCCAGGAGCCCGAGCCGGGGCTCCCGACACCCTGCTGGATCCTCAAGGTCCTGCCACTGTCTCTGGGATGAATCTGCTTTCTAACATTCTTTAAGCTTATGCAGGGGCAATCATGAAAAATAGACAGTGTTCTGAAGAGTGTAGCTCTAAGTTAAGGAACTGGGGACTGTCAGAGCTGGCAGGGACCTCAGAGGTCTCCTAGGTTAACCCCTTGGAGCACTGGGCCTGGGGGAAGGGGAGTAGCTGCCCCATCACACGGCTCTGGTCTCAGAGCCTTTCTGCCCCAAACAGAGATGGGCTCACCCCTCTGTCCCGGGAAGCATGGTCCTCCCTCAGAGAAGCTCAGAGGCAGGACATGTCCCCAGGTGATCCCCGGTCAGCCCAGGTGACCCTGCTGTTTCCATTCTTCTGTGAGATGACACTGAGCCCAGGACCCCAGGCTTTTCATCTTCCCCTGGGAGGCCCCAGAGCTGCAGTCTCCACGCACTTCAAAGGCCTTCTGGACATGATCTCATTCAGCCTCACCTGCTCACTTGGGGTTGGGAGGGGGAGGGGAGAGGTCATTGAAGAACAGTGGCTTGTCACAGTCACACCCTTGAGCAAGTCAGTGTTCCTCTGTGTACCTCAGTTTCCCCATCTCTAAAATGATGGTTAATAGGGCCTAGTGCTAACAGTACCTAGACAGCCTGTGGTTGTATTAGGGCCAATGAAAGCAACAGCAAGTTGCCTCATGGGAGCACTATGCCCTTCCTCACAGGTAGGAGGAGACCACAACACAAAAGTTCCTCTTATGGGATCTGGTGTATGTTGGAGGTTGAAGGTCATTAGCCCTACTAGCCACAGAGGCCTGGGGGTGGGGATGCCAGGCTGCCGACCCCATCAAGGGCTCAGTGGACAAATGAGTCTGTAGTCTATCTTTTTTGGAGGAGGCCCATTTACTTCCTGAAGACATTCAGGAACAACCCTATAAATGCTACTTCTCTTCCCAAATCGCCAGGCCGGGCCAGCAAAGCCCATGCTTATGGCCCTCCTCCTGTTTTCCCAAGTATCCCCTCTGCAGCCACTCCAACGGCCTTGGCAGGCTGGGAGGCTCTACTACTGCCCTGCTGGGCTCCTGCCCCCTGCCGGGCTGGGTGGAAGCCCCCATTGTCTGAGCCCTTCCCAAGGGCCGGGGGGCTGTGAGTTCCAACCTTCATAAGATTTCTAACTTACTGTGTGGCCTCAAGCAAGTCTCCTGGCTTCTCTCAGTTTCCCCACCAGTAAAATAGGGCTAATGACCATCAGCCTCCTGCGCTGGGGTGTTGTGAGAATAATTAAGGTTTGTGAAAGGCTTTGAGATCCGTGGATGAAAGGCCCTGGAGAAGGAGAGTGTTATTATCCATTATTAGTACTGTTATTTTCCATGCAAGGATCTCAAAGCCTTTCAAAGACAGTAATTAGTACCTTGCAGGGGTGTTTTGAGGGTGATTAGTTCCATTTCACATATGGGAAAACTAAGGCACAGAAAGAAATCAAAACAGGGCAGAAGGGTAAGTGCTCACCTAGTATACCTAGAATTTGATGCTGCCCAAGCCTGGGTGCCTCCGACCCCCAGGGTCCACTTAGGGCACCTTCCTTTGGACCAGTCAGAGTCCACAAGGGGCCAGTGAGAGGCTCAGAGCAGGCACCTCATGACCTGCTTCCCTGATTCTTCCCTCCGCCTCGTGCTGCCCCAGGAAGAGTGCACCGGGCAGCCCATCTTCAGTCTGGTTGGGCAGCAGAAGCTGGCATTGAAGGCACTGGAAAGAGGGCAGCTGCAGGAGATGGAAGCATAGGGCACGAAAGGGCAGAGAGAGTCAAGACCCCGGGCAACCTCTTTGCTCCAGGGCTTTGAGAACAGACTCCCTCTTTTTCTCTGCACTCCCCAAACTCCTCTGGTCACCTTGTATGTGGGATCACATTGAGGCTTCGGTGAACCAAGGGCAGCCCAGCCTTTCAAGCTATCTTTACAGGAGCAGCTAAGAGAGTTGGAAACAGGAGGTTACAAGACTGATGAGGTGGGGTGTGTGCCAGGCTGCCCACCACGTTGAGGGGACAAGAGAGTCCTTGGTTTACCTTTTCAGGAAGATATGCATTTGCTTCCTGGGCACAGTCAGGATCCCCTGGTGCTTGTGGTTGGTTCTATGGCGCCCTGCCATGTGGATACGGTGACTATTAAAAAAAAAAAGTGTCCCAGAGCTAGTAATTTGAAGATAAGTTGCACTTGTTTGCATAAGAAGTCATAATTCCAAGCACGTAAAGTAAAATCAATTCATTAATGCAGCAAGCTGCAGAGGCATTCAACAGAGGTATTCAACAGCAAGCCCAGCCTCAGAGCATCAATCCCTACTAGGGTTGCCCTGTTACACAACTCCACGCAATCGTCCTGCAACCCACTCCCTAGGACAAGAGCAAGAGATGAGAGACACTGATACTCAGTGATGTATTGGTAAATGTTTAATATCCAGTTCTTAAAAAAAAAAACCCAAGTAACCCCCAAAACACAAATCAACAATAACTTGATGTATAGCATTTGCAAATTGTCATGTTAGGGGAATTCAGGAAAGACTCTTCAGGTTGGCCTATGTTTGCTCTGAAAAGTAGGGGTTAGGTCATCTGACAAAAAGGGATGGGGAGAGAGACAGGTGGGGGCTTGAGGACAGAGGTAAAAGTTTGGAAACTGTCTCAGGAACGAAAGGGGTTGTTGACCACAGGTAAAAGCACTCCTGGGCACTGGGCACCACACATTTGCAGTGGCACCTGTTGGCAGAGCTGTGCAAAAGCTAGTTGCAGGGTAACCTGGGGTGGTGTTAGGTTTATTCACTAGTAATTTATTTTGAAATAACTTTAAACTTACAGAAACATTTCAAGAACAGTACAAGGAACTGCTATATCCCCTTCACCCAGTTTCTCTGATTAACATTTTACCATATTCATGCTTTCTCTCTCTCTCTCTGTGCCTCCCTATTCCTGTCTCTCTCTCTTTCTATGTATATATGTATAGAGAGTTGCATCTTTTTTTTTTTTTTTTGCTGAACCATTTGAGAATTTCAGAACAATTTATAGACTTGATGCCTCATTACCCCTAAGCACTCCAGTTTATATTTCCCCAACACAACATCTTCTTGTTACTATCATTAAATCCTCCAAATTAGGAAGTCATAATTAATTTAACACCATCCTCCAACCCATGGACCCCATCCAGATTTCTCCAACTGTCCCAGTGATGCCTCATTTGCCTTTCCGGTCCAGGTTCCAAGTCAGGGTTCTGAGCTGCGTTGAGTTGTCATGCCTCATTAGTTTCCTTGAATAGGAAACAGATCTTCAGTCTCTCCTTGTCTTTTGTGACCTTGACAGTCTTCAAAAGTTTGGGCCATTTATTTGGTAGAATATGGCTCCCCAAATGAGTCTGTCAATTGCCACTCTCAGGCTGGGCATTCTTGGCAAGGATGCGACAGAAGAGATGCCATATTCTCCTCAGGGCATCACATATCGGGCTTATGATTCTGACCTGTCCCACCATTAGTGACGTTAACCTTGACACCAGGTCAGGTTGGTGCCTGAAAGATTTCTCCACCATAAACTCACCGTCTTTCCCTTTGCATTTGATAGGTATGTGGTGAGGAGATGCCAAGACTATAAAGCCTGTTCCTCATCAAATCTCGCCCACCAGCCTTAGCATCGTTTGATGACTCTGACCTTAATCAATCACCATTATGATGGTTGCCAAACAGTGACTATTTCTGTCACTCACTCTACATTTATCAGCTGGCATTCCACTGTAAGAGTTTTCATTTCTCCCTCATTTATTTATTCATTCATTCACTTATATCCATCTGGACCCATGGATCTCCACTGTAGTCAAAGCATTGTGATCTGTTACTGTAATTATTTATTTTGATGCTCAAATTCTCTCAATTTTAGTCAGTAGGAGCCCCTTCAGGCAGACTCCTGTGTCATTTTGACATGCCCACATTACTCTTTGAACACTTCCTTACTTTCTGACACAAAAAGATGTTCCAATCTCATCTTGCATTATCTCTGTTCCAGTCCTGGGATCACCCCTTTCTCCAAGGATCTCTGGTTCTGTTTAGTGGAGAAAGGCATTTATTTATTTATTTATTTATTTATTATACTTTTAAGTTCTAGGGTACATGTGCACAACGTGCAGGTTTGTTACATATGTATACCTGTGCCACGTTGGTGTGCTGCACCCGTTAATTCGTCATTTACATTAGGTATATCTCCTAATGCTATCCCTCCCCCCTCCCCCTACCCCACCACAGGCCTCTGTGTGTGATGGTCCCCTTCCTGTGTCCAAGTGTTCTCGTTGTTCATTTCCCACCTGTGACTGAGAACATGCAGTGTTTGGTTTTCTGTCCTTGTGACAGTTTGCTCAGAATGATGATTTCTAGCTTCATCCATGTCCCTACAAAGGACATGAACTCATCCTTTTTTATGGCTGCATAGTATTCCATGGTGTATATGTGCCACATTTTCTTAATCCAGTCTATCATTGATGGACATCTGGGTTGGTTCCAAGTCTTTGCTATTGTGAATAATGCCGCTATAAACATACGAGTGCATGTGTCTTTATAGCAGCATGATTTATAATCCTTTGGGTATATACCCAGTAATGGGATGGCTTGGACAAATGGAATTTCTAGTTTTAGATCCTTGAGGAATTGCCACACTGTCTTCCACAATGGTTGAACTAGTTTACAGTCCCACCAACAGTGTAAAAGCATTCCTATTTCTCCACGTCCTCTCCAGCACCTGTTGTTTCCTGACTTTTTAATGATCGCCATTCTAACTGGTGTGAGATGGTATCTCATTGTGGTTTTGATTTACATTTCTCTGATGGCCAGTGATGATGAGCATTTTTTCATGTGTCTGTTGGCTGCATAAATGTCTTCTTTTGAGAAGTGTCTGTTCGTATCCTTCGCCCACTTTTTCATGGGGTTGTTTGATTTTTTCTTGTAAATTTGTTTAAGGAGAATGGCATTTAAAAATTGAGATCTGGGGCTTTCTAGCTTACTGCTACTGGGGTATCATTGCCTCGTGGTAATTGCCTCTAATCAACAGCATCGGTTGTCAGTTCCAGAATGGTGTTAAACAACAGTGGCAAATCCTGGCATCCTCTTCTTGTGCCTGACTCGAACAGCAATATCCCTCGTGTTTCAGCATCATGCATGGTTTTGCCTATTGGTCTGACACAGGTATTTTTTCATCACATCAAAGAAGCATACTTCTATTTCAGTTTTACTAAGAGGTTTTTTTTAAAGCAGCTATGTTGGATGTTATAAAATATGTTTTTTGGCATCTATCTAGACAGTCAAATTGTTTTTCCTCTTTTGACCTATTAATGGGAATTATAGTACAAAGTTCAACAGTATTAATCATGCTTGCTTTCCCTGAATAAACTCTATTTGAGCAGGATGTATTTTTATAATATAATGTTTGATTCATCGTGCTAATATTTCACTTAGAAATTGTGCACTTAACAGTCCCAAGTGAAAAGAACCTAGCATTCCCTTTTTTATCATTGTGTTCAGATGCCGGCATTGGAGGTGAGGTGGAAATAGAATAGAAGTGAATGTGTAACAGAACTGAGAGACTGGGGGCCCTGGAGGGAGGGAAGGAGGGGCAGTGGGGAGAAAGGAGGGGGTAGTCCCTGCAGGCCTAAGGGAGAGTTGGGTGCACAGGAAGGTACAGTCTGAAGGGGGATTTTAAGAATGGAGCCCTTCCAGGTGGGGACAAGGCTCAGATTTTGGCCAGGGAGTGGCTTGCTGAGAGAAAGCTGAAAGTCCACGGGATTGCAGAGGTCAAGAAGCTGTAGGCAAGGGTACTGGATGGGTTGCATGCCAGGGTGTCGAAATCTTCCCAGGTGGCTGCCCAGAGGCTGGCTGAGTCAGTGCCATGGCGAGTGGGGTCATGACTTGGAGGCCAGTTGGGGGATTACAACTTGGAAAGGAGAAGGGAAGAGTCCCCAAAGTGGGAGGCAGCTTGTTTTTCTTTTTCTTTTTCTTTTCTTTCTTTTTTTTGAGACAGAGTCCCATTCTGTTGCCCAGGCTGGAGTGTAGTGGCACGATCTCTGCTCACTGCAACCTTGGCCTCCCGGGTTCAAGCGATTCTCCTGCCTCAGTTTCCCAAGTAGCTGGGATTACAGCCCCGCACCACCACGCCCAACTAATTTTTGTATTTTTAGTAGAGATGGGTTTTTGCCATGTTGGCCAGGCTGGTCTCAAACTCCTGGCCTCAAGTGATCCACCCACCTCAGCCTCCCAAAGTGCTGGGATTACAGGCGTGAGCCACCTTGCTGGCCTATTTTGTTTTTTCTTTAAATGAGGGTGAAATAGACTGATACAGACTAGTGTGGAGCTGGAGAGAGCCCCCTGTCCTCTCCTCAGCTCAGGTGAGGACATGAGAGCCAGGGGAGCTGAGAGCCCTGCTCCTGGAGGTCAGGGATTGGGGAAAACAAAGTGGCCAGGCCGCAGAGCTAGGACGGCTGGAACCGCTGCTGAAGGAGGGGCAGCTGTTCTATCCCAACCCTGGGACCAATTCAGTTAAATGAGTTCACAGATGTAAAGCACTTAGTGCCTGGCACTGAGCAAATCTAGTAGCACTATTATTATTAATTTGTACAAAGTAATTAAATGTTTTTCAAGTAATGCTAAAAGGCAGTTCCAGAGACTGCCCATGAAATGTGATTGACACATTCTGCTACAGGCAGGCAAGATGATCTTTCCCCCACTTTCCCCATTCCCGTTCTCATTTACAGATCCTTCTGGCAGCCTTTCATATCAGCCAGGCCCTGGCTCAAAGCTCAGAGGCCGCACTGACAAGTGGCATGGATTCAGGCAAACTTGGGCCTCATCTGTAAAATGGGTAACGATGCCTCCTGGAGTTGTAAAGGGCATCTGTGCTATGGTCCCCTGAGCTACGGTCCAGCCGGCACCCTGAGCCCAGGATCACCAGTGCCACAGGACTGGTTGCTGCTCAGAGGCTGAGCAGATCCCAGGAGCAGAAAAAGGAAGAGAGAGGGGGAGCCCCAGCCAGGTTCTGGAATCCCACAGCCCTGGCAGAGGAGCAGGAAGGAAAGGAGATGGGGAGAGGGCTTTTCATTCCACAGAGGCGGTAATTCATCATGTCTTAAGATCCAGGAATATAATCCAGACACTGGGAACTCCAAGGCTCAGGAGCAGAGAAAGGCTAAGTTCCTTCACCTGTGGTTAGGTGGGTGGTCTCTGCAGTTCCCCATTTAAACTGGGAACTAAGCAACCAGCCACTACCACGTGCCTCTATCTGGCCCATTTCCGGCCATGATCTTAGTCCCAAAGGCCCTTCTAGGGAACTTGGGTGGTCACTGACCCTTCCCAGGTTCCCTGCCGGGGTTCCCCCTCCCCCGAGTAGACTGCTCACACCTCAAGGGATGGAGCTGGCAGGAAAAGCTGGGGTGAACTTGGGGGCTTGTCCTAAAAACGCCTCATCACAGAGCTGGAAGGGACAGAAAGGAGGGCCAGGTTGGAGCTTCTTGCACTTACTGTGAGGCTCTCCCGGGGGCCTTCATCCTGGTGCACTGCTGGGCAGGTAATGATGAAGATAGGAACATTCATTCACACCTGTCCCAGGTCTCATTTCACAGGTGAGAAAACTGAAGCTTGCAGAGTTAAATGTACCAAACCTAACAGAGGCGGTGAGTGTCAGAGCAGGATTCGAACCCACATCTTCAGAGTCCCGATGCCTGTGCACTGGCCCCCTCCACGTGCAGTGCACAAGTATTCAGTGAGTGGGGTGAGCCCAGCTCTGGCCAGGTGTTGGGGAGGGGTCAGGCAGGGCCAGAGGGTACATGGCGTAGAACGAAGAGGCTGGATTTCAGGGGACACACTGGACTCTCAGTCCCAGCTCAACCACACCATCAGGGGCCTCAGCGAGTTACTTAATCTCTCTGGCCTCGGGTGTCCATGGTGGAAAACGGGGATAACAGTTCTGGCAGAGAGATGCGGAAAGGAATAAGTCAGAAAATGTAGGTGTAACCCAGATATCAGCGGGGGACTCCCAGCTTCCTGAGGTCTAAGCATGATGAATGTGAACCCCTATGCCAGGGGCAGAGGAACCCAGGGCCCTCCCCTGGATTTCTTCTGGTCCCCTAGAATGGCAGTGCGGTGGGGCTTAGGTTCCGGGGGTCCTCAGCCTCTAGGCCCTGCTTCTGCATTTCTCTCTGTGCCACCCTGTGATAACCCAGGTGCAGCATCTGTCCCTCCCTCTCTTCCCATTCTGGAGCGGGGAGCAGGTGGGGGCCTTCACTGCACAGTGGATAGGGAAACAGCTTCTCCTGGAACACAGCACGTTCACGTTCTTCACATGCCCTTCAGTCGCTTCACTGCGGACTTTGGCCTCCCCACTGCACAGTGCCAAAGTCTCAGCCGCCGCCTCTCACAGCCCTGGCCCTGCCACACCTCTCTCCCTCTCACCCCTGCTCTCCCTGCTGTGTTCTCCAGACTCCTCTCCCTTTGTTCAGGCAGCCCATGGGGCCTCCCATCTCCTCTGCTGACTCCTCTAGACCTCTCTCTGCACATCCAACCCAGCTGGGTGCTCGCAGGGCAAAATGATCTTCATGGAAGCCACCTTCTTAGACAGCAGTCTTGGTTATAAAAAATAAAGGCAGGGGCTGCGTGTGGTGTCCCACGCCTGTAATCCCAGCTACTCGGGAGGCTGAGGCAGGAGAATTGCTTGAATCCGGGAGGCAGAGATTGCAGTGAGCCAAGATCGCGCCACTGCACTCCAGCCTGGGCAACAGAGAGAGACTCTGTCTCAATGGAGAAATAAATAAAGGCAAGGAGGGCACACGTGGAGTGAGCTGCCTCCCCATCCCTGCCTTCGATCCTTACTGGCAGCCTGCCCTTAAGAAGTGCACGCGGGCCGTGTGGTAAAACCAATTCTTGTGTTGTGCTCTACGAAGACCATTTGGGAAAAAATATTGCTCTGAGGGGCTCGATGCAAACTCAGGGAGAGGAGCAATTTAGGGAAAACAAGCAACTCAGGTTTTGCCCCTACTGACAACTCACTATGTGACCTCCTTACCTCAGGGACCTGGACTTTCCAGTCACCTGTGATATGGGAAAGGGGGGTGGGATTGAACCAAGTGGCCTCCCAGGGCCCTTCTGGCTGTCACTTCCTGGAGAAGCCCTGGGAGGAATGAAAAGCCCCACATCCCCCTCAGCCAAGTCACTGCCCTACCCCTGCAGCCTGTAGCAGCCGGGCAGCCCCTGCCCTCGGAAAGTGTGTGCGAAGCCAGATGCAGGCAGAGGGGCTGGGACCCTCGCTAGGCAGAAGAGCGTGGCCTGAGCTGGGGGCCTGCATTGCACATGAGGAAGGCCTGGGAGGGAGAAGTGGGTCCCGTTTCCTGGCCCAACCACCGACTGTGACTTTGAACAGCTAGCTTCCTCTCTCTGAGTCGTGGTTTCTTATCTGATAAGAGGGAGTGCCTGGCTTCGAGATAGGGGCTGGGCCATGGGTTGGCCTGGCCAAGACTCAAAAAAGGAGTCTTTAAAGGCTTAGCCAGCCTCTGAACTCTACCCTACACACAACGAAATCAACATTAAGAAAGGAAGAGAAATATTACAGCGCAGGAGCCTAACAGCCTAGAGGGAAGCGATGGGAATTGCTCACAGCACCCTGGTCAGCAGCCTGGTTCATTCAGCGGACACCGCCTTGGATCTTGTCAGTGCAAGCCCTGGACAAGGCCACACAACCAATCCTGGTCACACCCGACCTGGCCACACCCCCTCCTACCCCCTGTGGTGTTTCCATCAGGCTCTGATCCCACCCCTACCCTCCACCAGGGCAGCACCCCCAAAGCACTCCATCATCTCAGACTGCGCAGCCGCCTGACTACCCCATGACCTTGGGTTTTGAGTGAGCAAATGACTGCTGTCAATAATGAGTGTTTATCGGGTGCCAGCCCAAAGTTATGCACTGAGTGTGGTGGGCGCTGTGATGCCCATCCCAGGTCACCCTTTGGTGAAAGACTTGCTGCCCCAGCTGCTGGGAGGGTGGCCGTTTAGCCGCGTGCCCTTTCAGGGGTGGCCTCAGTGGCAGGGAGTCACCTCTCCCAGGATCTCACCTCTTCCCAGGCAGCCAGCTTCAGTAACTGAAGGATGCAACAGCAGAAAGGTCTGACACCGTTGGTCCAAGGGGGAGGACTCTGAAGAGCAGTTCTGGCTCCAGAACCCCCGTGGGGCTGGCTGAGGCTGCCCTCGGGCCCATATCCCAGCCTGGCCTCACCCTGCGCAGTCCTGCTTCCTGTCCCCCTATCCACAGGAGGCCCCACCCCCTCAGAGCCTGCTTCCCACGCACAATAGAGACTCGGCCCTTATGCCACTCACGAGCGCTCAGCCTAGCTGGAAATAGAAACAACAGCAATAGCAGTAATAATAAATACCATTTACTCTACTAACTACTTCCTACATTCACTCTACTGTCTCCCATTGGCCAGGCAGCATGCAATGCATTTTATGTTTTCTTTTTAAAATGGTTTAATGTATTTTTTTGTAGACACGGAGTTTCGTTTTGCCATGTCTCCCAGGCTGGTCTCGTACTCCTGGGCTCAAGCCATTCTTCCGCCTTGGCTTTCCAAAGTGTTGGGATTACAGGCGCGAGCCACTATGCCTGGCCTTCAACGCATTTTACATTCATTGTCCCTGTATAACTGAGAGTCAGGCCTCTCTCAGTTGAAATAGCCAGAAATCCAATTGAAACAGCTTAAGTAAAACAGAGAATATATTGGTCCAGGTAACTGGAAAGTCTAGTAAGTCCAGTAGACTTCGTGCTTCAGCTGCTGGGGGAGCCAAGTGTGGCCACAGGGTCGAGAGTCCACGTCTCCCTCCTGGCAGCTCTGATTCCACGGTGCTGGCTTCAGTCTCAGACACAGTCTCTCCATTTGGTGTCTGTGTTCATTTCCTGCAGCTGCTGTAACAAATCACCATGAACTTGCGTAGCTTAACACAACAGAAAGTGATTCTCTCCCAGTTGTGGAAGCTGGAAGTCTGAAGCCAGGGTGTGGGTAGGGTGTTTCGAGGCTCTAAGGAGTAGGCTGTCCCCTGCCTCTCTCCAGGCTCCTGGGCAGTGCCAGCCATGCTTGGTATCCCTCAGCTTGTAGCTGCCGGGCTCCCATCTCTGCTGCTGTCATCACTCGGCCTTTTCCCTGTGTGTGTCTGTGTCTCGATTTCTCTCTTCTTAGAAGGACACAAGGCATTGGACACAAGCCATAAGCCACCCTGATCCAGGATGGCTTCATCTTCACTTGCCTACATCTGCAAAGACCCTTTTTCCAAATAAGGCCACCTCCAAAGGTGCAGGGGATTAGAACTTGAACATATCTTTTTGGGGTACTCACTTCAACCCACAGCAGTGGCTAAAGGCTTCAGCTTTCCTTCCATCTGCCTAGTGACTCCAGTGGGAAAGAAAGCTTCAATAACTCCAGCTAACACCCCAAGTGTGTTCCCACCAGCCTGTTTGGAGTCACAAGTTCATCCCCAGGAATCTGACTCTGTGGCTGGGGCGAGGGAATATTCTCATTGGCCGGGCCTCAGTCATGATCTTACGCTGGAACCAGGAAGTGAGGTCAGCCACCCCTGGACCACATACCCAACAGAAAATCCAGGGGACATCACCAAAAGAAAGGAGAAAGGATGCTGGGAAGGGGAAAGGATGCTGGGAAGGTCAAAAGAACAGATTCCACTCAACCATCAGCACCCCCAGGCACCTACAGTGTGGGCCTGATTTCCATTTACTGAAGGTTGACAAAGTTAATGACTTGCAACCAGCTAATGGGATTGGAACTGAGCTGAGACTCTAACTCAGGCCTATCTGGCTGCAAAACTAGGCTCTTTCCCCAACAGGAGTTCAGAGGGTGGTGTCCCTTGCAATGGAGGACGTGGGACTTGGGCTGTGCCTTAAGTGTAGGGAAAGGGAAGACCGCCCTGGGAAGGAGAGGCCTGGAGTCTGCAAAGCCCACGGCCTTTGGCTCGAGGCAGAGGATTCTCTTGAGGGAGGGATGAGAATGAGGTCCACTGTGCAAGGCCTCAGGTGTCTTCTGTTTTCCATGGACAATGGGGAGTCACTGAAGACTCATGAGCTGGAGAGACTCTGCCATCGATCAGCTCACAGTGCTTGCTGTAAGTGGTCCTCCGGGAATCAGCAGCTGTAAAGGTGTGAAGCGTTGATTGGGCGGGGAGATGCTGACAGGGAGGAGGCTGTGGCCAGTCAGGTGAGCGATGATAAGGCCTGAGTGGGGCAGGAGAGGAAGGCCCTGGCACCTCCACCCACCCCCACCCAACAAGCCCCAGGTCCCGATCTAACTCCACCCACCCCACCCCAGTGATACCCAGGGTCCAAGACTAGCTGGGACTTTCCTCACACTCAAAAACCCCTCTCAGCAAACTGTTCTCATGATCAGTGTATGAGCCAGCCTTGAGTGGCAGGTCATCACGTCCTGGCTAGTCACATTCTGCTACCACCAAAAGAAATTTCCCCAGCCAAGAGGGCAAGTGAGGCCAGACGTGGGGCCAGCTTCTCTGCTGCCTGTGATTCAGGGAACAGGGACAGGGACCGGGAGAGGGGCTGCCGTGCCCCAGGGACCCAGCGGGTGGGCTCCTCTGCGTGCTGTCTGCAGTGATGAATGCCCACCCACTGGAAGGCCCACAAGTGAGGATGGAAGCCCACGGGCTGCTGGGGAAACATCCCGGAGGCTGGAAAGGGTCTGGGAAAGGGAGGGGGTGAGGGGCCACTCCCTTCAGAGCCCAGATTGGAATTTCCCACCTAACAGGTGGGTAAGAACTGGGGGCTCCGTGAGTCTTTCAAAGATGAGGCAGAGGCTCGCAGGACAGGAAGGAGATTCCCATCGTCCCCTGAGCGGAGCCAGGCAGCGGTGCCCTGGTGAAGTGTGTGTGTCTGCACACGCATACACATATGGGGGGTGAGGGCTCAGGGCACCATTCTCTGGTGATACCTATGTCCGTGAAGAGGGCCTCAGGCCACAGAACCATGCTACTCCCCCTGGGTCCTGGAGGAGATAGAATGAGACCTTTCCCTGCTGGGCACCCAGATCTTTCGGGCGACTCAGCGTGGAGGGCTCTGCTCACCCTTCCCGTGCCTGTGGCTGCTGAGAGAAGGGGAAGCCGGTGAGAGGAAGTGCGGGCAGCTCTGGGATTTCTCAGTGAGCATTCCCGGCCCCGCCCCTGGGGCGCTTGCTGCTGTAGCTGTGGGGAAGCGCCTGAAAGGGGCTTGCTGTCTGCAGCGGAGGGAAGGCCCTCATTGACTCAGTGGCTTGGCTTTTTCCTAGTTTTCTCCTGGTGCTGAAAGCAAAGAGTGTCCTCCTGGGACAGCTGAAGGTATCACTCTGAGGGCTCTCAGGCTCTCCAAGACCCCAGGCTTCCGCAGGGTCTGGAGATGGGGAGTGGGATGGGATGAAGAGCAGACCCCATTTCTCAGAAGTTGATTAAAAAGGCGGACAGGGTGAGGTGATGGGGAGGCTACCCATTGCATTGTTTAATGTCATTCATAAAGTTTGAACCAGAAAAAAATCTTCTATTCCACTGGAAAGCTGTTACGCTTCCTTTTATCCAAAAAGGAGAATTGATACCAGCAGCCTTTATGTTTTGGACGAGACGCCGGGAGGTTGTGTTCAGGTGAGGCTTGCTTGGCCCAGGTTCTGGGACACTCTGTCCTCTGCAGCCTAGGCTTGTGTTCTTTTAACCTGAATTTAAAGGCCTATTATCATTGCATTTCCATTGTGAGTCATCTCAACTCTTTCAGAAACAGGCAGGATAGAATACAGGAATGAATGAATGAATGAATGAATGAATGATAGCAATTACGGAGTACTTACTATATGGCAGGCCCTGTTCTAAGCACTTTACAGTATGGGCTTATTTAAGCCTCTCAGTGACCTGAAGACAAAGATATTATTTGTATCCCCATTTTACAGCCAGGGAACTACAGCAGGCAGGGAATAAAAGCAGCTGGTGGGTGGTGGAGCCGGGCAGTCTGGCTCCCACATCCTCCTTCCTACTGGCCACGCTATGCTGCCCCTGAGAATGATTGAATGAGAAAAGCTCATTCATCACGCGTGGAAGAGGAGGATGGATGAGGGGCAGGGTGGTGACCTGGTGCTGGAGCTGGAGGGTCAGTGTCAATGCCAGCAGTGACGGCAGCCAGGGGGATGGAGACGGGGCTGGTGAAGAGTCCTTCCTGCCTGGCTGCGTCCAGCTGTCCCATGAGAGGGTTCCTTCAGGGAAGACATGAGACAGCTGCTTGCCCTCTCTTGGCCTCCCTCTACTCACTTGGGAGATGGTTAGTGGGATTCGGGGATTTGGGAGTCCTTGCAGCTTAGACACCCATGGCTTTTTTTTTTTTTTCCTCTCTTAGAGACACGGTCTTGCTCTGTTACCCAGGCCAGAATGCAGTGTTGTGATCTTAGCTCATGGCAACCTCGACCTCCTGGCCTCAAGTGATCCTCCCACCTCAGCCTCCTGAGTAGCTGGGACTACAGCCGCACATCACCACACCTGGCTAATTTTTGTATTTTTTGTAGAGACAGGGTTTCGCAACATTACCCAGGCTGGTCCCGAACTCCTGGGCTCAAGCAGTCCATCCTCTTTGGCCTCCCAAAGTGCTGGGATTACAGGCATGAGCTACCGCCCAGCCAGACTCACGGCTCTTCTTTCTGATCAGAGTTGGGCAGCTGAGCCCCAGCAGGACCTGAAAGGATGGGAAGTCCTTGGGGCTAGGAGAGGGGCACAAGCCTCAAGCCCATGCCCAGCCCAGACCACCCTGTCCTTTCTGAGAACAGCTGAGGTAGAACCTGGTTCTCAGAACTGGGAAGGGACCCAGAGACCGTCTGAACTGAACTTCCATTGTACAGACAAGAACACTGAGGCTCGGGGAAGGGAAGAGACACTCCCAGGGCCCCAGGACTGACCCTGCCTCACAGCCAGCCCTTCCTACTGTCCATTGCTCTTTCCTGAAAGCCCCAGTAACCAGGCAAGAGGGTGGGCCAGTTCTGGGTTACAGGCAAAAGGAATCTTAGAGCATCTGGCTGGGCCAGTGGGATCTCTGGCTTGTCCCTCGGGGCTTTGTGTCATCCTGGGCCACGAGTCAGAAAAGCATCACTGGGACACCAACCCAGGGCACCATGGCTTTTGGGGTCAGTTGTTGATGACAAATCCTCACGCGTAAGGTGCTGAGTCAGCCCTGGGAAAGGGGCAGGAGAGGCTGTCTCTTTTTGGCAGCTTTCCCTGGCCCCTGACTCCCGTGACCC
Organism: Pongo pygmaeus; assembly: GCF_028885625.2. Lineage (NCBI taxonomy): Eukaryota > Metazoa > Chordata > Mammalia > Primates > Hominidae > Pongo > Pongo pygmaeus. Next base: position 105,585,873 of record NC_072385.2, read on the forward strand.
TCTCCCAGCTCCACCCCTCCTCCCCACAGTGCTTCTCAGCCCCAGGCTTGCCCTCTGCTTGTAGCTGGTGGTGTCTTGAAAAAGGACCTGATGGGTCTGTATTAGGATGATAACGGTAGAGACAGGCGAGAGAAAACCCCACAGCGAGGGACCAAGCTTCGAGCGCCCATGCTGCCACCTGCTCCCCGCTGTGTGGTCTTGGACCAGTCCTTTCAGCTTCCTCCTCTGTAAAGCACAGGCCTGGTGGTGGCTGTCTGGAAGACCCTCTGCCTTCTAACACTTGGGGATTGTGAAGTACGGCCTCTCTCAGGGTGTCTTTGTGTTATAAAGAAAAAGAACTGAAAAGGGGGAGCCATAGCCCAAAAAGCTGTGACTCCGCTGAAGAAATGCGGGTTTCAGGAGGCCTGTGGGAGGAATTGGGCTGAGGGTGTTTTGGTTGGGCAACTCTGCCTGCATTGCGTCCTCCCACCTCCTGCCTGAAACAGCAGTTCCGGCAGGCAGGCCCCCAGGGGCATCAAAGCTGAGCTGCGGCCCCACCCTGAGGCAGAGGGCCTGGGGCCTGGGACGGGTGAGGACATATGGACAGTGTGGGCACCACACCTGCCCCTACACTGCCACCCAGGCACACCCAGACACACAGGGGACTTCCTTTAGGAACCGCCCAAACTCATGCAGCCCTAGAGTGGGGGCTTGGAGACTCTGAGATTCCTGAGAAAAGTGAAGCCCCATCGGACCTCCCTAGACAGCTCTCTCTGCCCTCGTTTAAGCTGCCCACTGGCCCCCGCTCCACAGAAGGTGCCACCCACCCGCCTGCCACTCCCACCCACTCTCATGAGACGGAGCTCCCGCCTCAGCCAGCCCATCAACACCAGTGTCTGGGCCCACGCTTTGAGGCCAGTTTCTCCAGGGAACCCTGCTCAAAGCATTGACAGAGTAAGAGAACGGTATTGAAGAATAAGCTTTACCTTACTTAACGTAATCTCTCACCTCGAAGGCAGGGAGTTTGGCAGGTGAAGAAACTGAGGGCTGCGGAGGGGAGGGGGCTTCCTGGGTCGCAGTTAGCAGGAGGGAATCGGGGCTTGAAACCAGGACCTTGCACACAGGCCTCAGGCTGGACGGCACCCAGCATGTGGGCAAAGAAGCTCCGTGGTCTGGAGGCGAAAGCACAGGCCGGAGCCCCAGCAGCCTCCCCTCCCTCCTCTGTGTGCAGGCTGCGTCTGCCTCACAGGGTCCCGTCTTATGGGACGGTGGTGAGGAGGTGACAGGGCTACAGAGACACATGGTCAGGGTGCGTTATCGATATTATTATTCTTGCCACTATTATTATGCCCGCCATGGCAAACGTGACTTTGCGTGCCTCAGGTGCCAAGCCCGAGACCTCGTGAGACGCCAGCAGAGACCGCCCCGCCCACCAGGTGACAAGTCTCCCACAGCACCCCAGGAAGCCGCCCTCTGTCCTCTGACGTCCGTCGTCTCCGGGGGCCTCTCCTTCCTTGTGGTTCCGTGTTGAAAATCTCCCTCTGTCTTCCCCTGACCCTCTGGCCACACTGGCCCGGGCTCCCTGTCGCTCTGTGTGCATGGTGACTTTTGCTGAAAAGCAAACATCACTGGGGCACCCAGCCTCGTGGTTTCAGGCTGTGCGGTTTACCTCATGACGTCATTTTCCTTCCTCCAGATAAACCAGAAGAAACTTTACTGCTCAGCTGGTCCTGGGGAAATGGTGCCTGCCCTGACTCGTGGAAGGTTCAGGGTGGGCATCTGGGCCGTAGCCAGGGCCGAGAAGAAGTCCCCAGGCTTAGCCAAGGCTCACAGTGACCTGTGTCTAAAGGAAGGTTTCTGGCTCCTACTTTGTTAGCATAGACTCAGACAGCCCAGGGGCTGGGGCTCCCAAGGTGCAGAGGAAGGGTAGGGGGCCACAGCAGCCAGAGGCTTGTCCTGAAGCCCCCGACTGCCACTCCCAGCCACCAGAAAGGGTGGGCCTTCTGGGCCTTTGTGGCAGACCACCAGGCCCTGAGCCACCACTCACAACTCACACAGGGAAGGAAGAGAGTGGCAGCCCAGCCTGGGGAAACCGCCCCGTCCCCAGACCGGGTTGTCCCTTCTCCACGTCTCCTGTGCTGCCAGCCAGGTAGGGGACAGGGTTTCCCAGGGGCAGGCACAGGGGAAGGGGCCACCACCTCTCCTGAATGCCCACCCCTGCCCAAGCTCTGTGCTTTATGCTCTCTTTGACTGTCCTCACAGCCCTTTGAAGTCAATCTTTTATAGAGTGCTCTGTTTCCAGATGACAGGCCCAAGGCTCAGAGAGGTTTGGGACTCGCCCAAGGTTGCAGCTAGCAATGGGCCTGGCACGCAGTTGGTATTCGGGAATGTTTGTTTCCCAGAAAGGAAGGGAGATGCTACCTTTCCTCCGAGAAGCAACCAGAAGTCTCCAGGCTCGCAAGACAGTTTCCCTCCTGAGGACAGCTGGACCCGTGACAACGTGGGGCCCTGACTGGGCTGCGCCTCCTCTCTGAGGCGGCTGATGCATTCTGCTCCCTCGGGAGCTTGGATATCAGGCTGCGGTCTGGGGTCTGGAGTGGCCACAGCAACACAGAGTCATCTCCGTTCAGATCTGGCCACTGCTGGGGAAAGCCCTGGCCCTTCGACCTTCCCCGTGGGGTCCCCTTTCCTTCCACTGGCACCAGGTTCTCATGGGCTCTCTACCTATGCCCAGCAGGCTCCCTCTGCAGGGCACTGGGGCGGGGGGAGGGGGAAGCAGGAGTGGGTGGGAGAGCAAAGAAGACTGAGACAGAAGACACGTTCCTGTCTTCAGAAAATCAACGCTCTTTTCAGGACTCACCATAGGAACAATGACCCCTGCCACCACACCACGGTGTGGAATAATCACTGCACATCCTGAGCCCCAGCCTAAGCAGGTCCCACATATGTCTCATTTTAATCCTCCTCCACTTTAATCCTTGTTAAAAAACAACCCGTGAGCTGGGTGCCGTGGCTCACACCTGTGATCTCAGCACTCTGGGAGGCCGAAGCAGGTGGATCACTTGAGGTCAGGAGTTCAAAACCAGCCTGGCCAACATGGTGAAACCCTGTCTCTACTGAAAATACAAAAATTAGCTGGGTGTGATGACATGCATGTGTAATCCCAACTACTCTGGAAGATGAGGCAGGAGAATCACTTGAACCCAGAAGGCAGAGGTTACAGTGAGCCGAGATCACACCAAGAGCGAAACTCTGTCTCAAAAAAAAGTGGGGCACGGTGGCTCACGCTGTAAACCCAGCACTTTGAGAGGCAAAGTCAGTTAGATCACAAGGTCAGGAGATCGAGACCATCCTGGCCAACATGGTGAAACTCTATCTCTACTCAATTACAAAAAATTAGCCGGGCATGGTGGTGGGTGCCTGTAATCCCAGCTACTTGGGAGGCTGAGGCAGGGGAATTGATTGAACCTGGGAGGCGGAGGTTGCAGTAAGCCAAGATCGCACCACTGCACTCCAGCCTGGGTGACAGAGTGAGACTCCATCTCAAAAAAAAAAAAAAAAAGCCCAATAAAACAACAAGAAAAACAACTTGTGAAGTGGCTATTATTTTTCCCATTCTATAGATGAGCAACTGAGCTTCAGTTTCCTGTCCAAGATCACCCAGCTAGGAAGTCGCGGAGCTGGGAGTGGACACTGGGATGCTCAGGCTGCAGGACCTGTGGTCCACAGTGTGCACTGTGCCTCAGACCTGAGGCAGAAGGATGCGCATTCCAGAAAGATGTGCTGTGCACGTGAAGAACATGAGATGCTGGGAGCCAGGGCCCTGTGAAGGGCCTGAACCTTGAGGGCAGGCAGGAACTAGACTGGCAGGGGGAGGCACGGGCACTCCCAAGACATGGACCGGCCTGAGCCCAGTTTCAAGGGAAGGAGCCATGGTGCCTGTGTGAGGGCAGCAAACTCTTCTATGGGGCCAGAGCCCAGGGCCTGGGGAGGGAGATCAAAGCCAGACGAGAGCAAAGCTGGTGCTAGGTGATAGTCTGCTGCCCACCCTCCCTTCCCGCTGTTCAGGCCTGGGCCCCACTCAGAAGCCTGTGTCCTCAGGGTCAAAGGCCCGTCCAGGGTGGTGCCACCCTCCTCCACTTGAAGCCACTCTCCCGCATCTCTCCCTGTGGCCCAGATGCCTGCCAGGGTCAGCTGTTGGGACTTAGCCGTTCCAGGGAGGGAGGCCTGGGCAGCTTGGAGCCAGTGGGTTTGTGGGCTGAGCCAGAGGGCTGGAGAATGATCCCAGCTGATAGGGCCCACGTGGGTGGTCTCTGGGAGAGCCTGGGAGGGAACCAGGCAGGGTGGCTCTGTCCTTGGCCTGGGCTCCCAGAGCTCAGCTGGACTGTTCCTGGACAGGCTGTGCTGGCTGCAGGGCCTCCAGACCCCAGACTCTATCCCCGAGTCATCCATCGACACCAGGAGTCACTCCTAGGTAGACACAGCTGCCTGCTCGGAGCCCTGTGTAGCTCCTTCTGCCCCCAGTCCCCAGCCACCCTCTCCTCTCAGCAGCCTGTCCTCTGCTCCTCCATCCTCAGGAGCTGAGCCTCAGTCAAGTGGCTGCTAGGTGCTCCAGAGTGGAGGCAGGACAGGACTCCGAACTGGACTGCCAGGCCCAAGGTGACTTGGAGGTGGGGAAGAGGCAGGGCCACAGGCAGTGAGCCCTGAGCCAGAGGCGGCAGGGACAGTGTCTGAACCCAGCACTCCCTTCCTCACGCCCCTGGCAGGAGGCCTAGGCGCAGAGCCAGCCTCACAGGCTGATTCGTGACTGAGAAGCTGCCTTGTGGGCCCTGCTCTGGGTGGGAGGGGCCTGGGAAAGTCAAGTCTCTGGGCCTTCACTGCTCTGTGGGGCCTGCTCAGGCTGTGTGTGGCTGCTGGGAGGCACTGAAAAGCCATTTTCTTCATTAAGCATCTGTGTGGAGATGGAAGGAACCAACAGGGATGCCTCTCCAATCGTACAGACTTGGGCCAGCTGCCGCCTCCTCAGTTCTTCACAGTTCTCCTTGCTCTCCCTCCTGTTGTGGTCATTAATTTGGGAGGCTCTGGAGGGGGTGGGTGGCATTGTTCCCTGCCATCCTGCTGTCCAGGGCCCAGTTCCATCCCTGGCTCTGGAACCCTAGAAGATGCGAGGCCCCCAGGACACCATTGCCATCCTCAGTGGGCTGGGTGAGGCCTGCTCTGGGCCCACTCACAGGCCAAGCTTTAGTGATACAGGAGCCAGAGATGGGGCTACTGCAGTCCCCAGGCAACCTTATCTACAGTGGCAGCTGTGGCCACAGTAACCTCTCCAGCTGGGCAGGACAGTGAGGTCAGCCATCAACAGCCAGCCTGACCTTTCTGGAAGCCAGCCAGCCACGTCTGCTGCATCCAGGCAGGACTGCAGCTTAAGCTCTGCTCTTGGAGAGCCGGTTTTCCAGGCGGACCCATTCCTAGACACAGCTCTCTGCGTCGATGTCCCAGCCTGGGAGTCCGAGAAGGGGGCCTGGTCTATGCCTCTCATCAGCCTCCCGAGCACCAAGCTCACAACCGGCCAAGTGTCCATTTTTAAGTGTTCCCACCTGTAAATGAGGGCCTGGGATGGACTAGCGCAGAGTGGGCAGTGCAAGGAGAACTGATGGGGACAAAAGGGTGGCCTGGCCTCCAGCCAGGGCTACTGGAGTGGGCAGGGCAGGAGATGATGGCAGCTTGAAGGAGGGGGGTGTGGGCAGAGGGAATGGGGCAAGGTAGGCGGATCTGAGAGAGATTTTGGAGCGAGAATAAATAGGACCAGTGACTGGATGTGAGGATTAGACAGTGCGGAGTTCTCTGCTGCACAACCTGGGGCGCCATGGCCTGAGCTGGAGGCCTGAGGCTCCCGACCTGCTGAGCGACTTGCCACAGGCTGATGCACCCTGGGCCCGTGCTCTCATCCCTCAACTTCCAAGTGATCACTGATCCCATTGACTTCCAAGGTGGGAACGAGTGAGGTCTCATCCTCTCTGCTCCAACCACCCCACAGGGTTGGTACTCTGGGAACTCATGCGTTCCTGTCTCCACTTGTAACTAAAACTATGAAAACTTGAAACACACTAAAGAAGAAGGGACAATCATGGCCCTGAGAGCCCATCACTCAGCTTCAAGGCTCATCGTCATCTTATCTTTTTTATATCTTTTTTTTTCTTTTTTCTTTTTGAGACAGAGTCTCACTCTGTTGCCCAGGCTGGAGTGCAGTGGCGTGATCATGACTCACTGCAACCTTCACCTTCTGGGCTCAAGCGATCCTCCCACTTCAGCCTCCCGAGTAACTGGGCCTAAGAATGCGTGCCTCCACGCTTGGCTTTTTTTTTATTTTTTGTAGAGATGAGGTCTCCATATGTTGCCCTGGCTGGTCTTGAATTCCTGAACCCAAGCAATCCTCCTGCCTCGGCCTCCCAAAATGCCGGGATTACAGGTATAAGCCACCACGACTGGCCCTTCTTTACTTCTTAGCGCACTTAAAAAAAAAAATTTGGTATTTTTTAACAGTGCCAGACACTATATTATTTTATCCATAAATACTTTAGTTTTTATGTCCAACAGAATGAGGGATTCTTTTTTTTTTTTAACATAACTATAATGCCAAGTCTTAGCAATTGTTAATGAAGTTAACAATTTCTTTTTTAAAAATTTTCAACTTTTGGCCATGCGTGGTGGCTCACACCTGTCATCCCAGCACTTTGGGAGGCTGACGGGGTGTGGATCACTTGAGGTCAGGAGTTCGAGACCAGCCTAGCCAACATAGCAAAAACCCATCTCTACTAAATATATATATATGTGTGTGTGTGTATATATATATATATATTAGCTGGGTGTGGTGGCGCATGCCTGTAATCCCAGCTACTCAGGAGGCTGAGGCAGGAAAATTGCTTGAACCCAAGAGGTGGAAGTTGCAGTGAGCTGAGATCATGCCACTGCACTCCAGCCTGGGTGACAGAGCAAGACTCCGTCTCAGAAAAAAGAAAAAAAATCAACTTTTATTATAAAGGGTACAGCTGCACATTTGTTACATGGGCAAATTGCATGACACTGAGGTTTGGGGTCCCAGGGATCCTGTCACCCAGACCATAAGCATAGTACCCAACAGGTGATTCTTCAGCCCACACCCCCCTCCCTCCCTTCCCAGACCACTGATCTCCAGAGTCTACTGTTCCCATCTTTATGATCATATGTATTTAATATTTAGCTTCCACTTATAAGTGAGAACATGTGGTATTTGGTTTTCTGTTCTCGCATTAGGTTGCTTGGGATTATGGCCTCTAGCTTTATCTATATTGTTGCAAAGGACATGATTTCATTCTTTTTATGGCTGCATAGTATTCCATGGTTCAACAATTTCTTAATATCATATAAAACCCAGTTCAGGCCAGGCGCGGTGGCTCACACCTGTAATCCCAGCACTTTGGGAGGCCTAGGCAGGTGGATCATTTGAGGTCAGGAGTTCAAGACCAGCCTGGCCAACATGGTGAAACCCCGTCTCTACTAAAAATACAAAAATTAGCCGGGTGATAGTGGTGTGAGCCTGTAATCCCAGGAGGCTGTGGCAAGAGAATCGCTTGAACCCAGGAGGCGAGGTCGTGGTGAGCTGAGGTCAGGCCACTGCACTCCGTTCTGGGCAACGGAGTGAGACCCTGTCCTCCCGGCACCCCCTCCAAAAACAAAAAAAAACCCAGTTCAGGTTCCCTCTTCCCTGGTGGTCTCATCCTTCTAGGAGCAGCAGGGACTTGGTTTCTAGGCATGGGGAGATCGAGCAATCTATTCCTACAGTGCTCAGCCGTGTGCCAGAGGCTGGGCTGAATAGGTGACGGGGACAGACCCTGCCTCAGAGGAGTGCTCAGGTCACTACCACTGGCCACTGCACGGAGAAGAGTCTTCCTCCACCAACCTGGAGTCCAGGAAGACATAAAATCTCCTGCCTCCCCAGCCTTCCCAGGAGAAACTCAATGGGGCATGAGGCCCTCTAATGGGGCCCGCACCTCCCTCCAGCCCCTTTTTCTGTTTGCCTTTCTCCACACACCCTGTGTGCCAGCCAGATGGGGTGACCAGGCTTGACCGCTGGCCCAGAACACCCCTTCTTCTCCCTCCCTTCTGGGTCCGGCTCCAAACCCTTTCTGTGCAGCTCCCCCTGACCGGCCAGGGTTATTCTGGTGTCCCCAGCCTACCCCTACCCCCCGCCATCCTGCTGTGACGACTGCTCAGTGTGTCTGGGAGTTTCCAAAGAGCAGGACAGTGTCTGCTGCATCCTTGCGTCCCTAGAGGTTCACACATAGCCCTCCGTGTCAAGGAGGTGCTGTGTGTTTGCCGTATGACGGTGGTGTGCAAGTAAAGGCAAGAATAAGTGGGGGAACAGGGAGATGATTGGCAGGGTGGGAGAACGGGTGAATGCCGTCTCCAAGTTCTCTGTCCATCTTCAGAAGCTGGGAAACAGATGGAGCCAGTGAAAGTGTTGGGGACACTTCTCTGCCTTGGGGAAGACGTCTCCCACCCCTTCCCTACAGCAAAGGCCTGCCCCTCTGGTGTCCCCTGTCCCTGGGCTCCCTTGCCTGCTGGCCTCTCTGCACCCCCAGGGCAGTTTCCCTCCCCAAGGCAGGCTGGGAACAGCCGTAGGGAGCACAGCTCACGCCCAGACCCTGTGCCTGCTGGTGGGGTCTGTTTGCACAGGGTCATCTGGTTTCAATCCAGTGAAGTCTTAAAACTTTTCCATGGGAACTTCTATTTTAAGCTCCTCCCGGATGGGCCGGACAAACTCAGCCTGAGGAGGCTGTGAGTTCCTGGGCTGCTGCTGGTGGCCTCACCACCCCCAACTGGTCCCCAACAGACAGGAGCAGACAAGGCTTGGGGCTCAAGGACTCTGGCCCAGCTCCAACTCTTACCCATCAGAAGATCTTGAGCAAGTTTCTGCTTTCTGGGCCTTGGTTTCCTCACCTGTACAGCCTAGGGTTAGTAACAGGGAGCCAAACTGCCAGAGTTCAAATCTGGTACCACCCCTGGGTTAACTGTGTGACTTGGGCAAGGCTACTTAACCTCCCTGGGCTACAGTGTCTTCATCTATAACATGAAATAAGTTGAGTTGCTGGGATTACAGGAACTGGTGCCTGTGAGTGCACAGCACAGTGCTGGGGATATGTTGAAGCCTATATACTCGGTGCTGGTTGTTACAGATCTATTTCTTAGTGGAAATCCATGGTCGTCTGTGTTTCAGAATGTCCGTGCTTCTGGAGTTTTAAAAAGGTAATATGCATATTCCAATATCATGTGTAACCCAGTGAGATCTGGGGAAACACCCCATGGTCAAACACATTACTGTTTCCTCATTGAAATGTGAATCTTTACTCAGAGTGAGAGAAAAAAAGGACTTAGGTTAGGCCAGGTTTTGCTAAATAAGGTATGGAAAAGCCGGCCGGGCACGGTGGCTCACGCCAGTAATCCCAGCACTTTGGAAGGCCGAGGCGGGCGGATCACGAGGTCAGGAGTTCAAGATCAGCCTGACCAACGTAGTGAAACCCTGTCTCTACTAAAAATACACCAAATTAGCCAGGCGTGGTGACGGGTACCTGTAATCCCAGCTACTCAGGAGGCTGAGGCAGGAGAATCGTTTTAACCCGGGAGGCAGAAGTTGCAGTGATTCGAGATTGTGCCACTGCGCTCCAGCCTGGGCGACAGTGCGAGACTCCATCTCAAAAAAAAGAAAAAGAAAAGAAAAAGGCTTTGCATTTTCAGAGCTTTGGGAGTTTGGAATTGTGAACAAGGGATTGGGGACTGTATCGTTATCGTAATTATGTGTTTAGGAAAAAGGGGTGGTCCCTCCTGCCAGAGGGGGCAGGGTAAGCCTGCTGGGAAGAGGGCGGCCCCTCCCTGCAGGCTCAGCAACCAATGGGTAAGACTTGGCGATGTAGATGGAAACCTTGTATGCAACAAAAGGCATCCCTTCCTCTGGGCAGGCAGTACCACACCGGCAAACCACAAAGCCTAACAGGGCGGCCCTGCAGGCTGACGGGTCCTGGTGAGCTGACGTCACCCTTGCCCGTGTGGACACCGAAGGCCCACCTGCATCTGAGCGATCATGGGTAACGTAGCTGGCCCATCACATAGCTCTGAAAGGAGCTCCTTCAGGTCAGGACATCTGTGGCTCCCTGAGCGATGCCTCCTGACCCATCTCCCTCCCCAGCCTTCCACTCTGGTCACTTGGGCCAAGGGACGTAGGCCCAGGGCTGTGTGGGAGGAGGGAATGAATTCGTTTCATCTTAGAATCCGAGTCACAGTGACAAGTCTGGGCTGGATGTCCCCATGGGGTCATTTTATCTCACCCACCCCTCATCCTGTGGAGAGGGGTACAGTGCCCTGAACATTAGCACAGAGCCTTAGCGTTTACAAAGCCCTTCCACAGGCTGTGATATGATATTAATAAGAGTCTCATCCCCGCTGTCCTATGTTCCATTAAAAGCAGGACTCGGAGTGAAGTGAGCTGCTCGGGGTCACACAGCAGTGCGTGGTGGGGCCCAGGTCCCCTACCTCGCTGTTGAGTGCCCTCCTCCGCAGACCTCGCCGCCTCTGGGTCCACTACAGCTCCACGGTGGCCTCCCAGGGACGCCTTCCCTGCCGGCCGCTGAGGATGCCGGGAGCAAATACCGGGCCAGAGGCAGGGAGGGGAGAAGACGAGCTGGGCACAAGCCCAGGAGGGACCCGGCCCTTGGGTCCCAGGAGCTTGCGGGGATTGCGTCCTCCGCCTCCGCTGCGTCTGGCTTGGGGAATTCCCTCTTGCTGAATGCCTGAGGATTAAACACAACACCTCAGCTCATAATAAAATATAAAGAGCAAACAGGACAACAGCTGAGGTGGATGAAGGAAATTAATACTTATAAAGTGCTTTGAGCCCCTGGAAGAAAAGACAGACCAAACTCAGAGCCTCCCTCCCCAGCTCCCGTCAGCCTATCAGGCAGCCAGGGTGGCTCTGAGCCTCCTCATGGAGGAAGAGAAGGAAGAAGTGGAGGAAGCTCAGGCCCAGTATGGGTGTTGGGATCAGCCTTGGGACTATCTGGTGGCCTGGGGCTGCTCAGCCCTGGAAACCCAACATGGGCACCTGTCCATGGTCTGAGCTACTCAGGAAAACACTCCCCTCCCTCTGGGGGCTTTCTGGGCTGGCTGAGGTGACGCAGGGGGTGGGCACGACTTTGGAGGCCGGTGAGTCCACCTCAAGGCTTGCCCAGGGGTCAGTCCTTGGTACGGGCAGAGGACAGTCACTTCCGCCATGTCCACAGCTCATGGCATCAGCGAGGAAGGTGGGCTGGACACTGGCACAGGGACTCCCATGGACAGCCTTGTCCTGTCCCTCCCCTGCTGTGTCCTCCTGCAGCTGGCTGGTCACCTCAGCTTGGCTGGGAAGGCCTCAGAAGCCAACTCTTTCAACCATGGCCTCTCTTCTCCTCACTCCCGCCCTAGGCGCAGCCTGGAGGCTCAACACGCTTCTCGCTGTCTCACGGAAGGCACCCACCTCGGCCCTTCCTCCACTGCCCTGCCAGAATATTCCAGCACATTCACTTCTCTCTCCCAGCTCTGCAGTCTTTGAGGCATGAACTGACGCCATCACCACGTTCATTTCTCCCTGTTACTTGCTGACCAATCTTATGTGACTCTGACCAGGTGCCTTTCCTACAGACAGGTACAAGTGATTATTGATGGGATAGATATATAATAGGGAAAAATCAAGAAATAATTCAAATGGCCAAAAAATAACGGAAAGGGGTAAGTGAACTATGGAGAAATATGAGATGGGTTCACCAAAGATGGCAAGATGGTAAACACTTGGGAAACAAAAGAGAAAAACAAAACAAGATCCACAATTGTTTTCCGTTGTTTTTAAGCATGTTAAAAATGAATAGGAAAAAGACTGGAAGGAAACCCCTTTAGTCCTCAGACCTCAGCTGGGATATCATTTCCTGCCTCAGAATAAATACGTACAAAATATTTGTTGAATGCTGTTAAATACCTACATGCTGAGCGTGGTTCTGTCTGGAGGAGGGAGCCTGTGTGGTTTCTGGTGTCTGCTCCTTTAATAAGAGAAAAAGGTCAGGCGCAGTGGCTGACGCCTGTAATCCCAGCACTTTGGGAGGCCGAGATGGGTAGATCACCTGAGGTCAGGAGTTCTAGACCAGCCTGGCCAACATGGTGAAACCCCATCTCTACTAAAAATACAAAAAATTAGCCGAGTGTGGTGGTGGGTGCCTATAATCCCAGCTACTCTGGAGGCTGAGGTGAGAGAATCACTTGAATCCGGGAGGCGGAGGTTGCAGTGAGCTGAGATTGCACCACTGCTCTTTAGCCTGGGCAACAGAGAAAGACTCCATCTCAAAACAGACAAACAAACAAACAAAAAACAGAGGAAAAGTCTCTCGTGCTAGCCATTTTGATGGGAGTGGCATGGGCGGGTTGGAAGACTGCTGCCCGCTGTGACACCTGCCTGGGAGCCCACCTTCCAGGTCACACCCACCTCTGTTGACCCAGGCCCTGGGCGGCAGAGCTTTTGAGCAGGACATGGCTGGCCCTTCTCAGGCCCTCCGGGGGCCCTGTTCTCCCGCTTCAGGCAGCTGGGTTCTCTGGGGCTGAGTGAAAGGGGAAGGCAGCCTGGCATGGGGTACCTCCTCCCACTCTCCCCTCCGTCTAGTGGGTGGGTGCCAGGGCAGGTCCCAGAGGCTGGCTGAGGCCGGGGAAGGCAGGCAGGATGGGCGTCACTCCCGTTTCCTTTGCAGTTCGTGGTATTGTCACCACCTCCTCAGGGCACCACCACCAGGCCCCTAACCTGACCTGGCAGCAGCGGGGGCTGTGTGTTAGGTGGTGGCAGTGGCAACCTGCTTACGTTTTCACGCAGCCATGACCTTTTACTGTCCCCAGAGCCTCCCCTCACTGTATCTGCCTTGTTCTTAGCACCAGCCTGTGAAACAGGCTTGGTATTTTACAAATGAGGAGGTCTAGGTCAGGGAAGCCACCGTCAGTGTGGTCAGGGACGGCCAGCCAGGACTCAGGTCACCGTGATCTCCTTAACCCCACTGCTCCTTGCCTGTCACCTCAGACGTTCTGGATGCAGAGACAAGCTCCGCTGGGCAGGTTCTGGAGGGACCCAAGGCAACGCCCCCGGGGCCGGGGCCTGGGGCCGGGGCCTGGGGCAGGCTTCGGGAGGAGAGCTGGGGACTACCGCTTTCACTTGCCTCTTCCAGGCCTTGGCTCAGACGCCACCTCCTCAGCCAGGCCAGCCCTGCCTCTCTGGCCAAAAATGCACTCCCACCCCTCCCTTCTTTCTCTTCCCTATGCTTGGCTCCTAACATTCCCTCTGTACATCTTGTTCATACCCCCTCTCCCCTGATGGGAATGGAAGCCCCACGAGGGCAGGGGTTGTGGTGCTGTATTTACTGCTATACTGCTATAGAATGGTGCCTGGCACGGAGTAGGTTCTCAACACGACTGCATGCATGAGAACCAGACCTTGTGTGCACCTCGGCCCCATGGGAGAGTTCACCAGAAACCGAACCACCACAATGAAGCAAAGAAACCAAGAGGCTAATACCCTGCCCAGCTGGCCCCTCCTCCAGGAAGCCCTCCAGGATTTGCTTCAGCTGAATGCCAGCAGTGTGGATCTGCAGCTCTGTTATGTGGCTTACCCCAGCCTCTCCCATCAGTGGCAGGGGTGTGCACTAGCCCCAGCTTCCTGGCCTTTCAGGCGCAGGGCTAGGCTTATCCATACAGTCCCAGTGCCAGGAACAGAGAGGATGCTCGACAGATGTCTGTCAAGTGCATAAATGGGATGCAAGTCCTGTTGCTCCCGGAAGAGCTCCCACTGCTGACACACAGAAAGAGCTTAGCCAATGTGTGTGGAATGGATGAATGGCTGCCTGGCCCAGTGCTGCTTTTCTGTTCCATTTTACATCAATGCTTTGCCCGTCCTGACCTGTCAGAGCCCAGACTTGTGTGCTCACCTGTGTCCTGGTCACACTAGGCCCATCTTGGTCAAGGCCTTTTGGCTCCAGGATGACCCAACACCTCTTCCTGCAGCCTCTGCAGGCCTGGCCACCCCACCCTGGGTGTGGGACACTCCTCAGGGCCTCTGGACCACAGAAGACAATACCCTCTCCAGCCCTGGAAACCCTGCTTCTGGCTTTGGGCTGCCGGCCAGGGCGGCTCACATGTGAGCAAGCGGGCACTGCTCCAGGGGACGGACAGGTGCTGGAGAGGGAGCATCTCATCTTTCAGCCGACAGCTGTGGATGGTCACACTGTGTGTTTATCCTGATTCTCCAGATAGATCATGGACAGCCCCCCGCGCAGGGGCTGGTCTGCAGCAGATCAGCAATGGGGCTGTGCCTGGCAGTCAAGACTTAAAAGAAGTCTAATGTTCATTGTATGTTTTCCAGACAGGAGAACCCCCTGGCTAATCCTGTGTTCTAGATTTGACAGAAAACATGCCCACTCCATGGGGTAACTGGCCCTTAGTGCTCACTGGAATCCGTAGAAGGCAAGTACATGAGTTATTGGTTAAAAGGGGGGAAATAAATTATTATTTAATAAATGTAACTTGGCCAAGGATGGTGGCTCATGCCTGTAATCCCAGCACTTTGGGAGGCTGAGGTGGGAGAATCGCATAGCTGAGGAGTTTAAGCCTAGCCTGGGTAACATGACAAGACCTCCGTCTATACAAAAATACAAAAATTAGCCAGGCATGGTGGTACGCACCTGTAGTCCCAGCTACTTGGGAGGTTGAGGTGGGAGGATCATTTGAGCTCAGGAGATGGAGGCTGCTGCGAACTGAGATTGTGCCACTGCACTCCAGCCTGGGTGACAGAGTGAGACCCTGTCTCAAAAAACTATATAATATTTTTAAAAAGTAACTTAATAGACACAACCTCTGGAAACAAGGGAATCTAGGAGCTTGACAGTAGTGACGAGTCAGGGCCCCCAGGTCGCGCTGCTTAGCACAGGCTTACCTGGGAGCTGTGGGAGGAGAGGAGGAGGGGAGGCGGCAGGCGGGTAGCCTTGGGCAGAGGGCCTGGGAGCTCATAGAGGTGGACAGCTGGCAGAGACACTCGAAGTGGGAGTGGCTCCAGCAAGAGGACTGGACTATCGTATGGGAGACGCCAAAAAAGATTTTGTTGTTTTTGGTCAGTTAACGCTTAAAGACAGGGATATGGAATGGAAAGGAAGGAGTGAGAAGAGGGACCAGGAGCAACTTGTGCCAAACCTAAAAGGCAATAATAATAAAGACAGGCTTTTCTGAGCACCCACTGAGTGCCAGGCACTGGTGTAAGTGTTGCAATGCTTATAACTCAGTGCCCTCATCATGGGGTCCTCCTGCCAGCACCTTGTGGTGAAGTCCCATTTTGCAGAGGAGGAAACTGAGATCAACTGGCTTGTTCAAGTTCACGCACCTAGGAAGTGGTGGAGCCAGGTTTGACTCAGGCCGGCTGGTTCCAGAGCCCACGGGCCTCAACTCACCAAACGAGCCCATTCGCCTTGCCAGGGCTTGGTTTCGCTGAAGCGGGGCTCCAGGCTGGAGTTAGTTTTGTAAAGAGGATTAGCCTGGTGGCCGCTGGCTGCTGACTGCTGGCCGTTGGAGTGGGCGAGGCTGAGGGGGCCACTGGGCCTGGGTAGCTTGGGCAGGAGCCGGCGAGGAAGGGGAGGTGCCTCAGGGGGCCGCCTGGGTGTCGGTGCGGGCAGAAAGGTGGGTGAGACAGGCAGAGGCAGCCGTCTGGGTTGTGCAACCTGCAGCCCACACACTCGAGAGCCACCGGCGTGGAGCCGGGATGAGGGGTCCTCCTCCCACCTGGTGTGGGCTGGAGTCCCAAGAGCTGGCGCTGGGGTGGGATAGCGGGGGATCAGCTCATCTGAGCCCTGGTTGTGGGTGAGTGCGTGCACACGGGTGTGCGTGCCTGCGCATGTGCGTGGCGAGGGAATGCGCCCTTGTGGAATCTCCCCTAGGGCAACCTGGCAGTGTGAGGCCGACCCTTGCCCCAAACCTCCTGTCCTCGGGCATGACATCAGTCCCCAGCTGGGCTGTGAAATGAGTCCAGGTCGAATCCTTCCCTACACCTACTTGAACTTACGTCCCTCATTGACACTTTCAGAGCTGACCCTGGGTAAGCGGCCCACTTATTCGGCAGACCTCACCTTATTCATATGATTTTTGGCCTCCCCAGGATTTGCCCTGATACATTCCTTCGGCTGCCTGCAGGGGTGGGCTCTCCTAGTTCCCTGAAGGGTCAGAGGATCGAGAAGGCGCCGTGTGGGAACCACCTGGAACAGGGCCTGGACTGTCACACATGGTGCTTGAGAAGGGAGAGGGCAGCTGTCACCTTTAACACCCACCCACCACCCTATTTCCAGATGGCACCCGGCACCCTTCTACCTACTGCTCTACTGGCACCTGCGCAGAGAGCCAGAAGTCACCGGGAGCTGCAGAGTTCCATTTTGGAGCAAAAGTAAGATCATGGGGTTGAAAGGGACTGATTTTCACTTTCTTGCCTGGTTCCTAGGCTCACTCAAAGGGCACGTTTCAAAGAGGCTCTCTGGAACAAGGAGACTTCTGTGGAGGGACCTGCTCCATGGGACTTTAAGAAGGGGGTGGTGGGCTGTTTTGGGGGAACATGAGTGTGTGCCACACCCTCCACACGCCATCTGGCTGGCTCATCCCAACGTGTTGCAGAGGCGGCTGGCCCGGGGCAGGGAGGCTCATTCTGGCCATCCCTGGGTTGCTTGTGGGGCTACTTTTCTGGCCATGATGACCCACAATTTATTATGACCCCAAGCACAACCTCTTAGACTTGGGAAGTGTGGTTCCTCCAAAGGGATCAGAGAATAGTGACAGAGTAAATCCAAGAACCCTATAGAAGGAAGACACGTCTTCAGGCCTCTTAGAGTTAACTGCTTCCTATTCAACCTGGAATTAGTTCACGGATCCTGCTGTCTTTGGTAATACCTCAGTAATTTTCCTTAATAATTGTAACAACTGTTTCACCTTGTTTTCCTCAAATATTAGGTTGTTATTTCAACCAAGTGTGTTTTGGACTTTAACCAGAGACTATGGCACAAATTTTGAAGTCAGGTTTATTTATTTTTTATTTTTTAACTTTTTCCAGCTGTGGGCTGGCTCTGGCTCAGCCACCTGAAACTAAGTTATTTATATATATGTATGTAGCCATATAGATATACTCATCCACATATACAAAGACCACTTACAAGTCTTTTTTAGTTTGTTGCATGTGACCCCACAGAATTCCTTGGACCCAGCTGACCAGGGTTTGACACCCACTGTGTGTGATCTGGCCAGACCCAGCTACTCCAAGCCCCTCTCCTCACAGGGAAAATGGCAAAAACTAGTGTGTAAATGTCTTATCAGGGCTTTGTATACATTAGATGCTCAATAAAGCTCTCATTTGGGGAAGCTGGATAACAGAAGTGGAAAGAAACAGAGGGACCTGGTTCACTTCCTTGTGAAATAAAAAAAGAGGAAGGGAGGGAAGGAAAGAAAGGAGAGGGGAAGGCGGAGAAGGTAGGATGGGTGGATGAGTGAATTATACCAGCTTCCTGTCCTTGGGTAAGTTATTTATTTAACATCTTTGAGGCTCCATGTTTTTATCTATAAAATGAAGACAATAACCCCTATTTCATTTAGTTGTTTCGAGGATTACACAAGGTGCACCCCACACCCGATTTCTAGTTAGTGTTTGTACTGGCCCTGCACGTAAGCACCGTAGATGCATAAAAAAAGGTAAAGGTTATATTTTCATTTTTTCGAGCACCAATGAATTAGCTATGATGCCATTAATAGAATTGGATGTCCTATTACCATTAGATGATGTTCTTAACATTCACATTAGGAACTGTGGGACAGGCTGGTCCCCATGAACTGGGGCAGGCTCTGGGATAGTTTTATTTATAGGCCTGAGCAAGAGGCAAACCAAACGCAGTCGTCCCTCCGGCAAGTCAGCCGCATCTCCAAGAGCGTGGAGCTGTCAGGAACTGAAACCCAGTCAGAGGCAAAAGTGAACCACGCTGCTCTGATTTCCTTGCCTGTGGGAAAGCAGGGGCCGGGGCGAATAAACAGGTCAGTGGGTTGTTTCTTCTCCAGCACTGCTCGGAGCCTGAAGTCCTGCCGAGAGTTTAAGCAAGACCAGCGTGGGGGGTGGGGAACCCCCACAAATACATCGCATCTCTTATCCGTTAAAATTCAAGATGACTCATCATTTTGTCTTCCTGGTAATCCAGACAGGGTCACTTTTCCAAAGGCCAAATTCATTGGCAGGACTTTTTAACAGGGGCATTCTGACTTTTTAGAAAAAGGCCAAAGTCAACATCAGAAAATCTTTTTTCTGGTCTGCGGTAATAATAGCCACTGTTTGTCAAATGTTACTGTGTGCCAAGCACTGCACATGGTGCTTTAGGTACTTTTCTTATTTAATTCTCACAACCCCGGGAGGCAGATATATATTCCCATTTTATAGATGAGGATAACAAAACTCAGATTAAGTAACGACAGACACTGGGGCCAGCTCACTCCAGCAGAGGCTCCCACGATGACCCTCCCTGCTCCCCCCCACTCTGCGTCCAGTGACCTCACATTGGCGGCCTGCAGCCTGTCATGGGGGGAGTATTTACACCATAGAAATTGGCAAATTGTACAAACCAAGGTCCTTCTCTATTTTTCCTGTCTCATCCTCAACCTCATATTCTTTCTAGTTCACGTCTCCACAAGAAAATGAGTTTTATAGAGCATCATTTAAGGCTGGGCGTGGTGGCTCCTGCCTGTAATCCCAGCACTTTGGGAGGCCGAGGTGGGCGGATCGTCTGAGGTCAGGAGTTCAAGACCAGCCCAGCCAACATGGTGAAACCTCGTCTCTACTAAAAATACAAAAATTAGCCGGGCATGGTGGATTACAGCCGTGTGCCTGTAATCCCAGCTACTTGGGAGGGTGAGGCAGGAGAATCCCTTGAACCTGGGAGACGGAGGTTGCAGTGAGCCTAGACCGTGCCACTGCATTCCAGCCTGGGCGACAGAGCCAGAGTCCCTCTTAAAAAAAAAAAAAAGAGCGTCGTTTGGCTGTAGGCAATGGGTCCTCAGGAAGCCGGGCTGCTGGAAGAAGCTGAGCATTGGCTGACCAGGGTCCTTTGCCCCTCCTTCTCGGGGCCTCACAGATGCCTGATCATATCTAAGTATTACTGGTAAACACGTGTGAGTCCTTTTCCTCATCAGTGCTAAGCAAGAGAGATTCAACTGAAATTATAAGGGCTGAGTAAGCTGGATACAGGATTTACTAAGTAGTAATAATACGCTCTCACATATGGTTCTTTTCATCTTCAAAGCATTTTATAGCCATTTACTAATTAGTCTTGGGCTGCCCTCTGTGTACAGGTACAATGCTCGATGACAGGCTGAACTGGCAAGAAGTATTTACAAATATACAGGTGACCTTCACTCGTTTACCGGCGCCACTGACTTCTGTTGCTGTTGCGGGGTAAAGATAAAATCACGTAAACCCTGGTGTTTGAGTCCCTGGTTCTGGAAACATACAGTGGTGACTGTCACCCTGTGCTGAGTTCCCTCTAAGAAAACCAGCCCAAATCCTCCCCTGTGGCAAGGAAGCTGAAAGTCTTTTAAAAATAATCATACATCTCCATCCTCACAAACCTATATAACGTCCATCATCCTTCACCGGGAAAGAAAAAAATAAGCTTCAGTTTGTTCACGAGAGTATGGACACACGTGAGAATTGGTGCTGGAGGGGAGCCAGGAGCCTGGGTTGGGTCTTGGCTCCGGCCCTGACCGGCTGGTGATCGTGGGTAACTCACTTAACTTCTCTCATCTTCTGTTTCCTCATCTGTGGAACAAAAGCAACCCTATTCAGTTGCTCACAGCCCAGGTCTGCTGTAAAGCTGTGCTGAGCTAATGTGTGTGGCAAAACTTCTGAGTTAGACTGTGTGCTTCGCTGATGGGCAGGGTCTCATTCGTTATCTGGGTCTGTGGGCCCCCAGGGGCTGGCAGGGGCAGGAGGATGACATTCCCAGACCACACTGCCCACTACTGGCTGCTGTCACTGCTGAATGCTTATTTGAAATGCTGAGGGGACGACCAGTCCACAGGACCTCACCCCCTCCCACAGTGCCAACCACCATCTGCTAGAACTGGAACCAGAAAGAGTTGACTGAGCCTGGGCTTGCTTCACACCCAGTTGCAGCTCAGAAGCAAGCCCGGGCTCACTCAACTCTTGGTGCTGTGCACAGTAGAGCCCAATCCACACCCCTCCATCAGGGGAGGGTGACCCTAGCAATCCTAAGTGACCGTGCCATGGCGCCTTAGTGGGGGATGGAGGGGCCATGGGGCATGGCACACAGCTGCCCTGAGTAGAGGGGCACCTTCTTGTGGGCACTCAGCGGGTCAGGGTCAGAAGCAGTGCCGGTGTGGTCAGCTGGCTTAGTGGGTCATGATCACTTGCTCAGTAGAATCGCTGGGGGAGTTTTATCAAAATCTAGAAGGCTAAGCTCCAGCTAGTGAGATTCCAAGTCAACAGGCCTGCAGTGGGAACTACCAGAGCAGTAGTTCCTAAAAAAAGCTCCCTGGGTGATCTGATGAGCCGAGCCCACAATCCAGTCCAGCCCCCTCCTAGTATTAATATTATGGAGAGGAAGGGACTTACTCAAGGCCACATAGCCAGTTAATGGCAGGGCTGGGATATGGACATAGGACACTGGACTGTTGTTCTTGTCCTGGGAATTCCCAGAGTTTCAGGGTAGGGGGCATAGTACCCACACAGTGAACAAAACCAGAGTTGGGCAGGCCTCCAGCTGACAGGCAAGATGGGAGGTCTGTTCCAGCTGATCTCCAGCCTCCTGAGAACATTCCTGGGTGCCAGAGAACACAGGAAGGAGAGGCACGACTTCTCCTCACCAGTCTTCACAAGGGCCCAGGGATGGTTCTCTTTTGGGCTCACCTGGTAAAAGTGGGCTCCAACAGCCACAAAGGGAACTAAGGGACCAGGTGAGAGGCCCCGTGAAATCATGTGTGTGTCCTGCAGGAGGGGCCGGTGGCTTCGCCTTGGAATGGGAAGGCCAGAGGGTGTCAGCGCGAGCACCCAGGCCAGCTCTTGCCCTCACCTCTGTGGGTGGTGCGTGGGCCCTGCTTCCCTGTGTGTAAGGCCATCGGGACAGGACCATGCTAAACCAAACTGTAAACCTGGTGATGTGGTCAAGTTGACGGTAGCCATCTTGTGTTTCAGCTAAGCGAGTGTGTGATGGTACAAGGAGGCCTGGCTCCAAGTTCCCAGATTTGCTCCTAATTTGCTGTTTCTAATTTGCATGTTTCCTTAACTCTTGGGCCTTAGTTCTGTTCTCTGTACACTGAAGGGAGTAATGGGGTAGAAACGAGATGACTTCTGAAGACCCTTCTGGCTGTGATGATCAGTAAGTTCAGGAAAGATGTCGCCTGCTCAGGGTATCTTCCCCAGCTCTGTTCCTGGCTGGCTGCACAACTGCCAGGCCCCAAGCCCAGAAAGCAGACACATTCCTGTGATAACCCATGACACCCAAGCTTTGTCTTTGTGTATAATTCACACAGTGCTGCAGAGGCCCAGAGGGGATGGAGAGGGGAGAGCCGGAAGGACAGAGCCGTTGGTGCACTTACCAAACTTTAATGACTGCCTATTGTGTGGGGCTGGCCTGGGCACAAGATGCCCACACAGGGGGCTGGAGGGGTATGGATGGCAGGGGGTGGGGCTGTGTGTGCTAGAGGCCATTTGTTATTGAGCAACAGCCTTAGGCCAGGCTGGATGAGTGGCTGAAACCCAGCGGGTTGGTCACATTGACTCAGGTAACTCCTTCTCGCCGTGAAGGACTGCCCCAGATAGGAAATGCTGGGGTATGAAACACACACATGCACACACAGAGGGAAGACACTAGTTTCAGAGGAAAAACAGCGAGGGGCATTTAATCTTAGAACTTAAGAGGTCTCAGAGACAAAGGCTTTGGAAGAAAGGCGTGGGCATTCCTGAGGCTTTACTTTCCCCGGAAAATTACTGCACCATAATTTGTGAGTTTATTTCTTCCAACTAAGAAATAGAGGCAAGAAAGAGGGAGTAACCCGAAGTGAAGGGCTCTAGGATCCTGGGACCACCAGCCAGCTTAAGTTGGATTTCAGCAGTTGGGGCTGCCTGGGGCGTGCAAAGCTGCTGTGTGAGCAAAACGCTGCCGTGAAGACATTCCAGGCGGCTTCCAGGAAGCGGCTGTATGTGCTGACACGCATGTGGACAGGCAGGCTGGCTGGCCACCTCTCAAGACTGGTGTTTCCTAGAGCTTTCCATTGGCAAATGCTGCCTCCTGGAACTGAGGGACAAAGGTTTTGAAATAAGCCCTGGTGGGAAAGAAGGGGAGAAAAAAAATTGTGGTTAGCACAAACAACTTGAAAAAAAGTGCAACTCGGAGCTTTCAAGCTAACTCAGAACAGTTGTTATTTATTGTTCATGCATCTTCGGTTGGATTTGCCTTCTCTGCTGAGGCAAAGCCCTCCGGATTTTTCCGAGGAGGTGCATGCAGTTCACTACTGTGATATCTCTCAGGAATATTCAAAGGGCCTGTACGTGCGCCCTCCTGGCTGCCAATTCCTATGATATCTGCACTCAGGTCCTGCTGCCTTTTTTCAGGACAAAGACAAGGGGCTGGTCCAAGCTACAAGACAGTATGTGTGCAATTGAACCACACAGTCATTTAGTGATCTAGAGTCTCAGGAAGGTTGCATTTTCACTCAGTTGGACCTTTGACTTCATAAAGACAAAGAGGGTCTAATAAGTTTTTTAACACATTTTATTTTTTTAGAGACAGGACCTCACTCTGTGAGCCAGGCTGGAGTTCAGTGGTCCAACCACAGCACACTGTAACTTTGACCTCCTGGACTCAAGTGATCCTACTGCCTCAGCCACCCAAGTAGTTAGGACTATAGGCGTGTGCTACCATGTCAGCAATTTTTTTTTTCATTTTTTCATAGAGACAGGGTCTTGCTACATTACCCAGACTGGTCTCAAACTCCCGGCCTCAAGGGATCCTCCTGCCTCGGCCTCCCGAAGTGCTGGGATTATAGGCCTGAGCCACCACACACAGCCCTAATAATTTCTAAATGATTCATGGGCTCCATTTATTTCCAAAGGCATACGCAGTCTGGTCTACTGGAAAGAAAGCTAGGCTGGGTGTTAAGAGAACATTTCCCAGTCAGTGAAAGAGAGGTGGCAGGACCGGGGACAGCCCATTTGGCCTTTCCGGCATCCAGGTTTCTAATCTGTGGAAGCAGGGCCACGTTCTACCTCAGATGTGCACCCGCCGAGCCCACACCGTGTCAGGCACTGTACAAGGCATCAGGGGTGGCGGGATGACCCAGCCATGGGACCACGCCGTGTGGGAGAATGCAGTGTGGAGGAGACGGACACATAGGTAACCCCACATCAGGGCACCAATGGCAGTCCCGTGGGCCGCAGTCCGTGCAGCAGGGAAGGGGCAGTGGAGGGGCATCTCCAGCAGCAACTTGCTGTCAGCTGAGAGGTGAGGGAGAAAAGTGAGGGGAGGAGAAGGGAGAGGCTGCAGAGGAAGGAGGTGGGCACCCGTGCTCCTGGTCACCAGGTTTGCCTTCTAGTCCTGCCCCACCAACACCCACACAATCACAGTGACACCTTACGTGTCCAGATATCTCACCTCAGAGCAGTGGCAAGAACCAGGCAGGGCCACCAAGACCTGTCACCCTCAGCACTGCAAAAGTCTCATCGCCTCACCTACAGGGAGCCTCCCACAGTCCATTTCATTTAGGATCTGGTCCTACTGAGCCTGGCTCTACCAGCTCCCAGCTCCCAGGAGATCAGAAGCAGCAAATCTGGAGTGGAGGAGCTAACCCAAGGGTTGGAGGCAGATTCACAGCAGCAGTGAGAAGAGAACACAAAACTGCTCAGGAAGCATAAGCACTCACCGGGGATCCTGTGCCGTAGGGCAAAGAGCCCCCACGCAACCCGACAGGCCCTGGAGTTGTCTCTGGAGCAGAGCAAATGCAGCGGCTGGTGCCACTGACTGCCCGCCCCCTTCAAGTCAACTGCAGCCCTCTTTCCAATCTGGCCTTGGAATACTCCGGCTCTTTCTCAGTGCTAGCCTCCACCACGGCCTCTGCAGCACTGAAATGTCAGCTCCTCTCTCTGGAAGCTCTCTTTCCCTGTGACTTCTGTGACATGTGGTGCCACAGCTGTCCTGCCTCTCTCTACCTCTCCCTGCACCTCCTTCAGCACTCCCAGGCGCCATCGTCCTTGGGGTCACACAGAGCAAGGTGGGAACTCCTGGGCCTGCAGCACCACTAGCCCAGCCCTCCCTCCCCTCAAACTTCCAGTCCCACGTCTCCAGCCACCTGTGGGACACCCTACCTGTCACTCTGTAACTCAAACCAGTGTTCCAAATGGATGTTTTCATCACTTTTATGTATCTGAAAATGCTCTGACCAATTTGATTTTCTGTAACAGAACCTTCAGTTTCCTTCTGAACCAGTTTCCATTCTCCCTAAACCCCTACAGTGAATTCATCCTCAAGGTTCCCGCTGCTAAGTCCCTCCATCCATAGTGACTCCCATAGCTCCTGTCTTATCTTTCAATGGCACTGCTGCAGAAGCTGCTTCTCCCCTGGACATGAGGCCTCCTTTGCCTTTGTTTGCAGCTACACTGATTCTCTTACAGTGTGAGTCTCTGTCCCTTTCCTGACCAAGACCTTAATGTCCTCCAAACTCTCAGCCTGGCATTCAATGACTCACTATCTGGTTCCAAGTCATTAAGAAGAAAATCTATTCTGTTCCTCTATCACATTTTTTGAGATCATGCAACCCTTTGAGAAGCTAAGAAAGTTAAGGATCCTCTCCTCAGAGAAACTGCAGGTAAGACCCCCCACTGCAACCTGGGGATGTCACAGACCCCCCTGAGCTGGCCACGGTCCAGGATACGAGCCCTGGATCTACTGCCTCTCCCTTCTTCTCATTTGACTACTTGCTCTTCCTCACACATGCCATTTGCCACCTCTGGGCTTATTCATGCTCAGGACAAATACTCTTGCTTCCATCAAGTCTTCCCTGGTCCCCAGGAGGTCGTCTCCCTGCATGCTGTCCGTGCTTCTTCTGGGGCACTTGTCCCATGTGCACAGGTCTTATCTGCCAGCCCCTGGAAAGCAGAAGCACATCCTGCTCCCAGTGACCACCAGGCCTGGCTCAGCGTAGAAAGCACTCGGTGATGGGCTGTGGCTTTAATGTAACTAATGATGACCACCAGCTTGCAAGAAGCAATTACAGTATGTCCATTACAAGCTGTTTAAGAAGGCGGGAGAGGCTGGGCGCAGTGGCTCATGCCTGTAATCCCAGCACTTTTGGAGGCCGAGGCGGGTATATCACCCGAGGTCAGGAGTTCAAGACCAGCCTGGCCAACATGGTGAAACCCCGTCTCTACTAAAAATACAAAAATTAGCCGGGTGTGGTGGTGGGCGCTTGTAGTCCCAGCTAGTTGGGAAGCTGAGGCAGGAGAATCGCTTGAACCCAGGAGGCGGAGGTTGCAGTGAGCCAAGATCACATCCGCGCCATGGCACGCCAGCCTGGGCGGCAGAGCCAGACTCTGTATCAAAAAAAAAGGTGGGAGACAGAGCAGCCCCAGAAAGAAAACAGGTATAATATTTAGGTACTGAGGAAGAACACTTTAGTCCATTCTCAAATTTCAAACTTTGCCAACAGTTAGTAAGAAAAAACACCCTCTTCCATCCACTTGTGATCAGCACAGCCCTGAGCCAGCCAAACCGCCACCTTCTCTGGCACTCAGGACCTCAAAGCCCTTATCCATTAACAGCACCATGCCACAGTCACCCTTAATGCAAAAGGGGAGCTGTGATGTGGCGGAAAGAGCTCTAGACCTAGGCAAGGCCGGGCAGGGCAGGAGAAGCCCTGGGCTCTGTTCCCTTATGGAGAGTAGGGGTGATAAGGCCACCTGATGCCACATTCGCAGGGGACAATGTGCGGGAGTAGACAGTCAACTGTTGGCTGCCACCCAGACGTGAGGGCCACTTATTCCTTCCATATGTTTCACCTGCTGCTATTTCCCCAGCAACATGGAAGTGCGGTGGAGAGAGCCTTGTGGCCCCACTTCTCCAGAGGGTCTGAGATCGACAGGCTGCCACCAACCTCTGCTGCATGGACTCTGGCCTGATGTGCACTGTGGAGTCTGGCCCATCCCAGTACCACTTCCAGGGAGGGCTGAATGTTCCCTAAGTTAGAGGTGAGGACGTCACCTTCCCTGACCTTACAGCTACGAACATCAAGGGGAGAGGCTGCAGCTGAGCTGCTCTGTAGCTCCCACAGGTGCCTGACGAGCAGATGGTGCTAGAGCCACTGCTGCCCTGGACGCTGGCCTGAGCTGGGCAGGGGTCGGGTCCGGGGAGTCCTCCACCTACCTCCCCAGGCCCAGAGTCACACTGGGTCCCCAGGCAAGCCTCATCAGCTCAGTTTTTCCTTGGAAACTTCTAGGGGAAGGGGCTACAACATTGCAAGCTCCTTACACAAAAAGGTCTTGGCAACAGGGAGCACGTTTTAAAGGCAAGCTTTTTTCTTTTCAGAAAGTTCTAAAGTTTCCTGTTCTGTCCTGGGCTTTCCCTGCCAGGGCCAACTGCGTGCTGCCAAGGGGAAGCGTGGCGAGGGCTATTTAAAGGCATGATGCTACCAGCTGTTTTCGGCGAGTGCTTCTCAACTTGGATCCTCATTAAGTCAGTTAAGGGAGGGGGAGGAGGGGGAAAGGGAAAATGACAACTGGCTCCCACCCATTTATAGATTTTTTAAAACACTGTTTTCATTTATTTCACTTTTTATCAGAGAAAATGGAGAGCTGCCCAGAGTACAGATTGCTAATGGCAAGAGGTATCTGTCATCTTTGAAAAAAACCTTTGACCCAGAGACAAAGTATGTAGTAAGCTTTAAAAGTGTAAGCGTGTTCTAGGAAATAGTGAGGTCTTCTTACCTCCCCATTAACTGGCCAAATGGGGCTCACAGGAGAGGGCCCTGAGTGTCAAGCTCCTCACTGAATGCACACTGTAAGGGAATCTATTTTTAGATGGCATTAGAGCTCAATATGCTTGAGGGCAAAATGAGGTTCGGGCCCTCTTCACTGATTTCAGTCTCTCTGCTCAGGGTTTCATAAAATTACAACTCAGTCCAACCCAGGAGTCTCAGTTAGGAGAAGAAAACGTAAGGACTGGCTAGGTTTTCCATGAATTCAGAGCAGAAGCAGGGCTGGCCCAGGCTTCAGCTCACAGGCATGGCAAGATGGAGGGAACTGAATCAGGAGTCAGGGGGTAAATCTCTTCTGGGCTTCAGCTCCCTCACCTACAAAGCAGGGTGCCGTAACTGAGGGTCCTAAGGCCGGTGGGCTGTAGAAGGTGAGGGTAGCCTATGTGGGGCAGGCTCTGGAGCCAGGCAGACTGGGCTCGAGTCCTGGCCACACTCCTTACTCGTTGATCACGAGGGCAAGTGACTGCAGCTTTAGTTTCTTCATCTAAAAGGTGGGAGTAACTGCCTACCTTAAAGAGTTCTTGTGAGGAGTGAATGAGATGGTCTGGGTAAGCGCTTGGCATGGTACCTGGCGTAAGAGATGATCAATAGATGTCAACTATTATTATGGGTACCTGCTGGGGCCAAGGGGAAGAGGCTCTGAGTCTGTGGAAACAGCCAGAAGAACATGTGTGTGCAGAAGCGGGAAACCTGTGAGAGGTCTAGGGTCCTTGTCCTCAGTTCAGCCTTTCCCGAGGCTCCTTGGATCAGGCCCTCCCTTCTCACTGATCACACTGAGCTGGCAATCGCAGGCAGAGATGGCCAATCTCAGGCTTGGATACTCAGCCAAAGTCATGGGACACTGTGTGTCTTTTGCAATCCAGTCTAGAGCTGCTCGTGGCATCAGAGGACAAACTCTGTAGCCAGAGGCACCTCCAGCCCTTGCCTGTCTTCTGCCCCCAAACCTGCCAGGTGTACTCCTTGTGTGTGGTGTGCAGTTTTGGTCAGGGCTTGATCAGGGATGACGCTGCAGCTCTTCCTAGAAGGGTATTTAGGAATCACATGGCTCCGGCTGCCAAGAGCAGGGTGTTGGTTGGCCTGGTCCTCAAACAGCTCTCCTTCTGTCCAGGACAACATGCATCGTCAAGGGGAGGCAGTGGGGGAAGTGGAAAGAGCACTGCACTAGGAGGCACAGGACTCACAGCTCTAGCCCGGGCCCTGGCTCATTGTGTCATCCAGAACTGGGACTCCATTTCCTCACCTGTAACAGGATGATTTCTACTTAATGATCTTATGACCACCCAGTTATGGTCTGAGATATCATCCATGTGATCTTGAGCAAGCCACTTAACCCTTTTGTGTCTTGTTTCTTCATCTATTAAATTCAGACACTAGCACCTCTTTTTTCTCTTTTTTTAAAAAAGTTCCGGGATCCATGTGCAGGACATTAGGTTTGCTACATAATAAAAGTGTGCCACGGTGGTTTGCTGCACCTCTCAACCCAGTGCTTAGGTATTAAGCCCCGCAGGCATTAGCTATTTATCCTGATGCTCTCCGCGCTCTGCCCCCCCACCAACAGGCCCCAGTGTGTGATTTTCCCTCCTTGTGTCCATGTGTTCTCATTGTTCAGCTCCCACTTATAAGTGAGAACATGTGTTTGGTTTTCTGTTCCTGTGTTAGTTTGCTGAGGATAATGGCTTCTAGCTCCATCCATGTCCCTGCAAAAGACATGATCTCCTTCCTTTTTATGGCTGCATAGTATTCCATGGTGTATATGCACCACATTTTCTTTATCCAGTCTATCATTGATGGACTGGGTTGATTCCATGTCTTTGCTATTGTGAATAGTGCTGCAATGAACAAATGCGTGCATGTATCTTTATAACAGAATGATTTATATTCCTTTGGGTATATGCCCAATAATGGGATTGCTGGGTCAAATGATATTTCTGGTTCTAGGTCTTTGAGGAATTGCCACACTGTCTTCCACAATGGCCAAACTAATTTACATTCCCACCAACAGTGTAAAAGCGTTCCTATTTCTCCACAGCCTTGCTGGCACCTGTTGTTTCTTGACGTTTTAATAATCGCCATTCTGACTGGCATGAGATGGTATCTCATTGTGGTTTTGATTTGGGTTTTCTCTAATGATCAGTGATGTTGAGATTTTTTCATATATTTCTTGGCTGCATAAATGTCTTCTTTTGAGAAGTGTCTGTTCATGTCCTTTGCCCACTTTTTAATGGAGTTGTTTTTTTCCTATAAATTTGTTTAAGTTCCTTGTAGATTTTGGATATTAGACCTTTGTCAGATGGATAGATTGCAAAATTTTTCTCCCATTGTGTGGGTTGTCTGTTCATCTTGAAGACAGTTTCTTTTGCTGTGCAGAAGCTCTTTAGTTTAATTAGATCCCATTTGTCAATTTTTGCTTTTGTTGCAATTGCTTTTGACGTTTTTGTCATGAAATCTTTGCCTGTGCCTATTTCCTGAGTGGTATTGCCTAGATTTTCTTCTAGGGTTTTTATAGTTGTGGGTTTTATATTTAAGTCTTGAATCCATCTTGAGTTAATTTTTGTATAAGGTGTAAGGAAAGGGTCCAGTTTCAAATTTCTGCATATGGCTAGCCAGTTTTCCCAGCACCATTTATTGAATAGGGAATCCTTTCCCCACTGCTTGTTTTTGTCAGGTTTGTTGAAAATCAGATGGTTGTAGATGTGCGGTCTCATTTCTGAGATGTCTATCCTGTTCCACTGGTTTATGTGTCTGTTTTTGTACCAGTACCATGCTGTTTTGGTTACTGTAGCAAAGTTTGAAGTCACGTGATGCCTCCAACTTTGTTCTTTTTGCTTAGGATTGTCTTGGCTATATGGGCTCTTTTTTAGTTCCACATGAATTTTAATGTAGAATTTTTTAAAAAAAATCTGTGAAGAATGTCAATGGTAGTTTAATGGGAAAAGCATTGAATCTATAAATTGCTTTGGGCAGTATGGCTATTTTCATGATACTGATTCTTCCTATCCATGAGCTTGGAATGTTTTTCCATTAGTTTGTGTCCTCTCTGACTTCCTTGAGCAGTGGTTTGTAGTTCTCCTTGAAGAGGTCCTTCACATACCTTGTAAGTTGTATTCCTAGGTATTTCATTCTCTTTGTAGCAACTGTGAATGGGAGTTCATTCTTGATTTGGCTCTCTGCTTGTCTACTGTTGGTGCATAAGAATGCTTGTGATTTTTGCACACTGATTTTGTATCCTGAGACTTTGCTGAAGTTGCTTGTCAGCTTAAGAAGCTTTTGGGCTGAGACAATGGGGTTTTCTAGATATAAGATCATGGCATCTGCAAACAGAGACCATTTGATTAACTCTTTTCCTATTGAATACCCTTTATTTCTTTCTCTTGCCTTATTTCTCTGGCCAGAACTTCCAATACTATGTTGAATAGGAGTGGTGAGAGAGGGCATCCTTGTCTTGTGCTGGTTTTCAAGGGGAATGCTTCCAGCTTTTGCCTGTTCGGTATGATATTGGCTGTGGGTTTGTCATAAATGGCTCTTATTATTTTGAGGTATGTTCCACCAATACCTAGTTTATTGAGAATTTTTAACATGAAGGGATGTTGAATTTTATTGAAGGCCTTTTCTGCATCTATTGAGATAATCATGTGGTTTTTGTCTTTAGTTCTGTTTATGTGATGAATTACATTTACTGATTTGCATATGTTGAACCAGCCTTGCATCCTGGGGATGAAGCTGACTTGATTGTGGTGGATAAGCTTTTTGATGTGCTGCTGGATTCAGTTTGCCAGCATTTTATTGACGATTTTTACACTGATGTTCATCAGGGGTATTGGCCTGAAATTTTCTTTTTTTGTTGTATCTCTGCCAGGTTTTGGTATCAGGATAATGCTGGCCTCATAAAGTGAGTTAGGGAGAAGTCCCTCCTTTTTCAATTGTTTGGAATAGTTTCAGAAGGAATGGTACCAGCTCCTCTTTGTACCTCTGGTAGAATTCAGCTGTAAATCCATCTGGTCCTGGGCTTTTTTTGGTTTGTAGGCTATTTATTACTGCCTCAATTTCAGAACTTGTTATTGGTCTATTCAGGGATTCAACTTCTTCCTGGTTCAGTCTTGGGAGGGTGTATGTGTCCAGGAATTTATCCACTTCATCTAGATTTTCTAGCTTATTTGCACAGAGGTGTTTATAGTATTCTCTGATGGTTGTTTGTATTTCTGTGGGGTCAGTGGTGATAGCCCCTTTATCATTTTTTATTGACTAGCACCTCTTTTCAAGGAGGTTGTGAGGAGAATGGAAATGTGTATCAAGTACCAAGCCCAGGGCCCCACACATGGCAAGTTTCAGTAGGAGGTGGTAATGCTGCAAAGGTGGTGGGAGTAGTTGGGTTATTATTGGATAGTTTCCATCTGCATAGTTTTATACAAATGGGGCAGGGTTAGTGAACACTGCAAAGCCCCGAGCAAAAAGTGCCATAGACAGTTTTGTTGGGGGACATGAAGGCCTGTTCCTCTCGGCCACCCCTCTGCCCTCTAGCTCAGGAAGCATAAGTTATCAGGGGTAATGCCTGGAAAATGACACAATGGTTGGGTTCTAGAGAAGGGGATCTCAGGAGACTGAAGAAAGTTAAGACAGGGAGCCATCAGGGAAATGCTCAGAGGCCTTGGGGTTGAGGCCAGTAGGAAACTTTGTTCAACGAAGTCTCATCAAAAGGGTTCTTTCCTACTGGAATTGCAGTGCTTTATTGATTCAATAGATCTTTTCAAAAGAATAAAAATCCATAAAATAGACATCTGACAAACTGAATCAATATAGCTTGAAATAAATGAAAACAAAACACAGAATATACAACCCAAAGAGGTTGGGGACTGGCAGCGGGGAGAGAGCACCTAAGGCAGTTAAGCTTTGCAGAGCTGGTGCTCACAACACTACTGGGTGTGGCAGGGGTCATGCTCCCCATTTTGCAGGCGAGAAAACAGAAGCTTAGCGAGTTTAGTTAAGATACCTGCCAATGTCACTCCAACCCCAGTGCCACTAGAGCCCGGCCCTGTGGACGAGACCCTGTGGTCTTGTTGCTGTTAGCCTCCTTGACTTGGAACTTTTTATTTTGCAAGAGCCTAACAGTTGCCTTCTTCCAAAACAGGACTTGAATTCTGGAATTCAAAAATGCTTTTCTTTGGGTAATTGTAAGATGAGCCTCATGATGTTTGCTAGAGTCAGGCCAATGTGGTGGTAGGGTGGGGTGTGGTAGGAGAAGTGGTTCAGGGACACAGCCCTCACTGTCAGGAAATGAAGGGCATAAATCAAGTCAGAGGTCATTTTTGCAAATAGAGGCAAGTTCCAACATCTAAGGCTCACTGCTTTTTCCAGTTTTCTTCTGCAGCTGTGACTTCAACTGGCACATGTTTTTAATCAGTCATATGAAAACCGATTGTGGTCTGAAAATCAAAGCAGTCCTGTAAATAGTGTAAGACAAGTCCTGCTAATCATGCCTCGTGGTCTTGCCCTGTCCTCATTGTCCTGAACCGCCACTGTAAATTCTGACTCACTTGGGGTTACTCGCCTCGTGTCAAAGGGCCTTGTGTCAAAGGCTCATCCTCACAACAGGATGGCTACGAAGAGGCCTGCTTCTGTTTCAATGCCCTCCGCCCCAAACCTTCCAAAGGCCCCTGTGACAACTGCCATCCAACTCTGGGTGCCTTGGTGAGTGAGTGACTGGCACGATGGGAGCTTGTTTTGTAATTATGCCCTGGGCGATGGCAGCCTGGCTCTCGAGTGTGGGCTTTAGAAACAAACAAGTGCTTGTAACTGGTTCATGTACACAGTCAATCTTGCTAAATGCGCCAACCCCTGAGCATGCCTGGTTTGTTTTCAGGGGGTCTAAGCTTGCAAAACAAGGAAATTAACAAACTTGAGATGCAAAGGCTTGATATCGCAGTGGGAACACAGTATCACATGCTCACAGCTTCAGGCAGAGGCCCTTGCCCTCAGCTGGAATCAATCTCCCCTCTACTCGATTCCACAGCATGCCGGGACTCCAACCTCGGGCTGGGCTATGTCTGCCTTGCGTTTGAGATATTTAGATTGGTGTCTAGACTACAATTTATACAGCTCGGCCTCCTCGCCTGCAAGAAGGCTGACTGTGGTCTCAGTATGTGTTGAATTAAATCAAATGCCGTTTTAGGAGGACTTCAACAACAACTGACTGAGATCCATTTCTAGACATCAAAGTATTGGGATGAATTCTGGTTCCTGCTAAATCACGGGGTATTTTTAAATACTTACCAAAGTGATCAAAATTACTGAGCAGTTCTCTCTCCCTCTGAGGCCCTCCAAGGAGGCCCTCTGGAGCTTGGCCAGTTCCTCTGGGGCTGGAGCAGCTTGCAGCCAGTTTTTGCAACTGCAAAGGCCAGGACTTGCTCCCACGGGCTACAGGCATCTCTGCTCCCTTGGCATCCCCTGGTGCAGCAGATGAGAAGGAGGAGGAGAAGGGAGGGCCAGCTGGCTAAATGGAGGGAGGGACAGGGTAGTCCTAACGGGCTCCTGAGCCTCCACCGGCCAAGGGACCAGCTTCCTTCTCTGGCGTTCATCACAGATGTATGCACGCATCTACACATACCAACCATTCTCTCACACCCTGGGAGAAGCTCCCTGAGGGCAAAGCCCATGGGTCGTATTCATTCATCTTTGCATCCCCAGCCTGGAGTATATAGTGTCCAACACACACCAGCTCAATAAATATTTCTCAAATGCAAGCATTTGGCTTACTTAAGATATACTTTAGAATGACAGAATGTTGTAATAGAAGGAAAAAGGAAACCGCCGAGGTCAAACATTACAGGGAAGGGGAAGGGGAGACTAAGGGCGGGAGGTTAGGATGGTTCCTGTGACACTGCATATCCTAATGATACATTAGCATAGGTCATCCCTGTAAGTGCCTAGAGGGCAGAATTTGGGGATGGTTCACCCTTAGTGCCCTTGGTGCTCACCCTGTCAGAAGCTCCCAGAAGGTGAATGTCAATTTGGTGCTAAATGAATGCCTGCCTGCCCAGGGGGTTGACCTGAGGCCCCAGAGCTAGTAGGCGGAGTGTGAGTCAGTCCTCTCCGTCCCCCTCCCTCTCGGACTGCTGTGCCCATCATAACCTTCTTGATGAGAGGCAGGAATGGCTGTGCGGCACTGAGAAAGGCTGGGAGGATGGGTGCACCTGGCTGGGTTGGGGCTGGGAACGAGGCCAGGTGCTGGGTGTGGGGGGCTAAGGAATGTGTTGCTGCCCGGGGCCTGGTAACCCAGAGAAGAGCCCCAGCCCTGGGTTTACCTTGTCTCCCCATCTGCACCTGCCTGGTGTGCCCAGATGGTGAGTCCTCTGCTCACTCTGCCCAGGGCTGCAAGAGCAGGCGCTCAGCACAGGCCATGATGTGCTGATGGCCACGTGGCTGCCTGGGGTGGGGTGCAGGGAGCTCACCACAGTCCCGGCCAGGAGGAGGACTACTCACGCAGCTCACCTGCTGGGAAAAGTGGGTCGCCTGTCGGATGGTGGTGAGTCACCACCGAGCTCACAGATTACCCTCCACTTTTTAGTCATTGAAAGGGGAAAAACCAAAGGGTGACCCTCAAAGAGGAAGTGCCCAGGGACCCAGCAGAGCTGACCCTGGAATGTGGGTCCAGGCCCCAAGTCACACCCCAGCTGGGACAGTGCTCCAAGGTTTGTGCGCAGCACTGCCAGGCATCAGCCTCCACAGCAAAGTGCAAGACTCCCAAAGGAGGGCCTAAGGAACACTTAGGAGATCAACTTCTTGAGGCCTCTAACCTTCCCCTCACCTGAGTCTCTCTAGGGCTTTGAAGTGTTATTTGCCTGGTTGTAAGTTCAGTTTCTTTCACCAGATCTCAGCATCCAGAGGCCAGAGCTTATGGCTTCCACAGGTGCTCAGGCCCCTGCATGCTGGCTTTTGGGCACAGCTTTTGGTCACCTAACACTCTGGGACATTCACCCCGCTGGCTGGGTGTTTGAGGATGTGGGAGAGGGGCAGCAAGATGGCCATGGTCCCTCCTCGCTTCACCCTTATCCGCCCGACAGCTGAAATCACACCCCAGACACCTGGCTCTCTGGGCTTTCAGACAGAAAAACAGCAATTCCCAAAGAAGAAACTACTCAATGGGAGAGGGTGTCCAAGCTCCACCCTCCCTGCTGGGGTACAGTGGCCTTCTGGAGACAATGGCCTTTGGTAACAAGAGTAATTCTCACGACACGAACATCAGGTGGGCTCTGCTGGGGTAGGGTGTGGGGAAGTTCCATGCAGGCTGGCAGGTGACAGAATGTCTGGCTGGAGGGGGCCTTAGGAGTCTTCTGCAATCATGCAGTACAGAGGCTGGGGGCAAGCACAGGAGGAGGAAATGCACCTGCTCTGCTAGGCTGCAGGGCTCACTCCACACTGCACCAGTGCGGGCCCTGCACATGCTGACAGCAGGTAGCTCTGCGGCCCCAGGCTTCCGTTACAGAGAGGGAGAGAGGGAAGGAAAGGAAGGGCATATATGCAATGTGGATGAATGATATCCACACGTGGTGTAAAGTAGGCTTGTTCAAACAGTGGATCACAAAATCCATTTAGTGGGTTCTGAGCAGCATTAAAATAAAGTGAAATAAAATCAGAGTGCACTGTATGTGGCACTTTTGTTTTAGTTATGTTTACTGGATTCAAATGTAAAATACCTTGTGGATTGTGGTTAAAAAAAAAAAAGTCTGGAAGCCATGAGTATAAGGAAAGGGAGGTGCCTCCTACATGCCAGATATCATGCTACTTGTTTTCATGTGTATTATTTTATATTTACTCCTTCTAACAGGCCTACTACCAGGCAGGTGATTCTATTTTTGCCAAAAATAAATCTATGATCAGAGATCGAAAGTAAGTTTTCTTTTCTTTTCTTTTTTGAGACAAGGTCTCTCTCTCTGCACTCTGTCACCCAGGCTGACAGAGTGTGGTGGTGCGATCTTGGCTCACTGCAGCCTCGACCTCCAAGGTTCAAGTGATCCTCCTGCCTCAGCCTCCCGAGTAGCTAGGACTACAGGAGTGCACTACCACACCCAGCTAATTAATTTTTTTTCTTTTTTGTAGAGATGGGGTCTTGCTATGTTACGGGTCTCACTGTGTTGCCCAGGCTGGTCTCAAACTCCTGAGCTCAAGTGATCCTCCTGCCTCAGCCTCCCAAAGTTCTGAAATTATAGGTGTGAGCCACCATGGCTGGCCCAAAGTAACTTTTCTAAGATCACACAGCTAATAGGTGGCAATGCTAGTTATGAATCCAGAGCTGCTTGACTCCAAAGGGCACATTCTTTCCATGCCACCATGATTTCCAGTGGCAAGTGTACTGTCCACTGAGTCGGGAGCCTTGGGTTCTGTCCCTGGCTCTGCTGTATCATGGTGAATCACTGCTCTGTTTTCTCATCTATGCAGTAAGGGAGTAAGATAAATAATTTCTAAAATTTTTTGATTTTGTGCTCTCTCCCATTCCAAACCTCATTGTGGCTATATTTTAGTCTCCTCCATTAAACTTTTCCTAGAGCTGCCAACAGCTCAGTAATGAATTTCTAGGGCTACTTACTGCCAACCCCCATTGTACCCACATTTGTTCTACAAAACCCCCTAAATGGCCCTCCCTCTGGTAGCTCTGTGTGTTTACAGGTATTGACTGGTGCTGTTCGCTCTCATCTTGGGATCTGCATCGTGTAGCTTTTCAGCAGAATTATGACTGTGATAACAAGAGACAAAAGGGATGACCTTGACCTCCCTCTCACAGGCCCACGTGGTTCTTGGAAGTGCCGGGGCACCCTAATGAAGGATGCAGGCTACTCTGAGTGTCTGGGGGAAGGAAAATAAGTTCAAGAAGGAGGGTGCATGCAGTCCAGCCAGGTGACATGTGAGGGACCACAAATGTTCTCTAAATAACGAGCCCCAGAAGAGCAAAGGAAGCCCAGAAGGCTCCTGTAACATAAAGGTCATCTTAAAACTCCCTAGGGTTGATGAGGAGCAATATCTCTGTGAAGTGCTGTCACAGGGGAGGTATCATCATCCCGCAAAGTCAAACTGTGGACTTGGCGTGGGGAGCTTGAGCTGTGATTCTAGCTCTGCTTTTCTCTGCTACGCCACTTTGGAGAAGCCACTTCACCTCTCTGTACCCCAGAGATGCCTCATCTGCAAAGTGAGGGGATGGTTTCTGAGGTCACTGCTCAGTCTAATATACTATTATCCATTATTATTATTTCTGGTATTAATCCAACCACTTTAGCCAGAGACAGTTTCTTAAGTGGAAGCAGTAATGTAACAAATGACCTCTCCCGGCGCTTTGCTAGAGGGGTTCCCTCGAGAGCCTTCACAAGCATCATCAGAGGTGCTGCACGGGTCTGAGCCGTCTATCTCCCCTTTGTCTCCAGATCTGACTTAGGACCCCAAGAATGCTGGCCAGTATCCATCCTGCTCATGTTCCTTCCACCCTTCAAATCAGCAGACAACTAAACATTCACACATTCATGGGCCACTCCTGTGCTAGTAATGGGCTGGTTCCTGCAGGGGTAAGGGACCGCATTTGGGCAGGGCCCTGGCCCTCAGGGGACACACAGTCACTTGACTCCCAGAGCAGAGACAGCTGCGTGCTCACCCTGGATGAGAGTGGGGGGCTCTGCTTTCACAGCCACGGACGGAGCCCTCCTTGGCCTGCCCCTTCTTACTGCTATTGCTTTGGAAGAGCAGGAGCAAACTTCCTGCCTTGGGCTGGCTTTCTTTTCTGCTCAGAGGTATGTGGGGATATTATCCAGCAGGCCAGACGTCTAGCCCCTTTAATGACAATAATGATAATTTACATTTATACAAGGCCTTTCATTGGGGGATTTTAATTGTATCACAAACAATAATTAATTCCCCTTTGCAAGTCTGTTAGTCAGCTAAGCAGGAGCCCCTTTACTCTGCAGGTGAAGGGTGCTTTCCTGGGCCTGCAACATGCTGGGGGTCTCCCACCTACCTGACACCTACCCACCCTCAAGTCCTGGCCTAAGCATCGGGGCCTGCGGCCACCAACCACAGCTCACGACTGCTTGTCCTGCCTCTGAAGCTCCACAACACGAATTGTTGAGACACTCATTTGGTGCTAATCAGAGAACCTCGCTGTTGGGCGAGACCTTAGGATCTTGTCCAAGGCAGGGCTTGGCCCAGCAGCACTTCTGGGGGGTGATCCTCACCCCGTCGGAACACCTTTTGTGATGGAGAGAGCGTTGCTCAAAGGCGTCTCTAAGAATTACAGGTTTCTTCTCTCTCCCGAACTGGAATCTGTCCCCTCGAAACTTCTGCCCATGGATCCCAGTTCTGCTCTCTGGAATGAAGCAATCCTACATAAACTGTCTGGGGTTGCTGGTTGATGTTTCTGGTTCGCAAGTTGTCTACTTCTGTGGTCACCCTTGGGCGGAGCTTGGTGGCTTATACTTCACCGAAGTTCAGGGACACTTGTGAACTGAATGGTAGGGGCAGCTGGAAGCTCCATCACTGGGGAGTGCCTAGCTTTAAATGCAGCACTCCAGACTACTCTGCCCCAGTCTCAGTGGTATAAACACTGGAGGCTTCTGAGTTCATTTCACTGGGGCTGCACCTCAGTGACACAGAAGTACCCCAATTTTCTGTTGAATGACTGAATGAACAGCCTTCCTTCCTAAGGGTCTATTATTCTTAAGTTCATGCAACCACTGTCAATTGAGGGACTGGTTTTTGGAGACCAAGCCAGACAATAATCGATTTGGTTTTTTTTTTTTTAAACTCACTTTATCAGAATAAATATTTGGTGCTAAACTTGAGAAGCAGATGCATCAATGCTGAGCTGGGAACTGACCCAGGACAAGGAACTCCACAATCCTCCTCCTCTCCAAGGAGTGAGAGGCAAAGGTGGAGCAGAGGGGCAAATGAAATCCTTTGCTAAGTTTATTTTTAAAAAGCTAGATCTTCTGGGGAAACCAACACTCCCTAGAGTGATTTCTGGGTCCCTGCTGGTTTGCTTTTTGCCTGAAAAGACACCGGCCCTCCCTCTGCCAAGAGCACATTGTTTGGGTGAGATTTTTCTCACAGTGGCTTACCATGGAAGGTATTTCGAGCACGCATTAAAGGCTGTTGTTTTCCTAAAACCTGCGCACTATGAACAAGAGGTTTGGCTAGTGGTGACACAGCCTCATTCTGCTTAGATTTCACACGATTCCTATTTTCTGGCCTAGAATCAGGGGTGATCATTTTTGGCTTGGGTTTGGCCTGGGTCATAGGTTTGACGGATGCTTGGGAAAAGAAACATGGGTCAGAGATGGAACCTCCTGGTGTCATTCTGTGGCAAGAGGAACACGTGGCAATCATTCCCTATCTGATTAAGTGGGAAGAACACTGATTTTGGAGTAAGAGAAAACTGAATTTAAATGTGGATCTATTACTTACTAGCTGTGTGTCTGGAAAAGCCCCCGAGTCTCTGTTTCTCTCCAGTGACCCCACAGTAGTTGTTATGAGGCAACAGTGCCAGGCACATGGTAAGAACTCAAACCTTGGTTTGCCTCCCGCCCACCCCTCCACTGCCATCATACAGCTACGGACACACACACACTGAACACCTCCTGTTTCACGTTAACTCAACAAACAGTTATTGAACAGCTCTTATTGACAAGGGCCGGGACCTCCTGGGAACACTGTCCAACTAGTGTCTGGTACCAATAGGTATGTATATAACATTTGTTGAATAAGTGAATTAACTAACTTGATACTTGCTATTTTATAGTTTATAATGTGCTTTCAAAATAATCTCATTTTAATCCAAGCAACAATCATGTGTATGAAATCGATCCCATTACTCTACTCCCCCCATATACATGAAGGAGCAGGCTTGGAGAGGAGTAAGTTGCCAAAAGCCAGGCACATGATAAAGGCAGAGCAGGACTTGGAAGCTGCAAGCCCGTGTCCTGCTGACAGCACACTGCCAGCCCTGGAGGGTCTTCCTGCCTTCTGCAGCCACTGAGGGCTAAGGCTGAGCAGGAAGGGCACGGCTCTGGGTGCACCCATGTTCCACTAGAAGGCGCCCCACTGAGTGATGCTGCCAACCTATGCCTGGCCACGGCAGGCTGCAGCTAAATGTGAGGACATCACCATGGGCCTGGCGACGTGGAGTAGTAAGTTTCTGAGATTGGAGACATCTGCCAGCAGTCAGGGTTCTTTCTCTCAGGCCCTGGGCCCCGGTCCTGCCCTGATGTGCACAGATGTTTCCAGGTTGACTTCACCGGGCTCCCACTGCCCTTCTCAGAGTGCGTGACAGCGCTTACACGCAGGTACTGTCCTTTACCTTCCTGTCACATCCTTCTAGGTCACAGAGAAGTGCGACGGGCGCAGGACTCTAACTGTTCCTTAGCATGGTGCTCTGCACATTTCAGGGGCTCACGACAGGGACAAACTGCATTCCTTCTTGTTCCCAGTAGGCTCTTAAAACCAAGTAAGGGGACAGGAAGCAGATACTGGGTCCTGGGCTGCTGTCAGCTCGCTGCCTCTTTCTTCCCACTCCTCTAGCCTCTGAGCTGCTGGGAACCGCTGATAGATGCAGAATTAAAAGGGTAGGACAGGAGTCTTTCAAAGTTTGCCCATATGGCTGGCCCAAATACAATTTCCAGCATGAATTGAGCGGTGGAAATCGGATCTGACCACAATGCTGCAGCACCCACAGAGTTCATCACAGTCTTCTCCAAGCCATTCTGACAACACTCCCTGCCGAGGGTGGGTGTCCCGGCGGAATGCCTCCACGGCACACACTGCGCAGAGGGGAACCCAGTGCCTCGGGAGTGAGGTCACTTCCCCCACCGTGAGCCTGTCTATTCTGGACCTCTGAGCACATTTCTCTGTGCTGCAAGTGTATTGCCTTTGAGGTTGAACCGTGTGGAAAATCATGTGCACTCCTTGAGCTGAGCTGAAACTGGCAGGAGGAGCCAGGGCTTGGGCTCTCCTGCATAAGCACCTGGCCTAGAGCAGGGCCTACGGCGTCTGCGGCCAGAGGACCAACTCTCTGTTCCCAGCATGGGGCACCGATCCTTCAGCCCTGACACCAGCCACACTTGCCTTGCAGTGCTGCTGAAGGGGACAGGGATGAAGAGGTGTGCTGGTGGCTGGCCTAGTCCGCTGTGTCCTCAAAGACCAAGGCCAAGCAGAGTTAACTTGTTGTTGTCCAGCTAGAACCCTGAGGGGACCCCACAGACTTCTAACATGCCAGGTACAAGGGGCGCAGGGAGCTGTGCATTTGGAAGTGCAGCTTCTGCCCCGTACAAAGGCATCAGGCCAAGAGAGCAAGTGGGGGCTGAAATTGAGCCTGTGCTCTGCATGCTAAGCTGTGTGCTCACCCAGGGACAGAGGCCCAGACAAAGGGACAGCTTCTTCTTTACCTAAAGCTAACTGTGCACCAACTCAAAGGGGGAGCCTTTTCTTTGTTTGCACAAAGGTTCTTACAGGCCAAGGTGACCCTGAGAAGCCCATTCAGTTCTGTGTGTTGGGTTCCCTATTACACATCTGGTGCACTAACATGGGCATGGGGAACTTCACTAGGATGCAATTCTGTAAATTAGAACCTTGTTTGGATGAGCTTTGAGTAAGAAAGTGATTTCTTCCTTCCTATTTTGCATTTTTAAAGGCATCTTCAGAACCCATTCTTGTTCTCCTGGCCACAGCCTACTGCACTGCCCCACCGCTTAATCTTTTCCATCCCACTGCTTAGGCTCAGAAACGAAGGCAAACACAGACAGCCCAGGGGTGAGGTGGAGTTTGGGCAGCCCTACAGGTTCTCCAGGACCGCATTTGGCTCCCTTTCCTGCTGTGTTTATCAAGCAGACGAATCAGCATTCTCTTCCAGGTGGGCAGAAATGGGTGTCCCACCTCAAACCATGCCACTGAAGACAGTCAGACCTATACAGCTGGGATATCTTTTCTCCAAAACTGGTAGACACCATGCATACCAGAGCCATTAGACCAATAAACAAACACAGACACACAGCAAAATCAACGCCGTAAAAACACAGCAAAATAAGCCCCGCCCTTTGTAAAGTTCAACAATCTCAAAGCATGCTTTGTTTTGCTAACTACTACAGGATGGAAAGAGGCCCTTTCCAGTTAGCCCCTATTCCAGGAGCTCTTCCTATTCAAGAATTGCCTCAAGTTCAAAAGCCACAGAACGCTGGATTTGAAAACCCTAGAGATCATCTAGTTCAGGGATCAGCAAACTCTTTCTGTAAAGGACCAGATAATCAATATTTGCAGCTTCGCAGGCCATACCTGTATTCTAACAATTCAACTCTGGCCTTGGAGTGATAACAGCCATAGATGATATGTAAATCAATAGGTATGGCTGTGTTCCAATAAAACTTTATTTATAAAAACAGGCAGGCAGCTGGCTAGCTTTGCCCTCAGGCTGTTGTTTGCCCAACCCTCATCTAGTCCAGCCCTTCCTTGTACAGAGGAGAAGAGATGAGGTCGCTCCTTCACAGTCAGGGTCATTTGGAGGTCCACCCAAGACCGAGACCTGACTTGCAAGGCTTGGTGGAAGGAACAGAGATACTACTGCCGGCCTGAGGGCCAACCAAGGCAGAGGCCAAAATGGCTGCTTGGATAACTAGAGATTGACTAACATGTCCAATTTCACCAGAGAGGACCAAAAAGCAGGTGGAAAATCACGAGTTAAAATCTATCCACAGATTAAATCTACAGGTTAAAATCAAATGGGATTGGAAAGACAACCTACATATCAAGCTCAGCCTGCAAAGATATAACCATTGGTTACAGCCTCTTAAGCGTACGCTGCTAGTGTTCATTCATCAGTTAGACTCAGGCACAATCTTAAAACGTCTCTGGTGAAGAAAAGTCTGGGAAAAGGGGGGAAACAGGAACTGGAAAGCCACTGGCACTTGTCTGTGAACAATATGAGAAGAAAACAGCAAATTCATGTTTTCCAGTCAGCAGCTAGTCAAACCTCTAGCAGTACGTAAGTGGTCAGAGAGGACAAACCCTCTCATCCAGGGCTGAGAACAGGTTGTTTTGGCTGTCAAGCATTTTCAAAACAAGTTTTCTTGGTCTCATGACAGGTTGTGGCAAGAATAAGAAAATAAAAAGAGTGGAAGATCCCATGATCGCTGCCCTGGGCTTCCATGTGGGCTGGTCCTGCCTGCACAGTCAGGTTTGCCTTCAGTGTTCAGATGAAGCTGGTCTTAGGGTTAATACCACCTTGCCAGTGACACCATTGAACAAAGTGATTCCTCTAAGAACTCTCTGGCAGCCAGATAATTTTTCTAGTCTGGGAGGAATAGGTCAAAGTCACTCTTAAGCCCAAGGGTGCTATTCTGCTTGAACCTACGCCCTGCTTTGTTTTAATTTTTACCTCACGTTACATGGATGAATTATTCCCCTGAAACCAAGGTGAAAAGCTATCTGCTCTGAGTTGGATTTTTCCATCTCAACCGCAGGACGCTTGGTCAGGGTGGGGCAAAGAAAGCAGTGAGGAGGCACTAATGGGGACGGCCATGAGCCGGCTGGTAGAGAAAGTGCCATTAGCTCCTAGCATCAGTGGTCCTGCTCGCTCTTAGGAGAGAAGGGTCAAAGCATAAAGCTGAGCATGGCAGTGCCGAAGGACACGCAGCCAAGTGGGGGTCTGGAGGATACTCATCAGGTAATCCAGTGAAAATACCCAGAAACCAACCAACAAGGGTGCCGAGAATACTCAGATCCCCTGAGCTATTACTGGAGAGCCCAAAGTAGTAGACAGACACCTAGACCTGAGTTCAGACTCAGGATTGCCAGGGCACAGCGCACTGAGTCTGTTCCCATCACGTGTGGATGGCTGTGTCAAGTCACTCACACACGCATCTCCCCACAAGGGACAACTCAAGTTCCCTCTGTGAGCAATGTTCCTGGAAGAAACTTGAAGAGGACGCTCTGCCCTGAGATGTGCTTGTATTCTATGAGACACGTTATCAGACCACAAGGGCTGTCTTCATTCTACCAATTGACTGTGGGAATGTTCTGAAGAAAGCAAAGAAAATCCCCCATAAGGCCTTTAAGTTGGAGGAGGGAAA
The DNA here is from genome assembly GCF_028885625.2 of Pongo pygmaeus. Lineage (NCBI taxonomy): Eukaryota > Metazoa > Chordata > Mammalia > Primates > Hominidae > Pongo > Pongo pygmaeus. The sequence continues at coordinate 105,630,080 of NC_072385.2, forward strand.
GGCTGATATGTGTTCTTGCCCAGACAGAGGGGGCTGAGGATATGTGAAGGCTGGGGCAAGACATTCTTCCTTGCTTCACCCCCACTCCCACCTCCACCCCCACCCCCACTCCCACCCCCATTTCCACTCCCACTCCCACTCCCACTCCCAAACATGCACAGTGGGACCCATTAGATTTGATGTCTCTACCCAGGAAGTGATTTGAAGGCCCTGCTCAAAGCCTGCTGCGTGGAGCCTTTATCACCCAAGAGACAAGGCTAGTAGGCAGGTGAGCCTCCTTCCCCAAATATGGGGAACAGGTTTGTTCTGGCTGATTCCTGACTTGCCCCTCAATACAGGATGCCTGGTTAAATCTGAAAGTCAGATAAACGACTTTTTAGTATAAGTATATCCTAAATACTGCATGGGACATACCTATACTAAATTATTTGTTGTTTATTTGAAATTTAAGTGTAACTGGACATGTTGCATTTTTAATTGCTAAATCTGGCAATGCTAACTCTGAGGATCCAGAGTGGGGTCTCTAAAAGCCCTGGGCATGGAGGTGGCAAAGAAGGGGTGAAAGAACCCAAGCCAAACATTCCTTTATAGTGTTCCATGAGCGTGACCCTTAGTTTTTAACTGTGTTTATTAATATTTCCAAGGCCAAGAAGGATCTATTATGATTTACATATCAATACCAAAGCAGATCATTATACCAATATGTAATTTGTAAACTTACAAAAAACCTGGCTGGGTGAGGCAGCTTATGCCTGTAATCCCTGCACTTTGCGAGGTCGAGATGGGAGGATTGATTGAACCCAGGAGTTAAAGACCAGCCTGCGCAACATGGCGAGACTCCACCTCTAAAAAAAAAATAAAAATCAGCCCAGTGCTGTTGCATGGACCTGTAATCCTGGTTACTTGGGAGGCTGAGGTGGGAGGATTGCTTGAGCCCAGGAGTTCAAGTCTGCAGTGAGCTATGATTGCACCACTGTACTCCAGCCTGGCAAGAGAGTGAGACCCTGTCTCTAAAAAGAAAAGAAAAGAGAAAAAAAAAAAAACAACACCACCACACACCCAAAGAAATACCTTACCGCCTACAGAAAAAAAAAAAAAAAGATCAAATGTTTCAGCATGGTGAACACCAACAATGTGCCAGGCATTTTACAATCATTTCAGCATTTAACACTCACAATCCTCTGTGAGAAAGCCAAGGCCCACAGAGATTTAAAAACAAACAAACAAACAAACAAACCAAAAAACCCTACTAGACAGTGGTTGAACAAGGACTTGAATTCCAGCTGGTCTGATTCCAGAGGGCATGTTCTCTGTACCCTGCATATCTCCTCTCTTCTTCTTCTCTCCCTTCCCTTCCCCCTTTCCCCTCCCCTCCCCTCCCCTCTCCTCCCCTCCCCTCCCCTCTCCTCCCCTCTCCTCTCCTTCCTTCCTTCCCTTCCCCCTTTTCCCTCCCCTCCCCTCCCCTTCTCTTTCTTTCTTCTCTCTCTCTCCTCTCTTTCCTTTCTTTCTTTTCCCTCCCTCCCCCCCTTCCTTCTTTTCTCTTTTCTTTTCTTTCCTGCCTTATCTACTGCTCTTGTCTTCAGTGGACACTGGCATACCTCCTGGAACCCCCATGCTTCCCATCTTCTGGGCCTTTGTGCACTCTGTTTCCTCTGGAGGAGTGTCCTCCCCTCTCTGCACATCAAATCCTACTCAGCCTCCAATTTCAGCTTCCTGGGTCTCAGTAAACAGACATAATCTTCTTACCTTGACTCCTAGTGCTCTTTCTCTGCACGCTGCCACCTTAAAGAGAAGAATCTATGTGCAATTCTCATCCCTCCTCTAGTTCACTCAAAGCAGGGACTGTATCTTACACATCACTTAACATCGTACCTAACACCTAGTTTGAATTCAATAAACACTTGCTGAATGAATGAATGGGAAAAGTGATCTAGGCTAGCGATCTGGGCAAAATCTAATTAAATGTTAGCCACTACAAATCCACACTGGGGCACGCCAAACCTGAGTGTCAACCAAGGCAAACAGCCTAGACCCTGCAGTTCTAAACAGAGAGCTGAGCTCAGCTGCCTGGTGAATTTGGGATAACTCAGACCGTTAATCTGAGGAAAAGAGGTGGTGCAGTACGGAACCAATCTAAAAGTTGGGAAAGCCAAAGTATATGCTCAGTTCCTACACTAAGTGACTCTGTGACCTTCAACACGTCACTTCCTTTTGCAGGGCCTCAGTTTCGTAATCCGTAAAATAGGTGGAACAGCAGGACCTAGCTCATAAGGTTGTTACGAGAATTACAGAAACTAAAAAACATAAAGCACTTAGAGCTACGCTGGTGTGTTGTAATTATTCAATACATTTTAAAATTATTATTGTCTGTAAGGTGATTAGAAGGCACTGGGTGACCCATTGTTTATTCTGAGAAAATATGTGGTCTTGCCTTTATATGCATGTTCCCGTAATGCTCACTTTTCTGGATACCTGGAATAATGACAGTTTAAGGATTATCCAGTCCCCCAAATGATCAATAATGCAAAACTGGGGTTTTCTACGTTTTGATTTTGATTGTTAGAAGAACTACATAGCTTCCTGCTTTGCAATTCGGACTGTACTCAGTCTACTGAGTAGTTAATGCCGTGGACGGCTTCACTGTCAGAATGTAATCTCAAGCAGCGATGGACCATTCCAGAAATCAATCAGTAGGCTTTGAGTTGGTGCTCTTCAAAATGTGTGTTAGTCTTCAGTGCTTTGTACATATTCTGTATATAGTGAGCTCTTACACGTTTCCTGAAGAGATTTAGCAGTAACTTAACTGCAGCTACACACAGACTGTAGGCTTACTAGCTGCTTCTGGATCAACTAGGAAACCACTGTTCTGCCCAATTCTCACAATCATGGCTGCTCTAAAGCCTGTTTTTCCGAGTGCCAAGGCCCCGCTACCTGGCAACTCAGCCCTGCCCACCCATGGCACACAAGGAGACAAACAAACTACTTTTTTTCCTCAGAAGTGACTTCGGATTACAGACTACCCTAGCTCACCCCCACCCCACTTCTGCTTTCTTGGCTTCGATTTTCCATTAGGCATGACTAAGTGCCAGAGGTTCTGTCTGTCTGGGAAAATAGGAGTCACTGGAATTTTCTATCCTCTTCTCAATGTGCAGCCTCCCTGCTGCTCTGGAGGCAGCAGTAAAGTGATGTCTTTCCTTTGGCGCATTCCATTACAATACTCCTGCTTCTCTTTTGCCCATAGACGCTAGCAATAAGTTTGGCCACAGGAGCATGTTACCTTCTCTTAAAACTACTTGGTTTTTAGACTCTCAGCAGAGCTATTTCTGCTCACAAACACCCTGGGTTTTCCCCATGGGCACAGAGGCCTTCAGCCTCCTGGGTGAGCCACTAGGAAGAAGGCACCCATGCCAGGCCACTCCACAGGTAGGTGGATGTGTACATGGTGCAGGCTAAACTCCTGTCCTTGATGACTCTGTGCTGCTCCTGTGAGCAAGGGAGCAGGAAAGAGGGGAAAGGTAGGAGGTCAGAGGTGGCTTGGGCTGGGCTTTGGACCAGTAATCAGGGGAATAGGGTTCTAATCTTGATACCGTATGCCTTGCACAAATTCTTCTAAGAAATGAAAACGATGAACTGAAAGTCAACTCTATGCCAATCACTGTGCTTAAAGGTCTATATCGATTATTTCATTGAATGTCTATCACAATGGTTAATGCTCACCATATTTAGACCTGCCAGTACTAGATGATCTCTAAAGTTTCTTCCATGTTCCATGTTCTGTGACTGGCCCCCACTGTCACACTTAACTTCCTAGGATGCATTCCTACTTAGTCACCCAACTTATCTCTGCTGTTGGTTGTGGATTTTGCAGGACAGTGGAGTAGAGGTAACTGCCCCAGTGAGTTTTCTAAATTTTGGTTTTGATTTTTAGAAGAACTACATAACTTCCTGCTTTGTAATTCTGAGTGGTACTCAGTCTTCTGAGTAGTTAATGCCATAGATAGCCTCATTGTCAGAATGGAATCTCAAGGAGTGATAGACCATTCCAGAAATCAATCAGCAGGCTTTGAGTTGGGGCTCTTAAAAATACGTGTGTGTGGTAGTCTCCAGTGCTTTGTACATATTCTGTATATAATGAGCTGGAAGGTACCTGCTTCCCATTTTTGCTCACCTCTGTAAATTCTCTACTTTAATAAGGCATGAATCTAGTTCATTTTCACAGGTAGCCCTTGTGCTGAATGATCTGACAAAAGACAAGACAGAATCTTGTTTCTGCAGAAGCAAGGCCTCTGCTTGTCATTATGATATGCACACAATGGACAATCCTGATTGTTCTTTGATGCTTCCCTTTTTTCTAGAATTCATGCCTTAATGATAAGTGACAGAAACAAGCGGCTTGGCCCTCCTGCCTTGGCTGGACTCCACATCACACATGACAGCCCTGAGCAGCCCTGGCGGTACCTGTCAGAAACTAACACACACATCTGAACAGTCAAGCCTAATTCCTAAGAAGCTGTTTTAACTTGACATCTGAAAATGTATTGCATCTAGAATTATTTTATTGGGTGTGTGTTCAGGGCATATGTGTGCATGTTCTGAAACTGAAGTGTTCTATAAATATCAGATACGAGCTGTACAAAAAAGCATCACGTACATGGTGTACTTAATTCCATTTAGTAATGTTTTCAATTTGTGTCTGACCTCTGGCAACAGAGATGGAAGTTTCTCAACATGAATAAAAAAGTATGCTCAGCTACCTTAAACAATTTTCACTTAAAATTCCAGAAATATATTAGAGCTTAGTGATTACCAGGTGGGTACTAGCCCAGTACTTTCAGAGGAGGGTACTGAAGTCCAGAAAGGTGACGTGTCTTTTCCATGATCACAAAGGAAATTAATAACGGTCCCTAGATGAGACCCAGGTCACTTGACTCCCAGGCCATTATCCTTTGCTTTTTCTTGACTTACTGTAAGTTTCTTCCCCCCAACTGTTCAAAAGGAACTCTGATTCCATTAATAGCGTATGTTCCTTCTATGGTTTATTATAAAAATCCCAAACCAGCTCCTCTACCCTTTCCTTTCTAACTCTATAGGGCATCTGTCTGTTTTTCCAGAAAAGAGAATACGTGACCCTAACTCACAAGCAAGGAAGTTGCTCTCCTTGGTGATCCCAAACACTTTCCCAATGGCTGGCAGGTTAATTGGAACCCAAGCCTGAACACTCAATTGTTCTTTTTTTTTTTTTTTTTTTTTTTGAGACAGGGTCTCATTCTGTCACCTAGGCTGGAGCATGGTGGCGTGATCTCGGCTCACTGCAAGCTCCGCCTCCCAGGTTCACGCTATTCTCCTGCCTCAGCCTCCCAAGTAGCTGGGACTACAGGCGCCCGCTACCACCCTCGGCTAATTTTTTGTATTTTTAGTAGAGACGGGATTTCACCATGTTAGCCAGGATGGTCTCGATCTCCTGACCTTGTGATCCGCCTGCCTGGGCCTCCCAAAGTGCTGGGATTACAGGCGTGAGCCACTGCACCCAGCCCACTCAATTGTTCTTGAAAGGGCACACCTAAGTTAATTTTCCTGACAAAGATGTACAGACCTTCCAGTTACTTTTTTTCTTTATTTTTATTTTTGAGACGGGGTCTTGCTTTGTCACCCTGGCAGGAGTGCAGTGGCACGATCTTGGCTCACTGCAACCTCTGCCTCCCCGGTTCAAGTGATCCTCCTGCCTCAGTCTCCTGAGTAGCTGGGATTACAGGCGCCCGCCATCATGCCTGGCTAATTTTTGTATTTTTAGTAGAGACAGGGTTTCACCATGTTGCCCAGGTTGGTTTTGAATTCCTGACCTCAGGTGATCCACCTGCCTCGGCCTCCCAAAGTGCTGGGATTACCGGCGTGAGCCACCACGCCCAGCCCAGTTACTCTTTCTGTGTGACTATCCTGATAAGCTGAGTTCAGTGCAGCTTCTTCTGGCTTGTGTGACTGAGGCCAGAACAAAAGCCCTAACTGTTTTCCACTGAGAAAGCAGGATAAACAGGGGGTGCAGTCTTTAAAACAGCTCTCAGAGAAGCTTCCAGCGGAACCTAAGGAATACAGATGGAGGGCCTGGGGAGAGATGGCCTGAGGGGACTTGCAGAAGGGATTTACCTGCTGCCCCTCCCCCAGTGGAGCCAGGAGGCTGAGCTGGGCTGTAAACACTCCGTGCCTGGTGCAGCCTGGTCTGCACAGGCTGAGAGGATGGTGAGTGGCTTCCTCTGGGATGAGGGCTGTATTCACAGTAATTGATGGCCAGGCTTTTTAATGGAGCTTATCATTTCACTGCAACAGATGTCAGGTTCTAATAAATAACACGTTCTCACTGACCTACGCAATTTGGAGAGGATGCCTGGATGTCAGGCAGAGCTGGATTCCTCCCCATCTCTGTTGCTTTCTCTTCTGTAAGGAAAAACAAACCAAATCCCTTTAAGATACTTTTCAAAAGGATTCTCTTTGAGAGTTCAAGGATCCAATAATTCCACGTTATTTATATGATTTGCTTTTCTCTTCACAGCTCTACTTCTAAACCCCACGAGGAAAAGGCCCAGGAGGGACGGGTGAGCTTGCTTGTGCGGAATGGAAGGCCTTGGTGACATCAGTCCCCAATTCCTGTGTCACTCACCAGCACTGACTTTATTGTCTTCTCAGGGGCTCTGATCACCTGAGCTATGTTGGCCTGGGCCTGGAAAACTCCCTCATCTCTCTTGTGGGGAGTTCAGCTGAGATGAGGTTGGTTCAGCTGGTTGTGCTGGTACCAAGAAGATACAACCACAGGGGATGACAGTCCATTAATGGGGTGGCCTTAAACTTTGGGAACTCTAGCCAAATCACCGAGGTTAAGGGACTGTTTACTGGGGTACAGATGATGGTATCAATATTGACTCTGCTTTTAATTTAAAAATCTCCTTTTTTTCTCTAGGGATGTTGCTGCCGATAGCTAAAAATGATCAAATTCTTACCATATGCCAGACCTTATGCTGGACAATTCACTGACATTATCCCACGTAGTAGGCAGAATTCTAATGTGACCCCCAAGATTCTCCACCTTCTGCGTAATCCCCAGGATTGTGAATATGATGGATTTCATCCTGGTAAACAGGTTTTGTTATATTGCACAGATGACTTTAAGACAGAGAGGCTTTAAATCTGTGACTAGCAGAAGACATATGGAAGGCAGAGATTCAAAATATAAGAGGGATCTGATGCACCACTACTGGCTTGAAAATGGAGGGGACCACATGGCAGAGGACGCACGCAGCCTCTAGTTGCTGAGGGTGGTCTCCAGTTGACAGCGGCAAGGTAATAGGGGCCTCAGTCCTACAACCACAAGGAACTGAACTCTGCCGACATACTGAAAGAGCTTGAAGGAGGAGCGTAAGCCTCAGGGTGAGATCGCAGCCCCAGACAAAGCCTTGATTTTAGTTGCCTAAAACCCCGAACTGAGAACCCAGGCATCTTGTATGGGACTCCTAACCCACAGAAACTGTGAGATTAATAATTAGTGGTGTTTTAAAAGGGTTAATTTATGATCTTTTTAAAATTAGCAACACAGAAAATCATACACCCCATGTGATACCCATTATAACCCTCTGAAGTAGGCTTCACCATTTTATAGACAAGGAAACAAAGACTCAGGGAAATTAGGAATTTGCCCAAAGTCACATAGCCTGTGAGTGGCAGAGACAGGTTTAAACCCAGCTATGTCTTGACTTTATGGTCAGTGCTCTTCATTGCCTCATGCATTTCCTCTCTGTATGAGGAGAGAGCCTCAGACACATGGTAAAAAGAGTATGGAACTGTTTCTGTCTGCCTGGGTGTGGATGTGCAGAAGGGTCAGAGGACCTATGCTTTTGTTTTGGTTTTAAATGGTGAAAAGATATATATTTAGAATTAACTAGCTGGATTCAGTTTAGATGATCCCAGTATGCCTTCTTCTCTCCATCAGGCCTGATCAGGGTGTTGGCTTTGGCCACAGCAGTGTCACTGAGCTTCTTCACGGCCTGTTTGATCTGGTGCTTGTTGGCTTTGACATCCACAATGGACACAAGTTGTGTTGTTGTCTTCTATCTTCTTCATGGCTGACTCAGTGGTTGGGGGAACCTGATGATGAATTATTGGTCAAGCTTGTTTCTCCTGGGAGTGCTCTTCCAAGGATATTTCTGTTGCCTCCAGAGCCACACTGTCTTGGGCCACCGGAAGGTGGGTGATGTGTGGATTGGATCTTCTTTTTGTGGTTGTGGACACCTTTAAGCACTGCCTTCCTGGCCTTCAAAGCGTTTGCTTTGGCTTCAGCTTTGGGAGGTGCAAGAACGTTTTTCACTTTTGGTGCCATAATGTGAAAATGAGGACCTATGTTCAGCCCTCACTCCTCTAGAAGCCAGCTGTGTGCCCTCGGGAAAGTCAATTAATCACTCTGAGCCTCAGTTTTTATAATCTGTATGAGGCATACTAAGAATTTCTGCATTATAACCCTTGAAGGGCTGCAGATGATGATCCCATAAAAGTGTGTGAGGGGCCACTGCGAATGAAGTCCACAGGGCAGACAGAGGCACCTGGATGTCATGTAGGTATCATTTTCTTTTCTTGATGACTGCCAGTTTCAGTGTCCTCTGCCTATAGGCTGGATATGATCACTCTGACAGCTTGTTTGGAGGAAGTCATTTTAAATAGGTTTTTTTTTTTTGAGAGGAAATGATTATTACATTTATTGAAAAGCTACAGAATAAGATGGAATGTAATTTTTCTTTTTTTTCTTGAATTCTTTAAAAGTTAGTAGACTATTAAAAGCCAAAGTAATAACAATGTATTGTGGAATTCATAAAATACGAAGACTGAAAGTGTGTGAATATGATAGCACAAAGGTAAATAGAAGGTACACAGATAATTACACTGTTTATACAGGAAGCATTATAATATTAATTCATGGTAGGCTGTGATAAGTTAAGGGTGTATTTTTAGTGTATAAATGACTAAAATATACAAAGAAATATAGCTAACACTCCAACAGAAGAGAAAATGGTAAACTAAAAAATACTTGAATAAACTGAAAGAATACAGGAAGAAAAGAACAAACGAATAAAAAAAGCCCCAAACCGAAAATATGAATAGCAAGACTGTAGGGCTTAAACCCAGTAAGATTATTATTTATATTAAATGTATAAATAAATGAAATACTCCAATTAAGGCCAGGTGTGGTGGCTCATACCTGTAAGCCCAGCACTTTGGGAGGCCAAGGCAGGCGGATCACTTGAGGTCAGGAGTTTGAGACCAGCCTGGCCAATATGGCAAAACCCCGTCTCTACTAAAAATATAAAAAATAGCCAGGTGTGATGGTGTGCGCCTATAGTCCCAGCTATTTGGGAGGCTGAGGCAGGAGAATCACTTGAACCCGGGAGGCGGAGGTTGCAGTGAGCCGAGATCACGCCACTGCACTCCGGCCTGGGTGACAGAAAAAGACTCTGCCTCAAAAAAAAAAAAAAAAAAAAAAAAAAAGGCCAGGTGTGGTGGCTCATGCCTGTAATCCCAGCACTTTGGGGGGCTGAGGCAGGTGGATCATGAGGTCAGGAGTTCGAGACCAGCCTGGCCAACATGGTGAAACCCCGTCTCTATTAAAAATACAAAAATTAGCCAGGCAATAGTGGCGCAAGCCTGTAGTCCCAGCTACTCGGGAGGCTGAGGCAGGAGAATTGCTTGAACCCAGGAGGTGGAGGTTGCCGTAAGCCAAGGTCACGCCACTGCACTCCAATCTGGGCGAAAGAGTGAGACTCTGTCTCAAAAAAAAAAAAAATACTCCAATTAAAAGGTAGACACGTTAAGACTACATTAAAAAACCCAAGGTCTACAAAAGGTTTCTTTCAAATATAAAGACACAGATAGGATAAAGAAAGGATGAAAAAAATATATACCATGCAAAAAATACACAGAAGAAAGCTGGTGTAACAATTTTAATATCAAATGGAGCAGATTTCAAGTCAAAGAATATTGCCAGAAATAAAGAGAGTCATCTCATAATGATAGAAGGACCAGTTTATTGAGAAGACCTAACAATTCTAAATATGTATCTAAAAATAAAGCTTTAAGATATAAAAAGTAAAAATTAGCAGAACTAAGGGGAGAAACAGACAAATCCAAAACCCCACAGGTGAAAATGTTAATACCTCCTTTCAATAACTGATATAATAGACATAAAAAACCAGTAAAGAGCTAAAAGATTTGAATAACACTAACAAGTAATTTAACTTAGTTAATGTATATATAAGAACACTATACCCCAAAACTGCGGGACACACATTCTTTTCAGGTTTACATGGAATATTTATCAAGATAGACCACATGCTGGTCTACAAAACAATTCTCAACAAATTCCAAAGGCTTGAAATCATACAGGTTATGATCTCTGACCAAAACCGAATTAAATTATAAATCAATAAGATATTTAGAAAAATCTTTCTAAACACTTGAAATTCAAGAAGCACAATTATAAATAACCCATGGTTCAGGAAGAAATCACAAGGGAAATCAGAAAATATTTCTAATAAAATAATAATGAAAAACAACATACAAAACTTTGTGGAATGCAGCTTAAGCAATCCGTAGAAAGTAATTTTATATTAAAAAAGAAAAAAGGATTAAAATCGTGACCTAAGCTTCTACTCTAAGAAGCCTGAAAAGGAAGACATTAGAAACAATGTACTGCCAATCACTTTGACAACTTAGACATGATGGATCAATTTCTTATTAAAAAATCTAGCTTGCTAAAATGAACACAAGAAGAAATACAACAATCTGAATATCCCTACATTTACTAAAGACACTAAATATTTTTTGCACAAAGGAAACCCTACCAAACATTTGGAAAGAAATAATACTAAATCTGCACAAACTCTTTCAGAAAACAAGGGAAGAAGGAATACTTTCCAGTTTATTTAATGAAGCCAGCATAGTACTGATACCAAAGACCTGACAAACACAAGAAAAGAAATTTTAGACCAATATCATTCATAAATGTAGATGTAAAAATCTTAAAATCTTAGCAAATCAAATTTAATAATATAAAAAAGGATAAAATCATGACTGAGAAGGGTTTATCTTTGGAATGCAAGGTTGGTTCAACATGCAAAAACTAAATAATGTAATTCACATTAACAGAATAAAGAAAAACCACACGATTATGTCAATGTCAAAAGATGCAGAAAAAGCAATCTATGGAATTCAACACCCATTCATGATAAAAAAAGAAAAAAAGAAAACCTCTTAGCAAAGTAGTAATACAAGAATTTCTTCAATCTGATAAAAACATCTATGTAAAACCTCAACATCAACCTTAATAGAGAAACATACAGCTAGATTCTGCTCTTATCACTTATGTAAAAAATTGTACTGGAGGGTCCTATTCAGTGCAAGTAGGTGGAAAAAGAAATAGAAAAACATAAAGATTGGAAGGAAAGAAGTAAAGCTGTTAGCATAAGGCGTGACTGTTTATGTAAGAAATTACAGGCTGGGCGTGGTGGCTCATGCCTGTAATCCTAGCGCTTTGGGAGGCCAAGGCAGGTGGATCACCTGAGCTCAGGAGTTTGAGACCAGCCTGGGCCACATGGTGAAATCCCGTCACGCCTGTAATCCTAGCACTTTGGGAGGCCAAGACAGGTGGATTGCCTGTGCTCAGGAGTTCGAGACCAGTCTGGGCAACATGGTAAAACTCCGTCTCTACTAAAAAAAAAAGAAAATAGAAAAAATTAGCCTGGCTTGGCAGTGTGTGCCTGTAGTCCCAGCTACTGGGGAGGCTGAGGCAGGAGAATTGCTAGAACCTGGGAGGTGAGGTTGCAGTGAGCCAAGATCACGCCACTGCATTCCAGCCTGGGTGACAGAGTGAGACTCCATCTCCAAAAACAAGAAAAAAGAAATTATAAGAAGTCTATTTAAAAAATCTGTTAGATTTTAGTAGTAATAAGTGAATTTGGCAATGTCACAGGACGCCATGTCAATATAGAAAAATCATTTGTATTCCTGTATACCAGCAAGAAACAACTAGAAAATAAATTTTTTAAAATTTTGTTTATATTATATTTTTATATATTTATAAATATTTTATATTTATATTTTTATATAATTTACAATAAAAGCAAAAACAGGTGGAATGCAGTGGCTTATGCCTGTAATGCCAGCACTTTGGAAGGCCGAGGCAGGTGGATTGCTTGAGGCCAGGAGTTTGAAACCAGACTGGCCAACGTGCCGAAACCCTGTCTGTACTAAAAATACAAAAATTGGCCGGGCATAGTGGCTCATGCCTGTAATCCCAGCACTTTGGGATGCTGAGGCGGGTGGATCACCTGAAGTCAGGAGTTTGAAACCAGCCTGGCCAACATGGTGAAACCCTATCTCTACTAAAAATACAAAAACTAGACTGGCGTGGTGGCAGGCACCTGTAATCCCAGCTACTAGGAAGGCTGAGACAGGACAATCACTTGAACCTGAGAGGTGGAGGTTGCGGTGAGCCAAGATCATGCCATTGCACTCCAGCCTGGGTGACAAAAGCAAAACTCTGTCTCAAAAAAATAAATAAATAAAAATACAAAAATTAGCTGGGCATGGTGGCACACGTCTGTAGTCCTGGGTACTCAGGAGGCTGAGGCACAAGAATCTCATGAATCTGGGAGGCAGAGTTTGCAGTGAGTCAAGATTGTACCATGGCACTCTACCCTGAGCAACAGAGCAAGATTCTGTCTCAAAAAAAAAAAAAAAGCAAAACATTGAAAAATACTTCAAGACTTCTACATTGAAATATTTAAAAAATTTCTGAGAAACTAAAGACCTAAATAAAACCATGTTCATTGATTCAGTATTATAAAAGATTCACTATTGTAAAAATGTCAATTCTTCCCTTGTTGATCAGCAGGCTTTTATGGGGAGGGGGGTTGGAGTGGGGAGAGGTGGGAATTGGCAAGCTGATTCTAAAATATACATAAAAATGCAAAGGACCTAGAATAGCCAAAACAATCTTTAAAAAGAACAAGCTTGGATACCTTTCCTGATTTCAAGAAATATTGGTATACCTTTCTTGATTTCAAGAAATATTGGTATACAAACCTATCAATGGAACAGAATAGAGTATCCAGAAATAGATCTACTCACATGTGGTCAACTGACTTTTGACAAAGATGTAAAGGTAACTCAATAGGGAAAGAAAAGTATTTTCAACAAATGGTGTTGTAATATCTGGATACATATGAACAAAAAATTAACCTTGGCATCTACCTCATATCATATACAAAAATTAATTTGAGATGGGTCATAGGCCTATGTATCAAAACAAAAGCTTCTAGAAGAAAACACAGGATAATTTCTTCATGACCTTCTAGTAGGCTAATAATTTTGAGTACACAAAGAGCATTAACGTAAAAAACAGATTTCATTTAAAAAATGAAGATTTTCTGCTCATCAAAAGACACTCTTAAGAAAATGAAAAGGGCCAGGAATAGTGGCTCACACCTGTAATCCCAAGACTCTGGGAGATTGCGGCAGGAGGATCAAGGATCACTTGAGCCCAGGGGTTCAAGACCAGCCTAGGTAACATAGCGAAACCTTGTCTCTATTAAAAAAAGGAAAAAGAAAATAAAATGGCAAGCCACAGATTGAGAGACAATACTCATAATAAATATATCTGACAAATATATAAAGAAACTCGCATATACAACTCATTAATAAAAAGACTAACAACCAAATTAAAAATAGGCAAGATTTGAACAGACATTTCATGAAAGAAGATAAACCAATAAGCACATGCCAAGATGCTCAACATCATTTATCACCAGGAAATGTAAATTAAAAACATGAGATCTTACTTTATCCTCTCTAGAATGGTTCAATTTAAAAAGACTAACAATAGGAAGTGTTGGTGAGAATGTGAAGCAACTGGAACCCTGGCATATTGCTGATGGGAGGGTAAACTGATACCACTTTAAAAAAGCTTGTCACCTTCTCATAAAGTTAATCACATATGTACTCCCACTCCCAAGTATTTACCTGAAGAAAGGAAAACACATGTCTACAAAAAGGCTTGGTCATAGCAGCTCTATTAATAAAATCCCCAACCTGGAAACAACACAAGTATCTACACACAGGTGAATGGATTAATACATTATGCTATATTCATATAATAGAATATTACTCAGCAGTAAAAAAGAAATGCCATAACAGATACTTTATTTTTATTTTTATTTTTATTTTTGAGATGGAGTCTCACTCTGTCACCCAGGCTGGAGTGCAGTGGCGTGATCTTGGCTCACTGCAACCTCCGCCTCCTGGGTTCAACAGATTCTCCTGCCTCAGCCTCTGGAGTAGCTTGGATTATAGGCGTGTGCCACCATGCCCTGCTAATTTTTGTATTTTTAGTAGAGATGGGGTTTTGCCATGTTGGCCAGACTGTTCTGGAACTTCCTACTTCAGGTGATCTGCCCGCTTCAGTCCCCCAAAATGCTGGGAGAACAGACGTGAGCTACCGCTCCCGGCCACCATAACAGCTAAATCTTAAACAATTATGTTGAATGAAATGAAGATAAATTTCATTGTGTCAGACACAAAAGAGTATGATCTGTATTATTCCATTTAGAAGTATCTAAAAGGAAAAACTAAGACAGGGTGATACAGAACAATAGTTGCCTTGAGAGTAAAGAGACTATTTGGAAAGAGGCTATAAGGTAACTTTGTCAAAACTTTTCAAAAGATATACTTAAAATCTGTCCATTCCATTGTATGTAGATTATACTGCAATTTAAAAAAAAAGATATATATGCAAAGCCATTTCCTTCAAAGTACTCATGGTTTGGTTAAGGAAACAAAACATATATGAAGATGTGAAGAACTAAAGGAAAATACCAAAGAGATTCCGAAGCAGTATGTGATTAGAGTCAAAGGAGACTGGGAGGGGAGAGAGCTGCTGGCAAAGTAGAGTGGATGGGAAGACCCATATGGGGGAAGGTTGAAGGATGTGTCTGTTTGAGGGGGCAGAAAGAGGGTGGGAGGAAAGGCGTGAGCAAAGGCACTGAGGTACGCAGCAGAAGCTAAAACCCATGGTCTTCCACGTGTTAACTTGCTGGCCTCTCATAGCAAGTCCATCCAATAGGGAGGAGTAGTCCTGTTTTAGGAATGAGGTTCAGAGAGGTTAAGAGCTCTGCCCAAGACCACAGAGCTTGCAGGATTAGACTTTGCAATAGCAACTGGGGCACGCATGACCCCAAAGCCTGTGCTCACCCTGTAAATGCTGTTTCACTTGCGAGGGACAGAATCTGCTGGACAGCCATGAGAAAGAAAGAAGCATGTGTGGTAGGAGAAGCCCTGGTCAGTGCCAGGAAGTGTCCTTTCTGAGGTTACATTGTTCAGAATTTTGCTCTACAGGAGGGAATAAACAGCTGATTCCACTCAAAAGGCTCCACTGCTGTTCATAAACCATGAGAGTGTTTATGTCATGGGCAGAGCTCCCCAAGTGAATTATAGCCTTTTACGCACTGTGTACGTACAGTATTTTCACAGGACAAAGAAACAGGGTGTGGAAGGAATGCTACAGTTGACCTTCCTCTCTTTCCATCCTTTGTCTTCAACCTTCTCCACCAATCTCAAGACTATACTGCAGGACAGTTCTTTCACGGTGTTTATCTGGCTTTCTGACATAGCCCAGGGTAGTTACTTAATTCAGCTGAAGAATAGAAACTTTAAACTATTTCTTCTTGCTAGCACGAGCTGCTGGCTTTCTCTTTTATTACATTTAAAATGGATCCATCTTCACTACAGTAGAAAGCAGATTTTTTAAACATTACTTCAGATGTTTTCTTTAGACTGGTGTTAACATAAAGCAAATGTCTCTTGAAACTCTGAACCAATCCGTTAAGATAAACAGGCTTCACTTACGATATTCCTATACTGAAATCACGGGCTTGTGGTCTGCAACTTCTTAAAGACTCAATTCATACTTGCTAAAATGTCTACTTAGGAAACACACACACACACACACACACACACACACACACACACACACACACACACACCAAGATAGCTTTGCCATGGAAACCACAAAGACACATCTGGTTCAGACTCCACAGCACGTACCACAAATAATGCCCATCTTCTAAGGGCAGATCCTATGTATACACAGGGAAAACCCAGAAAATTAAATGATATCAATACGTCAAGCATAAAACATACTTTATAATTCCTTTTTTCCATTGTATTTCAAGATGTGTAAGTCTTAATCATTGTTACTTGTTATATTTGCATATGCTTGTTTTTGTCCTGAATGGGATTCCAGACTTGGGTGTCATGGATAAAAAGAGAAAATAAAGGGAAAGAAGAAGGCACATTAAAGTCTCAGATAACAACTCTGGATTCTGCATAAAAATCTGAGGCAGTCTGGTTTCTAGAAGAAGACACCCTGACATTATTTAAGAATCTCAGGCTGGGCACGGTGGCTCACACCTGTAATCCTAGCACTTTGGGAGGCTGAGGTGGGTGGATCACCTGAGGTCAGGAGTTCAAGACCAGCCTGGCCAACATAGCAAAACCCCATCTCTACTAAAAATACAAAAATTAGTCAGGCGTGGTGGCACATGCCTGTAGTCCCAGCTACTCAGAAGGCTGAGGCAGGAGAATTGCTTGATCCTGGGAGGTGGAGGTTGCAGTGAGCCAAGATTGCACTGCTGTACTCCAGCCTAGGCAACAGAGCAAGATTCTGTCTCAAAATAAAATAAAATAAAATAAAAAGTTCTCAAGCCTGCTATAAGTGAAGGTCTTGTACTACAGAAAAATATAGGCGAGGTCAGGAGGCCCCATGGAAGGGAATGGGGTCTCTCTGGGAGGGGGAGGGTAGAACAGGAAGTCCTACTAAGTTCTTGATTAGTCATGGCTAATCAAGAACATTCCAGATCTGGAGGTCCAGGTTTTGTTAGTGGGTACTTTGAAATTGTCAGAAGTTTCGTATGATAAAGGCTTTATCTCCTTTGCTGGGCTATGAATTCCATGAAGACAGGGACAATTTCTAATTTTTTATCATTATATTCCTAGCATGGAGCACAATGCTTGGAACATGGTAGATGCTTAATAAGTACTGGATGAGCAGATGAAGAGGATGCTTAATAGATAGTCTATATTTGTGTGATACTTTGGATCTGATCATCCTTCAGCTGGGATCACAGGTGTGAAGCATATGACTGTTCCAAGCGATAAAGTTATAACCACATGCCACTCTATGATTTATTTTTGGAAACTATGATTTTGATCCACTGCTTCTTCAATCTAGGAGGTCATGGTTTATGAAGACTAATGTTCCAGACACCAAAGTCTTAAATATAAAAAACACTTAGCATATTTCTATATTTACCTATTCTGTATGACTGAAGTGAGGCCTTCCACACTGAGAGGTTCATGAGCAATAGTTGTACCTCTAAACTCCAAACTTTAGCTAACTTCAACCTCTATGAAATCCTACTTCCATATCTATTCTAATAGCCCTAAGCTATTTGTATAGCTGTTTATTTGACCAAGAAATACACAGGTCCTACTTTGGGCAACGGCTGTGGTATACACTGCAGAAACGCAATGAGGTATAGAATTCAGAGATTCATTTCCATATGAAAGAGTAGCTACCGGCTCCAGGTGTTGACTACTAAGCAAAAATCCTGTTTGTTTACTGCCACCTGAAATTTTCCATTTTTTAAAAAACTATAAAAAGTAGCTGCCAACATTTTCATCATTTATGCCATTTACCCACAACTCGAATTCCTATTTAGTACTTATCCTCTACTCTAAATAGAGAGGTAGTTTTCTGATAAATTCTACATTCCATGAAAAAAAAAAAAAAAAGCTGTCATGGCTAATTTTAGAGACCAACAGAAACAGTAGAAAAAGGAAACACTTTCAGATGTAGATCAGCTTCTTCCTGACGAAGCTACAAAGGGCCAAACAGTAAATATTTTTGGTTTTCTAGGCCATCCAGTCTCTGTTGCAACTCACTCTGCCACTGTAGCATTAAAGCAGCCACAGATAATAAGTAAAGAAATGGGTGTTGCTGTGTTTCTATAAAACTTTATTACAAAAATATGCACAAGGCAGGATCTAGCCTGCAAGCAGTAGCTTGCCAACCCCTGGAGTAGATAAACAAAATGCTCTTATCTGTGGGAAATAACGACAGATTCACTTACTTTGCTCTTTTGGCCATTTCATTTCCATCCCATCTGGGGCTGTACGGATAATTTTTTTGGGCCTGGGAGTAAAGCTGTCCACTGTTGGTAAAGTGATAGACGGACTGAAATGTGAGAGTTGGCTGGTCTCGAGGGAAAAACAGAGGCAGGTCAACTGCGAAGACAGAAGACAGAAAAAGAAAGTTAGAGCATAAACACATCTTTTTTTTTTTTTTTTTTTTTTGACTAAATCCTAATGTTAGGTACAAAACTCTATTTGAACCACAAATACTGCTTGCAGTTTGGATGAAAGGTGTGGTGTATAGAGAGGGACCAAGAAATACAAAGTGACTTCCCCATCTTCGAGGAGTTTATAATCTAGAGAGGCAAATCACACGTGGGTGAAAATGTCACTAATAGAAGGCATGATGTGTAGGTGCTGTAAGAATGCTTTGAAATGGTCACAGAAGCTTAGGGAAGGATGCTTGGGTGGCTGCAACCATCTGACATTCCTCTCTAGCACTTCCCTGGATCAATATTCCATAGCAGAGTTCTCTTTCTATCTGTTTTAAGTGTCTATTATAGCATAAACTCTTCAAGGGTTGGGCAATGTCTTCCACATCTATAATTTGATGGAGGAAGTAGGACAGAGGCTGTTTTTCAAGAATGCATTTGGAGAAGGGGTAAAGAGTGCAGGTGATAATCTTTCTACTTTATAGGATATGGCAACCAGACTACCAGGAAAAATGAAGTTATCACTCTACTTCCAATCAAGCAGTGAATTTTGATACTCAGCAGTTTCAATTTTTTCCATATGCATTACCACATATATTTATATCTCCTAAATCAGTGGGAGTTCCTTAATGGAACGCATAAGGGACTACTCTGAGCACTAAATATGTCTGCTGTGATAGTACAGGCTAATTCCAATCCTTGCTGTTAACATGTGTTATATGCTTTATCTTTTCATTTTGGGGTTCTTTAACTCAATTTTTAAAAGTAAACTGACTTGTTATTAGTTGAGGCAAATCATCATTAAAAACACAGACTGTTTCAATAGCACATTCTTAAAGGTATATAACGTATATGTATGAGAATGTTATCCACTTCTAGGACAAAGAATAGGAACAGCATAAAAATAATAAGAAAAACAAGCATAGAATTTTCTAGATTTACAGGGTATCTTTATACACGTTACCTAATTTGTTACTTAGAACTCCATGACAGAGACATTATCTTCAACATTTGCATTTAACAGGTGAGCAAACCAGA
Source organism: Pongo pygmaeus (assembly GCF_028885625.2). Taxonomy (NCBI): domain Eukaryota; kingdom Metazoa; phylum Chordata; class Mammalia; order Primates; family Hominidae; genus Pongo; species Pongo pygmaeus. Next base: position 105,649,549 of record NC_072385.2, read on the forward strand.
GACTCTAAGAGGTATATTAACTTGCTCATGTCACAGCCAGGCAGGGGCAAGACTCAAATCTAGTCCCATGATTCAAACATTGGGCTCCTACTATGCCCCACATTGCCTTCTCCTACTCCAAAGGACACTGGCATAACCTGCTTACGACTCATTCACTATGTCACAATTTAGGAAGCTAAAGTTGTCATTGTGAAGGATGTATAAGGTTCGTCTTTTTAGCTACATGAGGAAGATATATTTAAAAATACATACCAGATAATTAGGCCAGGCACAGTGGCTCAGGCCTGTAATCTCAGCACTTTGGGAGGCAGAGGTAGGTGGATTACCTGAGGTCAGGAGTTCAAGACCAGCCTGGCCAACATGGTGAAACCTCATCTCTACTAAAAATACAAAAATTAGCTGGGCGTGGTGGCAAGCACCTATAATCCCAGCTACTCGGGAGGCTGAGGCAGAAGAATCGCTTGAATCTGGGAGGCGGATGTTGCAGTGAGCTGTGATTGCGCCACTGCACTCCAGCCTGGGCAACAGAGTGAGACTCCATCTTAAAAAATAAATAAATAAATAAACAAAAATACATGCTAGATAATTATACATCTATCACTATTGTAGTCTGGGGTGACATTCAACTTGGACTAGGTACTCTCAGCACTCAATATGATTTCTTGAAGGAAAACTTAGGTCCGCAGCAGACTTTTAAGGAGAAGCCAAAAAACTCCCAAGAATCAAAAAACCATCCAGTTGGGAGGGCCTCTTAGACCTCAGAGTGCACTTGACTCTGATGATGACTGACTCAGTGCTGCAGGGGGTTTCTACAGATGAATCACACGACAGTCAGAGAAAAGGGCATGATTTTGAATGTCCACTCTTTAGTCACATTTTTCAAGTACCACAATAGGGCAGTCTGAATACATGTCTGTTGGTGCCAAAGCAGAGAGTTCATAGTATAGAGGAACAATACGAAAGACTGAGTCAAATCAATAATTCAATTCAGAAATTGCTTTTGAGTCCCTGCATATTGCAAAGCATGATCTGTAACGTTTTCAGTCACTCTGCACAAATATTGCTTTCTAAAATTAACTTTGTATCTTTTCTCATTACTACTTCCATTTCTTCTGATTAATATTTATTTATTTATTTATTTTTGAGACAGAGTCTCGCTCTGTTGCCCAGGCTGTATGGAGTGCAATGGCACGATCTCAGCTCACTGCAACCTCTGCCTCCTGGGTTCAGGCAATTCTCGTGCCTCAGTGTCCCAGGTAGCCGGGATTACAGGCGCCTGCCACCACGTTCGGTTAATTTTTTGTATTTTTAGTAGAGATCAAATTTCACCATGTTGGTCAGGCTGGTCTTGAACTCCTGACCTCAGATGATCCACCCACCTTGGCCTCCCAAAGTGCTGGGATTACAGGTGTGAACCACCGTGCCTCTTCTGATTAATTTTTTAAAAAGGCCTATTCGTGGCTGGGTGCGGTGGCTTACTCCTGTAATCCCAGTACTTTGGGAGGCTGAGGCGGCAGATCACCTGAGGTGAGGAGTTCGAGACCAGCCCGGCCAACATGGTGAAACCCCGTCTCTACTAAAAATACAAAAAATTAGCTGGGCATGGTGGTGCGCACCTGTAATCCCAGCTACTTAGGAGGCTGAGACAGGAGAATCTCTTGAACTCTGGAGGGAGAGGGTGCAGTGAGCCGAGATAGCACCATTGGACTCTGGCTTGAGCAACAAGAGAAAAACTCCGTCTCAAAAAAAAAAAAAAAAAAAAAAAAAAAAGCCTATTCACATATACTTTGACTTCAGTTGTTTTATACTATGTACACTTTTGCAAATATAAAACAAGGTTGAGATTAACCTCCAAAGCAATCATTATCACAGAAAAGTACCATGAGAGCTTCCCTACAAGAAAGCAACAATTTTAAACAGTAGAACTCAATTGCAATAATTTATAAATTTAAAGCAAATACAGTCCTCACTCAGTATCCAAAGCAATGCAGATAATACCACAGGCTATGTGATTTTCAAGCTACTGGCTTTTTTGGGTTTTGGAATGCCTTCTATTTTTGTTCTTATTATTTTTTTTGGAGAAAATTAGTTGCTGGTATTAATATTTTAATATGCTAAAAAATGATTTTTTCCCACCTATTTTGGAACCATCTTCTTTGACCCCCTAAATGCCCAGTTAGCATCAGAAATAATTCAAAATGTGAAGAAAATGTATCTACCTGGGCAAGTGAGTTGTTCTGATTTTTAAAAAACAGCAGCAAGGTAATGTTGATACGCACCACAGTTCCCAAAAAGCATCGATTACATGATTATTTCTCCATGGAGATTTGTCTAACAAAGTGTAATTGAAGCCAATATTAAAATTTGAATACTTTCTCAGTGCACAGAGTAAATGTATTATTAGGGGAGCAGGAACAGTCAGAGTACTTCAGAGATAAAACTGGTAATTCACATATGGGAAAATAAAATTTTAAAAATACAGTATCTTGCTCAACTTAACTAAGTTGTATCCTGTCTATATCAGTCAATGGTCAATAAAATGATGGCTTATTTTAAAATGTTCTATGCATAAGAATGAGTTAATAACTAAAATATTTATGAGAAATACTTCACATTTTTCTGACAAGAATGATTTGAATGGTACAACTTAGTCAAGATTAAAAAAATTAAAACTTGCTTTCCTTATTCCCAAATGTTTCTGTCACTTAACTTTTGCCTATAGGTTAACTCATGATTTTCTGATGCATAGTAAAATAATTACTTCAGGACTTCCAACAGCTAACTTGCTCTGAAGGAACCACCCAGATTCCAAGGATTTGAGGCTCATAGTTTCAGCTATATCAAAATTGAACACTTTAACCATTTGCTTTCTTTCTTTTTTTTTTTTTGAGATGGAGTCTCACGCTGTCGCCCAGGCTGGAGGGCAGTGGTGCGATCTTGGCTCACTGCAACCTCCACTTCCCAGGTTCAAGTGATTCTCTTGCCTCAGCCTCCCAAGTAGCTAGGATTACAGATGCCTGCCATTATGCCCAGCTAATTTTTTGTATTTTTAGTACAGACGGGGTTTCACCATGTTGGTCAGGCTGGTCTTGAACTCCTGACCTTGTGACTTGCCCGCCTCAGCCTCCCAAAGTGCTGGGATTACAGGCATGAGCCACCATGCCTGGCCAGCCATTTGCTTTCTTAGAACCTACTGGGTCAGGTTTGATTCGTAGAGCAGAATCATCCCATTTGATTCAGTTACTTAGTGTCAGTATTATTTTGACAACTGCTTCCTATTTCCTTCTTCCCATATACAGAGACTAAATCTTGGTTGGCTCTTCATCCACAGAGGGGATGGTCTGCACTTGTTTAGTAGAATTTCAGTAACCATTTCTTTCTTCTCCTTTTTAAAAATTTTTAAATTTTTTATTTTTTATTTTTAGAGATGAGGGTCTTGCCATATTGTCCAGGCTGCTCTCAAACTGCTGGCCTCAAGTGATCCTCCTTCTTTGGCTTACCAAAATGTTGGGATTACAGGCATGAGCCCCTATACTCGGTCTCAATAACTATTTCTGAAGCATTACTTTCTTCAAGAACTTGCTGAAACAAGTCACACCAAATGCTTCCTAATTCTGCACAAACCAGGCAGTTCACAGGATGCATTCACAAGGCTCTGAAGCCCTGGGGGAAGGGAGGAAGAATTAAGCTCTGCACCAGTTGCCTCACTCTGGACAGTCATTGCAGTGATAGGTTCCGCGGGTTGCAGTCCCAGAGCTTGTGGTGCTCTCCAGACAACAGCCAACCATGCAGCTTTGGGGGAAAGCCGAATACACTGATAAACTATGCTGCCTCTCTGTGAACTCTGGTGAGGTTCAAGTAGTGGCTGCATTTCTACCTTCCCAAGCAAACATGCTTATCTGCCCCTAAATGCTCATCTTTTCACTAGAAGACGACTCTAGTAAGGTGGTATCTCAATTCATAAGACTTTCTAGAAATTTCTCACTTCTCCAAACACCTCAATAATGGAAAAATGAATAGCCAAAAGAAATGCCATACCATGCATCTGATTCCCAGGATAGCCTATCAGACACTCAACATTTCAGCCATAGTTCAACAAGTTTGATTATACGATTTCTCCAGAAAAAAAAAAAGTATCTAATTACGGCAAAATGAGGACAAGGAACATTAACGGCAAGTAGTCACAATTCGCAGTCTAGCACAAAGGAAGAATAGAATAAATACAAGCAGGGTTAGGAGAGCTGAAAGAATCCCAGTCTGGCCATTCAGCGTAGGAACAAAAAGCTCTGTACGTCCCAGCTGTCACTTAAGCTATCACCATATAGTGATATTCACTCCCAATCTTGGCAGCGGTGGCGGATAGCTGGGGTTGCCTACCTAACAGCCATTCTCCATCCTTCTTTCTTATGGGCAGAGCCTTCCTCTCACCCCAGAGTCTGACAGTGCTGGATATCACTCAGCCTTCAATAAACCAAGACATGAAAATGTGACTCAGTCCTGCCAATAGCCCCTGAAGGGAAGTGGGTCTTTTGAGAAATATTTTCCTCTCTGATTAAACACACGTGTAAGGAGAAGCCCCCATCTCATTCTTGCCTTAGAGCTGATCACGTGAGGTCTTGAGGCTTGGAGTTGAGGCCCCATCTTATGACCACGAGGGAAAGTCAGCCTGTCATCATTGTGTGGCTGGATTCATCATCCCTGAAGTACCCAGCTCTGGATTTCTTGTTATGTGAGACAATCTTTACTATTAAACCTCTTCTAATAGGGTCTTCTGATACTTGCAGTCAAAGGCATCTAAGGAACCATTATTTTCTGAAGCTTCTGTTCAAGAAGGCAAGATAACTGTATAATCTATTTACATATAATTGTATAATCTATTTCAGAAATATTTCCACCAAGCATGGTTAAGAAAGCATTCAAGGCATATAAATAGGAAAGTTTTAGTTGTCCGGAAAGTTCAGTTTTGCGGGACAGTTCGATCCTTGAAAATGCCAAACAAATGAGGGGTTAACCATAATTGCTTCCCTGGGAGTCACATCATCAAATATTTTCATCATTATTCACAAGTTGGCCATTATTTCATTTCTTCAAACCTTCCAAACCATATATGTTTGTGCTTTCCCCCATATCTTGGGTCGGCAGGGAAGATACTCATAGATTCGCTTTGTGGTGATTATGGTTATATTCCCATTGCCAGTCCTCTCAGGACGCTCCAGTTCCTCAAAGCCTCGTTAGGAAATGTTTTAACCCCTTGTTGAATTGCTGTAAAGTCACTCTCCAGTGAGGATTCCATTTGAGGCTGATTCTTCCTGAGAGTAATCTGTACACTTTTCATTCCCAGGCTTTCCCCACTATGTGGGAAGACCGCCATATATTTACCGACCAACCCTGATCTTACTACCTACACACTAAACCTTTGAGACATGTGGATTCCAACCACTGGAAAATTAACACTACATATCCAAAATACTCACCTACAAGACATATAAAAGTAACATTTTCCAATTCAGAAGTATCTATTTAAGGTATCTCCATTTATTATCACTACCTTTCATTTAAGTGACAAGAAAGACTAAATAGTAACCAGATTTTGTTAAATGTGTTCTACTTTTCACTGGTTTAAGCTGGTTATGATATGATCATGTAAACAAATTATCTTTGTGTTTTTTTTTTTTTGGAGACGGAGTTTCACTCTTGTTGCCCAGGCTGGAGTGCAGTGGTGTGATCTTGGCTCACTACAACCTCCACCTCCCAGATTCAAGTGATTCTCCTGCCTCAGCCTCCCGAGTAGCTAGGATTACAGGCGTCCACCACCACGCCTGACTAATTTTTTGTATTTTAAGTAGAGACTGGGTTTCACCATGTTGCCCAGGCTGGTCTCGAACTCCTGACCTCAGGTGATCCATCCACCTCGGCCTCCCAAAGTGCTGGGATTATAGATGTGAACCACCGTGCCCAGCCTATCTTTGAAGTTTCAATATTGTTAAACTGAAGCTTGAAGTTTCTTAGATTTTTCCACATATGCTAAAAAATCCTATTATGGAAAGAGACAGCATGGTATGCCCTTGAGGTTAGATAAAGTGAGTTCAAATATTGGCTACACCATTAATTAGTGATGATATCATAGGCAAAATATTTCACCTCTTTGAATCCTGATTTTCTCATCTGTAAAATGAGGATAATAATTTCTATCTCATAGTGTTTGTTGAAAGAACTAAATAAAAACCGAACAGGTACTCAGTATGTGTTCATTTCTTTTCCTTACCACCCTTTCTATAAGTGGTTTTTTTCTTCTGTCTAACTTTATACACTGTTTTGTATATGTGAAATTTCTGATAACTGTAGCATACGTTTCAGGTTCTTAAATTTTAACTATTTTGATGAAAATCTTTCTAAACTTCATGTCTCAGTAAATATGATATGCTGAAAATAAATTAGCCTTTTTTGGATGACAGAGAACACATTAACAAGTTATACACGATGGCCCAAGTGTTAAGGAAGATTTTGCTTTTACTATTTCACAACTGCCTGCTACCTAAGAGCCCGCATTCCCTAAACCTCATTTCTGAAAATGCACCTCTAGTGATTTTAATTCGCCTCCCCAGGTAGGAATCACTGCAGAGAACCATGAAGTCCTTAAGCACAGGGGCTGTGAATTAGTTATTTTAGTATTTCTAGCACTTAGTACAGCGCATGACACATGAGAAACACTCAGTAAAGGCTCATATAAAGCACATGCAAATTAAAACCTCAATGAACTTCCACTTCATGCCCATTTGATTGACAAACATTTGAAAACTGGAAAATACCCAAGTGTTGTCAAGGCTGTGGAACACTGGGAATTCCCATTCCCTGATGATGATGATATAAATTGCTAAAACCTTGTATAGTAAAAGTGAAGGTGTATGTACTCCACGACACAGCAATTCCACTCCTAAGAAACTACCGCAAGTGTGTAAAAAGATCGCAGGAGAAGGCCTCATGTAACCCCACTTGTGATAACAAAAACTGGAAACATCTTAAATGTCCATCAACAGGAGACTGGATAAATACATTGTGCCTATTCTTTCACAGGAATACCTTACAGCAGTTTAAGTGAGTGAGCTAGGGCTACATGTGTCAACCTAGATGAATCTCAAGGACCAAATGTTCAGTGAAAAAAGCAAGCTGCAGATGAACACTGTTCAGTATATACTTACAAGGATCAAAAACGTGCACACATTACTTACTATTTAGGAGTGTCTATGTAATTAAAGTATAAAAACATGCATGGGAAAGATATACACCAAATTAAGGGTAGTGGTTACCTCTGTGGGTGGGGAAAAGGGAGTGAGTGAAGTATGGGGGTGCATTTTGGAGGGGCACTCAGGGGGCTTCAACTGAATTGACAGTGTGCTATTTTTCTTTCCTTTCCTTTCCTTTCTCCTTTCCTTTCTCCTATTCCTTTCTCCTTTCCTTTCTCCTATTCCTTTCTCCTTTCATTTCTCCTGTTCCTTTCTCCTGTTCCTTTCTCCTTTCCTTTCTCCTGTTCCTTTCTCCTTTCCTTTCTCCTATTCCTTTCTCCTTTCCTTTCCTTTCTTTTTTTTCTTTTTTGAGACAGAGTCTCTCTGTCACACAGGGTGGAGTGTAGTAGCGTGATCTCAGCTCACTGCAACCTCCGCCTTCCAGGTTCAAGCCATTCTCCTGCCTCAGACTCCCAAGTAGCTGGGACTACAGGTGTGTGCCACCATGCCCAGCTAATTTTTGTATTTTTTTATAGAGATGGGGTTTCACTATGTTGGCCAGGCTGGTCTTGAACTTCTGACCTCAAGTGATCTGCTCACCTTGGCCTCCCAAAGTGTTGGGATTACAGGCATGAGCCACTGTGCCCAGCCTGACAGTATGCTATTTCTTTTTAAAAAAACTCAGAAGCAATTACAGCAAATTATGAAGATTTGATTAAAGTGGGTACATGGGTATTTGTTTTCATAGTCTTTATACACGTGTGTATGCTTTAAATATTTATAATTTTAAAAAGTTTAAAAAAGCGGCACTAATATTCACAGAAGCAGAAATCGGTATAATTCCATTTATATAAAATTCAACAATAGAAAAAATAAATGATATATTTTTATGGATATATACTAGGTGGTAAAGCTATTGAGAAAATCAAGGGGGCAGTTAACATCAAATTTAGGGTAGTGGTTCCTTCTGGGAGAGACACCCACAGGACATCTATGATACTGGCACTATTCTATTTCTTAAGTTGAGTAGTGTTTATGAATCTTTAAAGTGTGTGGATACGTTTTACATAATCGTGTGTGTGTGTGTGTGTGTGTGTGTGTGTGTATAAACAGATAAATATTACTTTTAAAATGGGGGCATTTATTAAAAAAACTAAGAGGGTCAGGAAAACTGAATAGTCTTCAGAAAAAAAAAAAAAAAACAACAACCCACAGTGGGTAGAGTGCCAGGAAGAATGAGGGTGTTCATGCCCTTGAGCTCATGGTCTGGAAAAGGAGACCTGGCAAGGTCAAGAAGCAACTTCAGTTGAGCATGCTAAGACAACGGCAGAGGCACACACGCGGTGTCATGCAGGGAGAAGGGCAGCTGCCTGAGGTTACAGCTCTGCAGAAGAGATGGACTTTGAGTTGGTTCTAGAAGGTTACAAGTTGAATCAGAATTGGAGACTGGGGAATATCTCATAGAAAGGAAAAGACTCAATAAAGCATTTGATATTTGTAAACATAATTCTCCACTTTTTATTTTGCTCTTTTGGTATCTCATATTCGATGTAGAAAAGCCATAATCTATCCCAGCATTTTGGGAGGCTGAGGTGGGTGGATCACCTGAGGTCAGGAGTTTGAGACCAGCCTGATGAACATGGTAAAATCCCGTCTGTACTAAAAATACAAAAATTAGCCTGGCTTGGTGGTGGGTGCCTGAAATCCTAGCTCCTCGGGAGGCTGAGGCACGAGAATTGCTTGAACCGGGGAGGGGGAGGTTGCAATGAGGTAAGATCACGCCATTGCACTCCAGCCTGGGTGACAGAGCGAGACTGTCTAAAAAAAAAAAAAAAAGAAAGAAAGAAAAGCCATAACCTGTCCTATCTTACCAACGTTTCCCACCACTCTCCTGCCCTTTGCATCTGTGAAAGGAAATAGGTGACACAAAGATGAAGGAAGCAGACACTGGTGTCAGGAAGCTCACAGGCCAAGTCCTTCTCCCTGTCTGGAGGGCGCCCATTGCTTTTCTGGGTTTATCTGGTTTTACTCTCATCAAAGTTCAGATGATCAGAAATACCTCTTTTCTAGAACTCTGCCTGCTTCCAACCTGTGCTCCCAAGCAGGGCTCACTCAGGGTGAGTCCTCATGAGGACAAAGCATATCAGTGACTGAGGCCGGGATGAAGGGGTCCCCAGTGTAGGAACCTCTCCTGTCCCAAGTGCTTCTCTGCCCCTCTGCTTCATCCACTCCCTCATCCATCACATACTGAGTGTGATGATGAAAGGATTCTCTGTTCCAGGCTGCCTGCTGGAACTGAGGGTCCACATTTCCTGGAGAGGGGCCGGGTGTGAACTCTGCACCTCCTGCCTGCTATGCCATCTGGGTTCTGTGCCCTCTGGATATACCGCCTACTTGGATCCTGGCCCCTTTGCTGCTCTGACATTCTCATTTCCTCGGGCCTGGCTCTGTGTTCATTCCCTTCAACCTGTTATCACTTCCAACTCTGTGATGCTGTCCAAGCCCCGCCTTCTTCCAGGAAGCCTTCCTTGCATGCTCCATCGCTCAGTGATTTCTCCAGCCTCCATGTCCACATAATCCACTTCTCAGGGGGACTGTTGACAATTTCAGTGTACTTATCTTTATGTTAGATCCCTACATGTGTGCCACTGGGTTAGACACACGGTAGGTAGTGGATGCATATTTAGTGACCAACTGGCATTGATTAGTGAGGAAATGGGGACTGCACTAGACATGTACAAAGAAACATGCTTTTATGAGATGCAGAAAGAAATTGAGCAAGAGAGAACACCGTAAATAGCATTTAGTACTGTTTTAACTTCTATTTTTAAAAGAATTGAGTCACAATAAATAAACTCCTGGCCTGGGAGGATTAAAAAAGAATTCTGGTTAAATTAAGGAAGAGTTTGATTAAAAGAATCCTTAAATAAATTACAATATATTCAAATGCAAAATCCTTAGCATTTAAAAATTGGGCAAAGTCTTTAAAAAGTCATAAGCTTTTAATTTCAAAGAATTCATAGACAATGTACCAAATGTAAATGATTAGAAGAAAAAGGACAAATGAGGTGTCTGTGGTTAAAGGGTCAGTTTAAATTCTTGTCTTGAAAAATTACAACAAAGCAGTTAGATACAAATTTGGGAATATTGTGACTACCCCAATGTGAACTATGACTAATGTGGCTTTAGGAAGAAAAAAAAAAGTTCCTCAAATGACTCTAACTTTTTTCTCTAAAGGATCTAGTTATGACCTTTATATTCTAGAGAAAACAACATGTATCCAAACTGACAAACATTCCCTGAGCACATACCATGGCCGGCTCTAGGGAAACCCAGCTGAGTAAGGCCAACTCCTTCCCACAGTGTCAGCATGCCCTCAACTCACTGTTCTCAGGAAAGGAGACGAGGACGAAGCATATAACAGAGGTGTCAACCACCATGCAGTATGGGTGCAATGATACTCCATCGAAGGGCTTCTAGGAGGCTTATTAGATGAGACTGCTTTGAGCAGGGCCTTGAAAAACAACTAGGATTTGGACAGGCAGTGGCAGTGGGAGGACTATGACTGGGAAGGGAGGGAGAGAAGCAGGAGAATCCAGGCAGAAGGAAAAGTATTAAGCAGTCACTGTAGAGGCCCAGCGAGGGAATGTGGGGGATCTGGGTAGACGGAATACAGGCTGGAGGACAGAAGCTGGAGCAGAGGGGCTCTGGACAAAGCTGTCAAACTGTGGAGTGTTCTGAACACAGAGCGAAGGACTGTGAACGTCTTCCTATGAGCAGCGTTACCCTTGAACATTTCTAGGGAAAAAAGCCCACACCACTCATTCCAGTGTGGCAGACACTTTCCTATAATGCCCCCAGCATGGTACAATCCTCTAGAATGGAGAATGCTTTGGAAAGTATCATGTACAAATCAACAATAAGGCTGGGCGTGGTGGCTCACGCCTGTAATCCCAACACTTTGGGAGGCCGAGGTGGGCGGATAACGAGGTCAGGAGTTCGAGACCAGTCTGGCCAACCTGGTGAAACCCCATCTCTAATAAAAATACAAAAATTAGCTGGGCGTGGTGGTGCCTGCCTGTAATCCCAGCTAATCAAGAGGCTGTTAGGCAGGAGAATTGCTTGAACCCGGGAGGCAGAGGTTGCAGTGAGCCGAGACTGTACCACTGCACTCCAGCCTGGGTGACAGAATGAGACTCTGTCTCAAAAAAAAAAAAAAAAGTTATTATTCATTAGTAGAAGGGGGTGACTATTTACTTCTCAGTATAGGAACCAATTCCTCTTTACAAAACATCGCTTAAGACTTATCAGCCGGTGTGGTGGCTCATGCTTGTAATCCTAGCACTTTGGGAGCCTAGGCAGGAGGATCGCTTGAGCCCAGGAGTTTGAGATAAGCCTGGGCAACACAGCAAGATCCCATTTCTACTAAAAAAAAAAAAGACTTATTTGCATGTCTCTTACGTTCAAGGGAGACACTGAGTGGAAGGCTTGATAATACTATGTGAAAAATCCAGAGAGTCAGGCCTGAAGTTTGGGATTGGGTATAAGGCTGGCATAGGACATAGTTTAAATCAAATATCTGGCAGAAGGATTACGTTTCCTCGTAAGACTCGGTTAGAAGCACTGCTCACCATTTCATTCCCCCATGCAGAAACCTTCATTAACCTATTTTTATTTCTACATTATCCTTTCCAAGCAGTTTCCATGCTGGATTTATACCGTGCAGGGATATTACAATTATAGGACAATGTCTGACCCACTAGAATGTGTGGAATGGGGATATTTTCCCTAGAAATGTTAAAAAATCAGCCACTCAGTCTGCGAGATGGGTGGGGAACAGCTTATCTGGGTGAAGCCGAGTGTTGAGTGAGGAAGGCATGTGTACTTGAGGTGGGCAAGCTTTGGCAGGTGAACTGACCTCTGTGCGCCTCTTTTCCCATTCCTAAGACTGGAAAAAACTCTAAGCTCAGGGTTGGAAATGAAGCAGGTAAAGCACGCCATAGAGTCTTGCACACAGAAAAGTGCTCGATAAATAAAGGCTGCAACCTAAAGGAACGTAAGGATGGGAGGGATGGTATACTGGGAAGAAAACGGTGTTTGGAATTTGACAGATCTGGGCTTGATTCCTCCTTTGCCAGTTGCTACCTGGGTGACCTCAGGCAACTGACTATACTCTCTAAGTCTAGGTTTTCTCATCTTTAAAATGGGATAATACCTACCTTGCAAGGCTGCTGGATGGTTTACATGGTATAATGAATATATGTGCAGAATACTTGGCACATAGCAGGTCTTCATAAATGATACCTATTATTACTCACTTTTCTCTTAGAAGCAATTAAAACAGACAAACAAACCTGAGTCTATATAATTTCTTTTCCTAGCCTGATTTCCAGCTGAGAAAACATAAACCAAGCTTTCAAAACAACTTTCAAAACAAGTTGAAAACTAAGCTTTCAACTTAGTTTTGTCCACCTATTTATTTGAGGTAAATTCAGAGTCCTTTGGAACTCTTCACTTTTAATTCTACAATCTTCTTCCATCAAATAAAAAATCATAGCTCTAGCGAATCTATGGTCAAATGGGGCCCTGCAGCCAAACCGGACCACAGATCAGAAAAAGATCTGAACAGAGAGGAAGCCTGATGAAACCTCGGTCAGACAGTTTTTCTTTTGTGCTTTGAGCATGCAATATTCTCCCCATTCTCATAGGTGCTTTCTTTAAGATAATGGCTCTTTCTTTTTTTGCTAACCAATTTATTTGTGAGTGGTTTTGTTTGTTTTTTAAAAAGACCCGCAATATAATCAATCTTTGTATATTTAGGATTACCTCTTTGGCCTGTGAATTGTCCAGGTTTTTGTTTTGTTTTGTTGCTATTGTTTTCTGACTAGCTCCTTGGTCATTACTTCTTCTATGAGCATGGGTGGGACAGGCAGCAGGGGAATGGAAATTAATGTTCCTCTTTGCTGGCAATTCTGATTAGAAATTTCATTTGGGATAAAGGTATGATTGCTGCCTAAAATACTGTTTTTAAATTGTCATATTATTCTGAAATTTAACTAACTCAAAGAGAATAAACTGTGCAAACGTAAGGTGATCATGTTGAGGCAAGCCCTTGACTTGAGTGAGTTGCCTGACTTGTACATCCAAATTTAAAGGAATAAGATACTTTTCAATCAAAGGTATTGAATCATTGTTAATCCTAAGAAAAGCATGCATATTCACACTCAGTAAACCATTTCTGACAGCTGTGCTTTCCAGATAACTGGGGTTTGTTTTTGAAAGCTCTAAAACTTTTATTTTTCATTGTTTTTGATAAAAATCTCTATAAAATGGACTTTACATTTACTTCTCCCCTATCCCTTTCTAAATGACTCAAAGTCAAACTTAAGAATATCAATACTGATAGTGGGCCATACAATTGTGACATCAAGGCCTAATCAGACATGCCAGTCCCTAAGCTAAGTATGGCCTGTATCGGCAGTTTCCTGGTTCCCTCCACACCTACCTCCTGGGCCCAGGCTATTAGGTTACTCTTCTTGTATTCTTACAACGTTAGTGTGTCTATGTACCACAGACCTTCTCTGGGTAGTTAAACTGCAAGGGACTTGAAACAAACTAACAAATAAACAAACAAACAAAACACAGAATGTTCCAAGGGACTTGGGAACCAGCCACCAAGTTTACTAGAAGGCGAGAGTCAGGCCTGAGAGTGAAAGACAGAGAAGTGGTGACCCTCTTGAGTTACTTCCTCTGGCTACCTTTTGACAAGTGTACTTACAGGATGTACTGTAGCTAGGTGAGACATTTACTTAAAAATCTCTGAGTCTTGTCACAACAGAGGATATACTTGCTAAAGCACAGTTCAGAAAGGAGCCCAGGAAATCAACTCTCCATTTTACAAATGAGATTATGCTATAGAGTGGTGAACTGCCTCAACTGCTTCAGCAGCCACAGAGAGAAGCCCAGGGTCTTGACTCCAAGTCCAGGGAGGTACATACACAGTACAAGGCCACTGTATTTAACACAGTACATCTCCCTGCAGGAACACAGTAACTGCCACTACAATAGCTGTACGACTTTGGGTTACTGATTCATCTATGCTTGAAAGATCTCTTACTACAGATAATAGTTAGGCATGGGGTTTTTTGTTTTGTTTTCATTCTAATAAATACTTTCTTTCTTTTTCTTTTTTTTTTTTTGGGACGGAGTCTCGCTCTGCTGCCCAGGCTGGAATGTAGTGGTGTGATCTTGGCTCACTGCAACCTCTGCCTCCTGGGTTCAAGTGATTCTCCTGCCTCAGCCTCCCGAGTAGCTGACATTACAGGTGCCCACCACCATGCCCAGCTAATTTTTTGTATTTTTAGTAGAGATGGGGTTTCACCATGTTGGCGAGGCTGGTCTTGAACTCCTGATCTTGTGATTCGCCCGCCTCGGCCTCCCAAAGTACTGGGATTACAGGCATGAGCCACTGTGCTCAGCTATAAATACTTTCTTAATGCTAAGAAAAAGGAGGAAAATCAGCATTTATTGAATACCTACAATGTGCTGGATGCTTTCTGCCATATGATTCCCCCTCACCCCTTTCAACTAGGAGTAAACCTGCCTTTGGGCAAGCCACAGAACTTGAAGCTATGAGGAGATGGGGCCAGGATTCGACCCTGCCTGCTGTGTCTGGAGCCCATGCTCTATCTACAAGTGCTATAAATGTGATTTACCGCTTGTTTCTGACATTGTGGAAAGAGCTTCTGCTTGGGCATTTTGGCTGATCTACCATTTCAGCCAGGGGTTGCTATAGGCAAGCACATCTCTGGCTGTTGATCAAGAAAGCACAAAAGTCTGAGAGACTGATAAACACAGTCGTTTTGGACCGGAGGAGGAGTATGATGTCCGTCTTTCAGACCAAGTTAAGCTCAAGGGCATGATGATCTCAGACTTTTAAGAATTTTTATTTTTGATGTTTCCATGTCCTTGTTTTCTTCCTTTTGGTTGGGAAAACATCTTACGGTTATATCTACGGGGCTTTAATGGCATCTGACACTGTTGCTCACTTCTGTTCTTCTCCCATGGTTTCCATAACACTGTATTGATCTGCTACTTTTCTTCCTTTTAAATTTTTTACTGCCTTTTTTTCTCCATCTGCTTAACATGCCCTCACTCCCAAAGCTCAGCTGAGGGACCTGTTAAGCCTGAAGGCTTGGCACTTCAGTGCTTCCTTTTCAGAAAGTCTCATCTGTCAGTAACCTTTGAAGACTTCAAAATCTCCATATCCTTCCCTGACTGCTCACCTCTGCTCCAGTCTGATAATTTCAGAGGCCTGGAGGATGTCCTCATATAAACTTTACAGGTCAAATGTGTATTGTCTCATTTGTATCTTCAAGATGGGCATGCCACCCCATTCACAGACAAGAATGCTGAAACTCAGGAACACAAAGTAGCTTGTTTAGAATTAGTTAGGTGACAGAGCTGGCCTGAATTCAAGTCTTCAGATGTTAAATCCAGTGGCTCTGATGCCACTAGAATGTTCTGGTACTAACTGGAGAAGAACTATACTACATGTCTGAAATAAAAGTTACAACCTGCTCCCCATTCACCATCAGATTGGGTCTAATATTCTGCCAAATGCAAAACCTTTGAGTCACTTTGAGTACTCTTCATTCTGCTGCTTCCATCTCTGGAAAGGCTCCCATTCTGAAGAGGACAGGACAATATCCTGCTGGGAGGAGACTGGTGGGGCTGGGGGGGTCACATTTACTTCCACCGTGGATAAACAGAATGGGAATGTATATTTTTAAAAGTATTGACCTATTTCATACAGCAAAATATACTTTTGGTTAATCCTAAATACCAATCATTCACACCAATTCAGTAAGCTTTGTCTACCTCCAAGAATTGTCCTTCTATCTGTCCTACACGTGGAGGCCAGTTTAATTAGCTTAATTGTGCCCCTTGTCCTCTTCCATACGGACTAGCCCAGGTCTCCTGGATAAAAATACAATCCTTGAATGCTAGTGGGGGCAGCCCAGGGGAGGCCTAGGTAGCCTTTCCTTCTAAGGTGTGGTATAGCCCATCAAGCTCAGGTTAAAAGACTGGGGATTGAATAAAGAAGTTGAAGTTCATATACACAGAGCATTTAAGGACAGATGAAAAAAATCAGATTAGAAATAAAAGAGAAAGGAAAGTTCCAAAGGGCTTTAAAATAAAGTACCTTAACCCTGGTCACACTGCAGCAGAGCCTGATGTGGACTCAACAGCTAACCCCTTCTCATTCAGCCTGCCTGCTGCTCTTACAATAAAACAGCTACTCTCACTGCCTGCCCCCGGCCTTACTCATGACCCCTCACCAACACTCTGTGATGGAAATCTCTTTGCTTCTGGAGGCCAAATGGCTCATTCTAGATAAATTATTATTGGTTCCATGGAAAAACAGGTTTGGTTCATTACACGTTCAACTTGCTAAGTCACTGCTTGACCTTAGCTCAGAAAAACCTTAGCTCATAGAAGTGAAATCTGCAAAGTAGTGCCTGAGTAGGCACCAGCACGGATCAAGAGGAGGGATGTGTTAACCCCAGGTCTAGAGGAATATTTTACTAAAGAGTGTCATATTTTTATATGCACACACATCTGTATCTAACTATATCTGTGTATGTGTATATGTATTTGGTTTAAAGAGCAGAGCAGTTTAAGACTTGTACAAAAAGAGAGTTGTTTTTCTGAAACTCAAAGAAGGTGACCACGAGCATTCTTGACCATGGGACTCTAGACCACTGAGAGTTAGAGCAACTTTTAGCATATTAAAGAATGACCTGTGGGACTTTTAAATACTTAAAAATCAGTTATGAGACTGGGCACAGTGGCTCACACCTGTAATCCCAGCACTTTGGGAGGCTAAAGCAGGAGGATTGCTTGAGCCCAGGGAATTTGAGACTAGCCTGGGCAACATGGCAAGATCCCATCTCTACAAAAAATAAAAAAAAAATGTGCTGAGTGCGGTGGCCTGTGCCTGTAGTCCCAGCTACTTGAGAGGCTGAGATGGGAGGATTGCTTGAGCCCACGAGGTCAAGGCTGCAGTGAGCTGTGTTCAAACCATTGCATTCTAGCCTGGGCAACAGATCAAGACACCGTCTCAAAAAAAAAAAAAAAATTAGTTATGATTTGATATGAGAGTAGGACCAAATGCATTCTTATAAGTCAAATAAGAAAAGGTATGTGAGTTTTTACATTTACTTAAAAAGCCTCTGCCGGATGTGGTGGCTCATGCCTGTAATCCCAGCACTTTGGGAGAAGCCAAGGCAGGCAGATCACCTGAGGTTAGGAGTTTGAGATCAGCCTAACCAACATGGAGAAACCCCATCTCTACTGAAAATACAAAATTAGCCAGGCATGGTGGCACATGCCTATAAATCCCAGCTACTCGGGAGGCTGAAGCAGGAGAATCGCTTGAATCCGGGAGGCAGAGGTAGCGGTGAGCTGAGATCGTGCCATTGCACTCCAGCCTGGGCAACAAGAGTGAAACTCCATCTCAAAAAAAAAAAAAAAAAGCCTTTGAGTTGCCCTGTCTGCACTAACCCTTATGGTAAGGGTAAGGAGTTTGAACACAGAAGTTGGGGATTTTGAGATGAAGCAAAAATGAACTCTGCCTCAGAGGGCTCATCATTTGGGAAAGTCAGTAAACAAAATAATCCCAATGTAGTATGAGAAGTGCTAAAACAGGAGGCTGCACGAAAGGCTGCTGGGGTTTGGAGGAAGGACTGACTGGCTCCTATTCAGGCTTTATTTTGTTTCATACTGTGCCATTTTTATTTAGGAGATAATCAAAGTGGAGACAACAAAAAGCAGCTCGCAAGATGGATGGCCCTGCTTTGCTGATGTGCATCACTGCTGAACTGCCTGGAGGTTTCCGGCCGACGAAACCTCAGGTCCAAGGGTAACTCTAGGCTTCACCTCCCAAGCTGCCTATTCACCTGGTGGTGGCAGAGAAAGCAAAAGGCAAACTCCTCAGTGGCCCCAAGGGGCCACTCAGGCAGCGGAACCTCTGCTCAGAGGAAGCCGAACTCCATACCAAGGAATTCCAACCTCTCTTCCACTGGCTCCTTCTCGTCATTCTGAAGATTCTCTCATTCTGTAAAGCAGCCTCTTGACTATCACCCCTACTAGCTATTGCCCATTTACTCTTCTTTTAATTCCCCAAATTTTCAAAAGAGGACGGGCTCACCTTCACTGTGAATGAATCCTGGGGCCCATTCACACCTGGCTTCCACCTACCCTAAAGCATGGGCGTTTCTTTTTCTACACCATCAATGGGCACCATCATTACCGAAGCAAATGCTTTTCATGCTCCTCTCCCTTGTCACCTGTACCTCCCTAGATCCGGTCCTCTGCTGCCTTCGTGGTGCCCTCTCTCCTGGTTCTCATCTCACCCTTCTGCTGCTGATTGGTCTCCATCAGGAATCTTCTGCCCATCGCCAGCCGCTGGCCTTTCCCAGATCTGTTTTCAGTTCCCTCATATCACAGATTCATCCTGTGGGAATTTCACCAGCTCTGTGGCTTCCACTGCCACCACTATGTGGGTCATGAAGCTTTAGTCTCATCATTTTGGCTACTTACTGAATATCTCCATCTGCTTATCACATAAACACCTCAACTCAATATATTCAAACGCACTCACTTTCCTCCAGATTCTGGTACTCTTAAAATTTCCACTCTTTCCTTAGCTACCCTAGCTAGGAGTTATAAGTAATCTGCAATTCCTCCCTCTCCCTCACCTCCAAAATCCGAGTGTTCACCAAGTCCTTTTGATTCTACTCTGAAGTATCTCTAGAATCTCTCCTTTCCTCTTCCTCCCTATTCCCACTGTTTCAGTACCTCATATTATCTTTCCTGAACCAGTTTCCCAAGTGGTTTATCAAACCCCAGCTTCTTCCCACTTGAATTCATCCTCCCCTCTGCCATTGGACTTACAGTATAATAGAGATAATGCCACATCCCTGTTCAAAATACTCCCAAAGCTCTCCATCAGTAATAGGATATATTTTGAACAACGTATATAAAAGGGTCTTTATAACTAGGTGCATTTCTTTCCTGTCTCATCTCCTCATTACTTCCTTAACTCACTTATCCTAAAAATCAGATTTTATGAATTATTCCCAATATTTGGAATGGATTGCATCAGCCCACGAATACACTGTTCTCTCTGCCTTGGACATCCTTTCCTCTTTATCTACCTACCAGATTTCTAATTGCACTTCAAGACTGAGCTCTAGGACATATGTGTAAAACCCCTCTGAGGGGGTTTCTACGCATGTATTATGGCATTTTCCACGCAGTGTTTGCATGCCTGTCTCCCTTACCCGAGTACAAACTCCTTAGTGTAGCTATCCATTTCTGTGACCACACGGCTTAACCCAGGGGTTGGTCCATAGTAGATACTCAAATGCTTGCTGAGTTGACTTGAAGGTACACAAGGCTTTTCTCCTTAACAATAGGACCAGACTTTAACCTCTGCATGCCCGAATGCTCTTGGTAATAGTGCTACAGACATAGCAGGTGAGGAACAAAGCAGTCAGCTGGTTACAGAGGCAACCGCGAAGCACCAGAAGTGGTTAAAAGCGGCTGTGAAAGGGCAGGCATGGGGCAGGGTACTCTTGTTTTTCATTATACATCTTTGTGAAGTATTTGCTTTTGCAACCATGTCCATGTTTCTTTGGCAAATATAATAAACAAAATCCTTTGTTGGTTATGAATAATATATTGATGTGTCTGCAAACTACAAGGGACCACTTTCTGTATATTTAAAAGGACAGGTTATGGGCCGGGTATGGTGGCTCACGTCTGTAATCCCAGCACTTTGGGAGGATGAGGCGGGAGGATCACTTGAGGTCAGGAGTTTGAGACCAGCCTGGCCAACATGGTGAAACCTGTCTGCACTAAAAATACAAAAATTAGCCAGGCATGGTGGCAGGCACCTGTAGTCCCAGCTACTCAGGAAGCTGAGGCAGGAGAATCACTTGAACCCAGGAGGCAGAGGTTGCAGTGAGCCGAGATCACCCCACTGCACTCCAGCCTGGGTGATAGAGCCAGACTCTGTCTAAAAATAAATAAATAAATGGACAGGTTACATTCTGAGGGCTTAACTCCAAACAGGCTATGTCATCAGTGTGTGTCAGTGATGAGGGAGATATCCAAGCATGAGGCTGCACGGGGGGAGGGTCACTAGGCCAGCAGAGCCCTGCGCCTCAGAACAAAGCAATGGCCCTGCACAGAAAACATGCGCTCACTCCGTGGTCTGCTAATGTGTAAAGATAATGCTCATCATCTGTATGTGTGTTTTGTGCAGAGATTACCAAAAATATGAGAATACTGTAGAAAAACATGATTTTATTCCTTCTAACCCCTAACATAGGTAAAGAGTGAAGGAGATGAAGCCTTTGCAAGCTATTTCTGCCAGCTTATGAAAACTAGAATTTTAATATTTTAGGCTGAAGATTTTCATATATACAAACACATATATGTACATGTATTTGGTTAAAGGAAGTGGGCCTTAGTGCTGGGGCATCTAAGTGTAGAAAGGGTGAGGCTGAGATTTCTACTGAGGACAATTTAGTACTTGGGTTGTGAGCCAAACATGAAGAAGGTGAGTACTGTGATGTGTACCAGCAGGCTGAATGGGCATGTTACCCAGCGTGGATCACAGATCGATTCTTTCAAAGGCCAGAGATGAAGATAAATCAGTCTTTGCTAAAAACATCCCATGGCTGCGCGTTACAAAGGCATATTTTGCTTCAGTATGTAATTTCCTCACTACTTAACTATAAAAGTGTATCAGAATTGAATTCTAGGGCTTTTTCTAAAGGAGAGCTGACTCACAGGTATCTCGGTGCTGTGTCTGCAGACTAAAGTGGATGACTCACATCTGTAAAATTCTGAGAGAAAGTACCAACCGACCCCTTGCTTAGTCATCTTTTGCATGGATGCTGGGTTCATGAGCTCTGTAAACTATAATGAGCGATCTAGCCTTTTACCATCTCTTTATTCTTTTCTAAACAGTACAAATTACATCTCTAAAAATAACTTCATCTACGCAAGTGAGTCACTTCAACCTAACAAGCTTCCACAAGTTACTCAGCTAAATTGTACTATTTACTGTGAAGGTACAAATCTTGTTGTCATATTAGTCCCATTTTTTTCTTTTTTTTTTTTTGGAGATAAAAATTTGGTAGACTTGGAAAAGGGAGGAGGTTTCAGCAAATGTTTTAAAAAACATATGATTTACTCCTAACCTCTCACATGGGCAGGGGTTGTGATGGGGCTGGAGGAAGGAATTCTTTGAAACCTATTTCTAACAGCACATGAAAATCAGAATTTTAATATTTCAGGCTGTAGCTTAAGCAAAGACTCTGCACTTTTCTTTGTGTGAGCCCATGCATAAGCTGTCCTCTCTGTGGGATGTTTATTGGCTGTTGGAAGAGATATATCAATAATTCTATTTGCTTTAAAATCCTGATCTGTGAATTTATGACATTTTTGATGAGAGACCCAGCCACGCTAATAAATGTATATGTATTAAATACTAATCTTTGCTCTTCCAGGAGCTGATCACTCACCACGCCCTGAATTCTCTAGACACACAACTAAGCTTTGGTACTCCACCCGTTTACTGTGTAGCTTTCCAACCCCGAGGCCTGCCTGCTGGTCTTTAGCTTGCCTTTCCGGGCCTGGCATTGTCAGCTTTCAGCAGCTCCACCCCAGGCCTGTCCCAGTTAGGCAATAGGTACAATGGAGGCAAGAGCAGGTTACCTGCATGAGGCTTATACCTTCATAACCTGGGCAGCAATACTGAAATATCAAAGCACTGTTAATCTACACTCTGGCTTCAATCAAAGTGGACCAGAAGGATTTCTCATTCATGTTTGGCCAGGAATGAAATTACTAATACCAACAGGCTTAGAAAGTTTCCACTGCTGTTTCAGCTTCTCCTTTAAGAGATCAGATCCGTTGGCTTCATCCAAATGGCCATGTGAACAACCCTTCCCTGTGCATGGGGGTGCTTTAGAAGAGGAAAATGAAATCACTGGTCCATCTGAAAATTCCCCAGGAAATGGACTGCAAAGCCTACTTCCTGACTCCAACGAAGGCAGAGGCTGAGTCATCTAATCCCTCCCAACTAGTATTCACTTGACTTGCACCAAGTAGGTCAGCTGGAGTCGTCTGAATTCTGCTCTCCATCCTCGTGAGCAGCCACCCCCTGCAGTGGAGCTACTGGAGCATGCTGGGTCTGGTCTCTTCTGCGAGGTCTTCACTCAGCCTCAGCCCACAAAGTTGATGTTACATAACATCTCCTAAGCTTCTCTTTTCTCATTTGCAAAATGGGGAGAGTCACACCATTTACCTCTTAGGGCTGTGACGATGAAAAGGGACACTGTAAATGCAAGTGCTATACAGACTTCAAGGTGCTCTGACCACTCAGCTCTCCCATTTCAGCAAGTGGTTACTGAACTCTTGTCTAGTGCCTAACACCGGGCCAGGCACTGTACCTAATAAAGAGTTAAAACATGGTTTAAAAGCCTGGGCAATATGGCAAAACCCTGTCACTACTAAAAATACAAAAAATTAGCTGGGCATGGTGGGTGCACCTGTAGTCCCAGCTACCGGCATGGGGGGTTGAGATGGGAGGATTGTCTGAGTCCAGGAGGTTAAGGCTGCAGTGAGCCAAGATCGCACCACTGCATTCTGGTCCTGCCAACAGAATGAGATTGTCTCAAAAAACAAAACAAAACATGGTTTAGACGTAGTCTTGGACCTCAGTAAGCAAATTAAGCAGAATAATGAAGCAAATACATATGACAATTAAGGAACCATTCAAGATAATAGATCTCATAATTACGTTATTTGGATCAAGTGTTATTCAGGTGGGAGTGCTCAGGTTAGAGAGTGAAGCTGAAGACAGCTTTAAGAAATGGTGCAAGAAAGATGAGGAGGTCAAGGAGAGAAAGCAAGAAGGGTCAACAAAGAGGCCAAGGCTGAGTGGGAGAGAAAGCCGGATGGGGAAGGTGAGCCTGTCTACTGGGGAAGGCCGCCAGATAAAGGTGATGTCTTGAAATGATTAACGTGGTGGCAAGGCACAAGAGCCACAGACAAACCAGCTGGCCAGTGAGCTAGTCCTGGAGGTGACAGGTTATAAGCAAGGGTGAAGGCACGGGAGTGGCAAACACAGGAATGAGTAACACCTTGCATTTCTATAGCACATGATGCCTTCCCCTCTGCTTTCATGTGATTTAATCCTCACAAACCTCCGTGAGCTAGGCAGGGTGTCAATCCCATTTCACAGATGAGAAAGCTGAATCTCGGAGCCACTGCGTGGTGAGGCTGAGAAGTTAACCCAGTTTCCTGACTGAGATGGGTGCTCCTTTGACTGCCTGTGTAGCCTCTACACTTGCTGGGTATCAGATTAACCCATGAAGCTGTTTTATTGTATTTTATTTTTTTGGAGATAGTCTTGCTCTGTTGCCCAGGCTGGAGTGCAGTGGTATAATCTCGGCTCACTGCAACCTCTGCCTCCCAGGTTCAAGCAATTCTTGTACGTCATCCTCCCAAGAAGCTGGGACTACAAGTCCATGCCACTACATGCAGCTAATTTTTGTATTTTTAGTTAAGATGGGGTTTCACTATGTTGGCCAGCCTGGTCTTGAACTCCTGACCTCAAGTGATCCTCCCACCTCGGCCTCCCAAAGTGCTGGGATTACAGGCGTGAGCCTGGCCTGAAGCTATTTTATTAAAACCACACAAGTTCAGCAACCAATCCTCCCTAACCCCTTTCAGACTGAACAGTGGAGTGAGGAGAGGAGAGAAGAGAAGAAAGGCAGGAGGTACTCAGGCCTCAGAATCTGCCAAGGCTCTCAGGGGTTCTGATGTAGTCAGGGCAGGAACCACCTGTACGACACTGCACTGTACAATGTGGTGCCTAAGTGGTTAAGAAGGAGAAAAGAGAAGGGCAAATGAGACATTATTCCAAGGGTTGAAGCCTCAGTTCACAGAACCTGGTCCTACCATTAAAAGCTGGATGGAGCAGAAGATGTTCGGTCCGTGGAATTGGGTAAGAACTGTGCCCTAAACAGGGATGTCATATCAGCTCCATGTGCCTGTGCTAGCTCTTATTTTTACCCTTCACGGCCAGAGTAATAAAGTTCCATGGCATTCCAGAAGACTGGCTGCAAGCAGCGTGGCCATGGATGACTTCCTGCACTTGCCCTCCTCCAGTGAGACAGATTCCAGCCTCTCCATTTCCCAAACTCGTATCCCTCCACATGCCATCCCAGCCACGTCAGTCCCCAGTTCAATGGCCTCTCTGTCAAGCCTTCCCCAGCTCCCTCAGGCAGAGGCAGCTGCTCCCTTCTGATTCCCACAGAACCCTCGGAAGTCCCTATCCCACTGTGGGCTTTCTTGGTCTCAGAAACTTCCTTGCCAGGCAATGAGCAGCTTGACAGCAGGCACCATCTTGCATTATCCCGTACTTCCGGGATGGGACAGGCTCAATAACTGTTGGTTTATGTGGAGCCCCGCTGAGTCTTCAGTCAAACTGAAAAAGTTCTGTCCAATTCTCGACTTTCTGCTATGCTCCCGCCATTCTTTGGAGCAAAAGTGAGCTTCACAGAAGTCTGAAGTCACCTTCATTTCACTGTCCTGAATTACACCAAGGTCTGCATCCTTGAGTTGAGCCAGTTTGCGTTCCTCTTATCTTGCAGCCTTTGCCTAAGCAACAGGCTGTCCCTTTTGTCATGTGGGGTTCCATCACTACTCTACTTTCCTCCTCAAAGCTACAAGTTTTAAAGGATTTTGCCTAAAGGATTATTTTCCCATGACATGTCCAAATTATTAAACCCAGCAACCACATTTCTAAACCTAAAACAAAAAACTTGATATTTAATTTAGCTTTTACAACTTTTTCATGGATAAGTGTTTGATTTCTATCTGTCCTTTGAATTGAAGTTCTGAACATATTATGGTCATAGACCTTCATTGCTGCTTTTTGAACAGTAAGCTGGTCTAAATCCCAGAAGGAATCTTTTGTCTCCTGTTCATCATTCCCAGCCTCCAAAGTGGAATCTTAAAACCACCTCCTCTTGGATGCTTTCCCAAAAGAATTCTCCCAATTCTCTACCAGCCAACATAACTCTCCTTCCCCTCCCCTTTCAAAATATATTTGTATCTACCACATCTCTCCACACATGCCAACTGAAAGTTAATGCCCTTGAAGGTAGCAACCACCTCTACATTCCACCATGTGCCTAGAACTGACGGAGTAATCATCTGGGATAATTAAACATTACTGATTGGTATAAATGTCATGAGCTGAGGGTAATTACCAAGCTTGAGCATAAATGCATACACAAAATGAAACTGAAACTTGAGAACTTGTTTTAAATGTACAATTTTGAAACTGATATGCAGTGTCTTTCAGTATTACATCATATTGTTAACCTGCCTGGTTGGCCCTTTCCCTTTTAACTAATGACTCCATAAAGGATGGATTTGGGGTGATACATGCCTTCTATATTTATTCAAAACCCTTTTCAAGATCATGAGACTGCCTCTGGTTTAATATGTCAATGGAATATTCACTGTAAAGGGCATGGATATTTAAGAGGGTTGTTTCCTTTACAATGTGTGGACAGAGCTCTCAAAATTTCTTTCTTTGAAAAAGAAAACTAGAAATTATTTGAAGACTGTGACAGAGTCATGTCACTGGAACTGGAAGCACAGCTGTCCCTGTGAGGGCCCAGGCCACAAGGAGAGGAAATCATGTTGGTTCACTGACTGGCCGGGGAATCCTTGAAGGAACAAATCCAGAGTGTAGCAGGAAGTTGCCCGAGTGGGAAGTAGTGGCTCTTGTCCAGGCTGAGGCCTAATCAAATCAAACACACTCGACCACCTTGCATTTACAAAAATCTCCTCTATTTGGGATGCTGGGTGAAAATCCTAAGACCTTAGGCCTGTGTGCTTCTGAAGAAGTCCATATATGCAAAGCAGCTGCCTCCTTTTATTTCAAACACTGCCAAACACATTAGGCATCCCACTGAGATCTAGCTATGTGCTTATGGACAGCTATCTTCCAAACTGGGAAGAACCAAATAAGATACACTATATCCTTTTGTTTCTCCAAGGCTCTGGAACATAGTCTGTACACATTAACTCAGTGTGCCTGCATCTCATGTAGACCTGCCTCCTGAATCCCAGGGAAGAGGGCAAGATCTATCAGTATAAGGATCAAGAAACACTAGCATTACATCATTGTGTGAGTAAGATAAAGCAAGGCAGAAAAGAAAGAGCTGCATTTGAATTTGGACATTTGAGACCTGGTTTAAATTTGGTTCTGCAATTACCACCTGTGGGATCTTAGGCAAGTTACTAACCTCTCTGCTATAGAATGGCAATCATGACTTTTATGTTGCAGTGTTTCATAAATAACAACTATTAGTGTGATCTGGATTCAGGGCTGAGGCTTTTCTGTAGAAACAGCAGAAGATAGCAACAGACTGAAGGAATACTCATGCCATCTGGGTGAACAGCAGGTCGACTCTTGGTTCAGGAAAGACGAAGGTGGTATGTGGTTCAGGTACAGTCAAATACACGACCAATAGCAGCAGCAGCCATAACTCTCTCCAAAACATAAAGACCACACAGAGTGTGCACATAGGTGCCAGACACCACTACTTAAAGAGCTTGTTCCTAGGCCTGCTCCTTTTTAAAGAGATAATTTAATTTTAAGTTTCATGAGGGGCCAGGCAAAGTGGCTCATGCCTATAATCCCAGCACTTTGGGAGGCTGTGGCAGGATGAATGCTTGAAGCCAGGAGTTTGAGACCAGTCTGGACAACAAAGCAAAACCCTGTCTCTACAAAAAATAAAAAATCAGCTAGGTGTGCTGGCACGTGCCTGTAACCACAGCTACTCAGGAGACTGAGGCAGGAGGATGGCTTGAGCCTAGGAGTTTGAGGCAGCAGTGAGCTATGATCGCACCACTATACTCCAACCTGTGTCAAAGAGCAAGACCCTGTCTCTTAAAAAAAAAATTTCATGAGGGAGGGACCATATCTTATTCAAGTACCTGATACAGTAGTGCTTGGCCCAACAGGTGTTCAATAAAATAATTTCTAATAAAATTATAATAATAGGCTTAACCCTGTTTCTCAGCATAGAGTAAAGGAAATAGAACACAGGCTATAAATAATGTCAAGACAATATCCCTTCCAGCATTTTCCTAATATGTATAGTTGGCCAAGTACTACTAAGTACTATCAGTCAAATACTATTAGAGCCCCTGATGTCATTGTCAATGTAAAAAAAAAAAGACAAGAAAAAATCCAAAATATCTCAAGATTATTTCTATTGAATAGCCTCAGTTTGTTTTTAATCTTTCCACAGCCCATGTTCACATCTGTGGCCTCCCTTTTATGGGCTCTGGAGCTGTAAATCTGAAAGAAGACAGATAAGGCAGAAACCTTGTTAAACAAAATCCCCATCAAAATGACAAACATTCAAACAGGAGTGGCCTGCCTTTATCTCCAGTTACCACCCAGTTTGGACGGAGCCTGTTTCCCTTTTACAAAAGGTTTGCTGTATGAGAAGGGAACATTTTACCCAGGAGACCGAAAGTCACTCCCAGCTAGGTATTTCCCAAAGGAGTTGTACTGTATGTTCCAGAGTGCGGCTGCTGAGCTAACTATCTGGGTTGCAATAAAATGTCTTGATTTTTATCCATGGTTGGACAGATTGAGTTTTCTGATAACCCCAGTCCATTTCCCTAGAAATGCAGGTATGTATCCATATGCTGACTCATTCCGGGTGCAGAGAGCACAGAGTCTCTACAGAGGGTGGAGACTGCAAAGGCGAATACTTCCAAGATGGAGAGGAGAAGGGGGAAGGGAGAGAGCCAGAAAAAACAACCTAGAGGAGTGTTCTGGATTGATTATTTACAGACAGTTTGCCAGCAACAGATAAGGGATGGATCAGGGCTGGCAACCATTACTGGGGTGGTTTCTTTGGGTCTTTCATTTTAAGATAAAAGAGATTTGATATGTTTATTAAGTAATGTGGTTACCCTGGAAGCTGGGCATGTACTTCTGGTGATAACTGTATAGCAATTACTTCTGTTGGTTACAAGCCTCAGCTTTTGTTTGCTGAAATGTTAGATTTGGTTATATCTTTGTAGGTATGAGATACTTTTAAAGGGATAGTGTTTAGTAAATTTAGATATGTAAAATTTGCCTTTCATTGGCAAGGATCACAATAACAGCTTTGTAGGATTTCTCCGCAGGCAAATAATCTCTACAGTGGACATCAAGACTTCACACTAAGATTCTGAAGATGATTGAGTCAATGGATGAGTGTAACTAACTTTTGGAAACTTCAAGGCAATTTAAGGAAACTGCAGGAGGACCAGAAAGGATCAAGACCAGGGCACGAGGGCTGATCCAAACAATGGGGGCCGGCATTTGTGATCTTGGGTAGAGCCACCCCAGTGTGGGTCAACTCCACAGCATTAGGAAAACCAATTTATCAGAATTACCTTTTCAAGCAATAGATCTGTTCTTTGTCACATTCTTAGAACTAATAAAGACTTATCTTTATTACCACTAATTATAATGTTTTGGTTCATTCTTTTAAAAATTATGCAATATGTGATACATACCAAAGAATACTTGTAATACACACTTAAGGTCTGAAACACAGCAGAAAAACAGAACATGACTCAATCTATGCTCCCTCTCAGAACAAAGACATGAGCCTCAAGCTGAAGCGACCTTGCCATCCCTCTCTCTCCATTGTCTCCCTGCCTCTCTCTCCAGAGATAATCACTGTCCTAAAATGCCTGTTTATCACTCCTTCATTTTTGTTTGTTTGTTTTTTACAGACTGAGTCTTGATAGGCTAGACTCAATTTCAAGGCTCAAGGTATCCTCTTGTCTCAGCCTCCCAAGTAGCTGGGACTATAGGCATGTGCCACTGCGGCCAGGACACCTTCACATTTTTAGAAACATGGCTTTAATGCAGATTTCTATATTCCTAATAAATAAATGGACAGATTGTCTGGGTTTGCTTGTTTTTGAGCTCTTTATATAAAAATTCTGTCGTGTGTCTCCTGGAACTTGCTTCTTTCAGTCAATATTAGGGTTCTAAGATTTCATCTTTATTGTGTATAGATACAGTTTGTCATTTTCACAGCTGTATAATAATGTAAATTTGACACTATTTATCCATTCGTCTGTCAGTGAACATTTGGGTTTTTGGGTTTCTTCTAGTTTCAGCCACAACTAGAGATACTGCCATGATTATTCTTGAACATGTGCTCATCAACAATTCTTCCTTTTCCTCCTAGGCATAGCCAAACAAATTTCCCAGCCTTCCTGCAGTGAGGTGGAGCCAAATGACTAAATTCTGTGTGTTGGAGAGATACATGCCACTTCTGGGCCTGACCCCTATGGCCCCTGCCATGCTGGCCTGAAGAAGAGGGTACAGTGGAGGATGCTGAGGCCATAGGGAATGGTGGAGCCACTAGACAGAGAAGCTGGTCCCAGAACGTCTGCAAGAAGCAGAGTCCTCCTTTCATCCATAATAACCACCACTGAACTGACAGCACAGGGAATAAACCTTTACTGTGTTAGCCACAGAGACTGGGGGTTGCTTGTTATAGGTGTTAGACTTTCCTGATAAAACCTCCATTTCAAAATACATTAAAAGTGTGTGTGTGTGTGTGTGTGTGTGTCTAGTCAGTGTAAATGAAGCAACAGCTGGGCCTGGGGGTGGGCTCTGCCTCATGCATTTATGGGGGAGTGAGGGAGTTGTGGAGATAAAAGGCACCAGGAGGGATCCTCCTAGTAGAGTTTGCTGCCTCTTGATTGTGTCAATGTCAGTATCCTATCCTGGTTGTTGATATTGTACTACAGTTGTTCAAGATGATACCATTGGGAGAAAGTGGGTGAAGGGTACACAGGATCTTTGTATTCTTTCTTTCTTTCTTTTTTTTTTTGGAGACAGAGTTTCACTCTTGTCACCCAGGCTGGAGTGCAGTGGCACAATCTGGGCTCACTGCAACCTCCGTCTCCTGGATTCAAGCAATTCTCCTGCCTCAGCCTCCCAAGTAGCTGGGATTACAGGTGCCTGCCACCACGCCCAGCTAGTTTTTGTATTTTTAGTAGAAATGGGGTTTCACCATGTTGATCAGGCTGGTCTCAAACTCCTGATCTCAGGTGATCCACACGCCTTGGCCTCCCAAAGTGCTGGGATTACAGGCATGAGCCACTGCACCCAGCCTTTTGTATTATTTCTTACACCTACACGTGAATCCACAATTATCCCAAAATAAAAAGTTTCAACAACCATGAAAGACTTATATGGTAAATACGGAGAAGTATTAACAGAACTATGGAAGGCAGTTCCTCCTTTGTTTTTGGAAAACAGAAATAAAGTGGCATCAGGTACAGAGGACAGTCCTTAGACCCAGGTGTGTGACAATGCCAACCTTTTACCCTTGGTTTCCTCACCTTAAAAACAAGGACAATACCTGTCCTACCAACTTCATGGGGCTTGGGGAAGATCAAATTAAATAAGATGATAAATGGGAAAGTACTTTGAAATACTATAAGATCTTATCACTAACATTGAAGACACATTTCTAATAACACTTTGGGAATGACAGAGGATACTATCAATCCACTTACATTTATGAATGAAGAGCTGCAAAGCTGCAGGTGCTGAGCCTTTGTATTAACTCAGTGACCAAGATGGATGGGAGGTTAAGAACTACACATCCATGGCAATAAAATAGCAAAAGCACTTGCTGCAGGTGCAGATAGGGTATGTAATATGCTACTTTTCAAGTCAGAAAGAAGAAAGGTGGCTGGGTACGGTGGCTCATGCCTGTAATCCCAACACTTTGGGAGGCCCAGGCAAGTGGATAATCTGAGGTCAGGTGTTCAAGACCAGCCTGGCCAACATGGCGAAACCCCGTCTCTACTAAAAATACAAAAAAATTAGCCGAGCGTGGTGGTGTGTGCCTGTAATCCCAGTTACCTGGGAGGCTGAGGCATGAGAATCGCTTGAATCCAGGAGGTGAAGGTTGCAGTGGGCCAAGATAATGCCATTGCTCTCTGGCCTGGGCAACAGAGTGAGTCCCCATCTCAAGAAAAAAAAAAAGAAGAAGAAAACTAAGAATATGTACTTATATTTATTTTATTTACATAAAGAAACTCTGAAAGGCCTAATTAAAAAAACTAACACAAGTGACGAGAAGAACAAGCCAGACTGGGAATGGTTTGGGATGGGACTTTGCCTATTATGCATTTAAAAAATTAGGTGAATATATTGCAGATTCAAACAATAAAATTAAAAAATTGTTAAAGGTATATTCTTAGGGAGAGTCCCTATGTTTTGTATGTGGGGTGGGGAGGGGCAACTACTTTTTGTTTTTCTCAAAGGCTTAGTTCCAAGAGTAGGGAAGTTAGCTGAGTGTTGTCACTAGAGTGTACGTGTGTTATGAGTATGTGTGTGCACATACGTGCATGCATGTGTATGAATAGGACTGTACATGCTGGAGAATTCTGGTCAAGTCCTACCTCCTTCCCATCCCCCAAAGCTGGCAATGCCCAGGAGTCACGGAGAGGGGACCACTGGAGCAGCTATGCCTGCTTTTCAGTTTTCTGCCCCTTAGGCCATTTTGTTTGAGAACACCAATTGATTTAATTGTGTCTTATTTATTTATTTTTTTTGAGACAGAGTCTCACTCTGTCACCCAGGCTGGAGTGCAATGGCCTGATCTCAGCTCACTGCAACCTCCGCCTCCCGTGTTCAAGTGATTCTTCTGCCTCAGCTGCCCGAGTAGCTGGGATTACGGGCGTGTGCCACCATGCCCAGCTAATTTATGTAGAGACAGGGTTTTGCCATGTTAGCCAGGCTGGTCTTGAACTCCTGACCTCAGGTGATCCTCCCGCCTCGGCCTCCCAAAATGCTGGGATTACAGACATGAGCCACCGCGCCCGGCCTACTTGTGTCTTATATAGGGAGACTGAGGCTGATCTAACACACTTTATAGGGCAAAACAAGACCAGAATTAGAAGCCACAGTCCTTACTCCCACTCCTTCCCTGTGCCCACTGGTCAGTACATCCTTGGGTCAAATGTGGATTGAAAAACTAATGCTATCTCTGAGTAACAAAGTCAAGTCTGGGTTGTTTCAAATGACTTTCTAGTTGTTAAAACAATCAAACTTGAAAAGCTGAAATCAAGAAGCCATTCTTTCAGATTGTGTTGGTTTTCTGTAGCCCCCATGACCTCTGGAATAATGGAAACAATGAATGATGTTGGGGTAAACTGTCTTTGAACATTAGCATGTAAAGTCTTTGTGTTTACTCTCTGTGGAGTCCACTGAGTCTGCAATCTTGGGCTGTTCACCTCCCAGAAAAATGGGTCTTTTGAAGTATTTTGTCCCCTTGGTTGGAGGCCAACTCAGCATGTTTTCATCTTCTTGTAAATACAGTGTTGAAGCACCATCCCATCCAAATGGGCTCTACCTTCTCATTGACTGGTTGTGGTGGAACAGTATGAACTGAGGGTTTTGGCCCACTCCATTCTTCCAACATAAAACAAAGACTATGCCATTTGGAGATGCTTTTGTTGCGACCACAATTCATTTCTGAGGTCTCAATCAAACAAAAGCTCAAGGATAAACTTTGTAAATTCTTTTTAATTTGTCTGACATAGGAGACAGTTTAGAATACATATGAGGTTTCCAAGCATATAGCCAAATAAAAAATGAGAAATATTAGCTTAGCCAAAGAGATTTTTTTCTTTTTTAAATACAGGGAATCTATGTATATAAGACTATGAGTTCCTCTAGAAAAGGAATGTCCCATTCAGTCCTATATCTTTAGTATCCAGTACGGTATCTGGCATAAAGAATATGCTTACATTCAGCTCTTACCTGAGAGTATAAAAAAGGCAAACCCCATCTCTGCAAATGTTAAGTCCTATAAACTAAATAAGATTCCATGTTTAACCTGAAAGCCTAGCTGGAAAGACTAGTATGGAACTAAACTTGTATCTTTATTGGAAAACAAAGCTGAAACGAGACAATGGTGTAGAGCAGAAATTGATGGGTGGTTGGCATTTAAAAATTTGAATGTAATTGCTAGTTCTCTGGCCTCAATCACACTGACGGATTCCTTTTGGCAATTATCTTCACTAGGCTTGCCTGTATGCAAAGTTTCTGATTACTGGCAGGTACTGTGGTTTCCCTGGAGACGGGGGAATTGTTAATCCACCTTTTCAACACTGGGAGAGTTCAAAAGACTCATAGTACAAAGAGAAAGTTCCACAGTTGGGAGCATCAGAGGTAACACTGGGGAGCCCCGTAGCACCTCATTTGCAGAAAGGAACTAGAAATTAGGATCCCTACCCACCACGTGCTCTGAGGTTGGAATTCTGACCATATACATGTGTAGGGTCTGATAGCTGTTACAGAAGAGACAGTACAGTTGTACTGTGCCCCCCAACTCCTTTCAAATCATGGCACTTACCCAGAAAATGGTACTATTTTATGGCACACTAGGAAAATGGGTAAGGCTGGCAGAGGTCACTCACTGGGCTCCGGCTCCCCCAAGGACTGAAGAGGTCAGTAGCCTATCTGTAACCTATCCCTAACCCATCAGTGTGCCCCAGCACATGGATTGGGAAGCTTTAGTAAACTGCTAGGAACAAGAGATCTGGAATCAGATGGTCTTGGTTCAAACGCTCTGTTCTTCAGCTACTAGCTATGGGACTTCTGGCAAGTTACACTATCTGTAGGTGCTTTTTGTAAAATGGGGATAATAAGTAGCCCAACCTCACAGGGCTGTTGAGAGAATTATATGGAATTATTGTAAAGTATTTAGCACAGTACTTTGCATATAGTGAATACTCAATAAATTATATTATTTATGCATAACAATGGTATTATTATTATTAATAATAATAATCCCCTCCCCTCTCCTCCTCTCCTTCCTTTCTTTTCTTTTTTTTTTGAGGCAGTGTCTTGCTGTTATCTCAAATAAGTGGAATCATACCATATTTTTTCTTTCGAGAGATAAATTGCTTCACCTTTCATCTACTGGAGGGCAAGGGTTCAAGTTTAGCCACAGGTCATTCTCAGTTTAGAAGTTACTCCCCAAAGCCTCTTTCAGTACATCCTAGGTCAGGCCATCTCAGGAATTTGGATCACCTCTTTGGGAGGAAAAGTGTATCAACAAGGTTTCGAGTTCCAAGCCACTTCCTGTCCAGTGTGACACGTGACTGGACAAAAGAGTTCAGCCAGGCCAAAGAGTTCGGCATCATCTGGACTGGGGACAAACAGCAGTTTGCAGGTTGGAATGGACTCTAGGTTAAGCTGGTGAGAGCCTCCACCACACCTTTGTTCTATGTGAATGTTCTCTCATTTATTCTTTAACTGGACGTCCACAAGCTCCTAAAACTCATTATATCCCTAATGGAACTCAACATCTCCAAATCTGTTCCTCCTAAAGTAATCCTTGCCTCAGATGATGGCATCATCAGCTACTTAGACGCCTAAAAAAGAAACCTGGGAATCATCCTATTTCTTCTCTGTCCCTCATCTTCTACTTGGGATCAATCACAAAGTTTTTCCAGTTCTACCTCCAATATGTTTCTTAAACATTTTTCTTCCCCTCTATCCCTACTATGACTCCCCTAGTTCAGGTCTAATCTTCTTTTGCCTGGACTGTCTTTTTAGGTCCCTGGTCTCCATCCCAAATCATCTTTTACATAATACCAGAAAAGTCTATTTTTATAAAAGCAAATATATGCCACTTTTCTACTGAGCACTCTTCAATAACTCCTTGCTATCCTCAGGATAAAGTCACATTTTTCAGCCTCCTAGGCAATGTTATATCTGTGTTCTGCCCTCTGACTGCCTCTTTAGCTTAATCTCTTACTACTTCTTGGGATCCTCTAAACATTTAGGAAACTGGAAACCACTTTCAGTTCCTCACCTCCACTCTAAGATTTCTTCCCTCCGTGCCTTTGTTTACACCAGGCCCTCAGCTTGGAATGATCTTACGGCCCTCCTCCCTTACTGTGTTGGGTTACGCTTCACTGTATTCTCATAACATCTAGTGTATGCCTAGAAATGCACTTTAAGTAATATTTCATTGTTATTTTCATATGTTCATTTTCCCCACTAGATTATGAGCTATTTCAGAGCAGGTATCATTCATCCTGGTATCCCTGAGTCTTGACAGTACCGGACCAAAGCAGGTGCTCAATACATGATGACCGAAGGGATAAATCAATATATAAATGAATAAAGTATTGCATAGGTCAGGTCTGGAGGCCACTGGAAGGGAGGGAAGGGAAGGGGAGGGGAGGGGAAAGGAGGGGAGGGGAGGGGAGAGAAAGGAAGGGAAGAAGGAAGGAAGGATAAAACTCACACTGGAAAGGAAAAAGTAAAACTGTCATCTGCAGATGACATGATCATATACATAAAAATTCTAAGGAATTGGCCGGGCGCGGTGGCTTACACCTGTAATCCTAGCACTTTGGGAGGCCAAGGCAGGCAGATCACGAGGTCAGGAGATCGACACCATCCTGGCTAACAGGGTGAAACACTGTCTCTACTAAAAATACAAAAAAATAAATTAACCGGGTGTGGTGGCGGGCGCCTGTAGTCCCAGCTACTCGGGAGGCTGAGGCAGGAGAATGGCGTGAACCCGGGAGGTGGAGCTTGCAGTAAGCCAAGATCCTCGTGCCACTGCACTCCAGCCTGGGCGACAGAGCGAGACTCCGTCTCCAAAAAAAAAAAAAAAAAAAATTCTAAGTAATTTACTAAAGGTCATACACAAAAATCAATTATATTTCTATATATTAACAATGAGCAACTTGAAAATGAAAATTTTTAGTCTGGGTGCAGTGGCTCATGCCTGTAATCCCAGCACTTTAGGAGACTGAGGTGGGTGGATCACTTGAGGTCAGGAGTTTGAGATCAGTCTGACCAATGTGGTGAAACCCCGTCTCTACTAAAAATACAAAAATTGGCTGGGCATGGTGGTGTGTGCCTGTAATACCAGGTATTTGGGAGGCTGAGGCAGGAGAATCGCTTGAATCCAGGAGGTGGAGGTTGAAGTGAGCCAAGACTGTGCCACTGCACTCCTGCCTGGGCAACAGAGTGAGACACCATCTCAAAAACAAAAAGAAAGAAAATGAAAAATTTTGAAAACTTCATTCACGATAGCTTAAAAATATACTTTGAAATAAATGAAAACATATACCATGTTCATGAAGGGGAAAACACAATTATTTCCAAGATGGCAATTTTCCTCAAATTGAGGTACAATAGATTCAATGCAATCCCAATCATGCTTTTTGTGAAGCAACTGACAAGCTGATTCTAGAACGCACAGGGAAAGGCAAAGGATGTAAAAGTCTAAATGATTTTGAATACAGAAATACAAAGTTGGCTGGATGCAGTGCCTCACACCTGTAATTCCAGCCCTTTGGGAGGCCGAGGTGGGTGGATCACCTGAGGTTAGGAGTTCAAGACTAGCCTGGCTAACATGGCATAACCCTGTCTCTACTAAAAATACAAAAATTAGCTGGGCGTTGTGGTGGGCACCTGTAATCCCAGCTACTCAGGAGGTTAAGGCAGGAGAATCACTTGAACCTGGGAGGCAGAGGTTGCAGTGAACCAAGATTGTGCCACTGCACTCCAGCCTGGATGACAGAGCCAAGACTCCATATCAAAAAAAAGAAAGAAAACAAATAAAAGTTTAAAAACTTATACTACACGATTTCAAGACCTACTCTAAAGGGAAAGCACAGACACACAGATCAATGGAACAGAATAAGAATTCAGAAGGCTGGGTGTGGTGGCTCACGCCTGTAATCTCAGCACTTTGGGAGGCCGAGGTGGGCGGATCATGAGGAAAGGAGATTGAGATCATCCTGGCAATGGTGAAACCCCGTCTCTACTAAAAATACAAAAATTAGCCAGGCGTGGTGGCATTTGCCTGTAATCCCAGCTACTCAAGAGGCTGAGGCAGAGGAATTGCTTGAATACAGGAGGAAGAGGTTGCAGTGAGCCGAGATTGCGCCACTGCACTCCAGCCTGGGTGACAAAGCGAGACTCCATCTCAAAAAAAAAAAAAAAAAAGAATTCAGAAGTAGATTTACACTTATATGGTCAAATGACTTTTGAGAAAGGTGCTAAGGTAATTTAATGGGGAAAGACTAGACTTTTCAACAAACTGGATATTAGTACAGAAAAAAAAAAACCATGTCCCTTACCTTATACCATACGCAAAATTAACTTGAAGTGGAACACAGACCTACATTTTAGAGCTAAAACTAGAAACTTTCTAAAAGAAAACATTTTAAAAATTATTTGTGAACTCAGTTAGGCAAGAATTTCTTAAGCAGGACATAAAAAGCATGGCTCATAAAATTTAAAAATGATAAAATTGACTTCATCAGAATTAAAATTTTTTGCTCTTTGAAAGACACAATTAAATATTCTCAACTAATATTTGCAGAACACGGAACTGAAAAAGGGTTTGTATCCCAATGTATAAAAAACTCAACTCAAAAGTAAAAACATAACAGCCCAATTAAAAACAAGAAAAACTGCCTGGGCAGCATAGCAAGACCTCATCTCTACAAAACATAATAAATAGCCAGCTGGGTGCAGTGGCTCACCTGTAATCCCAGCACTTTGGGAGGCCGAGGTGGGTGGGTTACGAGGTCAGGAGATCGAGACCATCCTGGCCAACATGGTGAAACTCTGTCTCTACCAAAAATACAAAAATTAGCTGGGTGTGGTGGCAGGCACCTGTAGTCCCAGCTACTTGGGAGGCTGAGGCAGGCGAATCGCTTGAACCCGGGAGGTGGAGATTGCAGTGAGCCCAAATCGTACCACTACACTCCAGCCTGGCAGCAGGGCAAGACTCAGTCTGGGGAAAAAAAAAAAAAAAAAAAAAAGGCCAGGAGCAGTGGCTGAAGCCTGTAATCCTAGCACTTTGGGAGGCCAAGGTGGGTGGATCACGAAGACAAGAGATCGAGACCATCCTGGCCAACATGGTGAAACCCTGTCTCTACTAAAAATACAAAAATTAGCTGGGGGTGGTGGCGTGTGCCTGTAGTCCCAGCTACTTGGGAGGCTGAGGCAGGAGAACTGCTTGAACCTGGGAGGTGGAGGTTGCAGTGAGCCGAGATCGCACCACTGCACTCCAGCCTGGGCGACAGAGTGAGACTCCATCTCAAAAAAAGAAAAAAAAAAAAAAGGAAAGAAAAAAAATAGCCAGGCATAGTGGTGCATGCCTGCAGTTCCAGCTGCTCAGGAGGCTGAAATGGGAGGAACACTTGAGCCTGGGAGGTAGAGGTTGCAATGAGCCTGAAGGCACCACTGCACTCCAGCCTGGGCGACAGAGACTGTCTCAAAAAGAAAAAAAAATTAGCCAGGCATGGCGGTGCATGTTTGCAGTCCCCGCTGCTCAGGAGGCTGAAGTGGGAGGAACACTTGAGCCTGGGAGGTAGAGGCTGCAAGAGCCTCTACATCAGGCTGCAGAGCCTGGTGGCGCCACTGCACTCCAGCCTGGGTGACAGAGCAAGATCCTGTCTCAAAAAAAAAAAAAAGAAAAGAAAAAAGAAAAACACTTAAGCAGATGCTTCCCAAATTAACTTACCTGAATGGCAGATAAGCATAGGAAAAGATGCTCAACATCACTAGTCATTAGGGAATTGCAAATTGAAGCCACAATAAGGTACTATTATATATCCTATAATGGCTAAACTTAAAAAGAATGACAATATCTAGAGTTGGAAAGAATGTGGAAAAATTAAACTCTCACACACTGTCAGTGAAAATGTAAAAAGTGACAGTCATTTGGAAAATAGTATGGCAGCACATTACTGAGTTAAAATACATTTACCATAGGACCCAGCATTTCCACTTCTACATTTTTACCCAAGAGAATTAAAAACATATGTCCATACAAAGACTTGCGCTTGAATTACGTTCAAGAAGAACTATTCTTTCTTTCCTTTTCTTTTTATTTATTTATTATTTATTTTTGAGACGCAGTCTCGCTCTGCTGCCCAGGCTGGAGTGCAGTGGTGTGATCTCAGCTCACTGCAACCTCCACCTCCCGGGTTCAAGCGCTTCTCCTGCCTCAGCCTCCCAAGTAGCTGGGATTACAAGTGCCTGCTGCCATGCCAGACTAATTTTTGTATTTTTAGTAGAGATGGGGTTTCACCATGTTGGCTAGGCTGGTCTCGAATTCCTGACCTCAAGTGATCTGCCCGCCTCAGCCTCCCAAAGTGCTGGGATTACAGGCGTGAGCCACCACGCCCGGCTTCTTTTCTTTCTTTTTTTTTTTTTTTTTTTTCACTCTGTAACCCAGGCTGGAGTGCAGAGGTATGAACATGGCTTACTGCAGCCCTGACCTCCTGAGCTCAACCAATCCTCCCACTTCAGCCTTCTCAATAGCTGAGACTACAGGTGCATGTCACCACACTGGGCTAATTTTTAAATTTTTTTGCAGAGAAAGGGTCTTGCAATGTTGCTCAGGCTTGTCTTGAACTCCTGGCCTCAAGTAATCCTCCCACCTCAGCTTCCCAAAGCACTGGGATTACAGGCCTGAGCCACCGAGTCTGGCCTAGCATTATTCTTAATAACTAAAACTTGGAAACAAATAAATGTTCAGCATCTGGTAAATGCATAAACAATGGAATGAAAAAAATGAAATACTACTCAGCAATAAATAAGAACAAAACATTGACACACACAACACCATGGATGGATCTCAAAAATGTTATGCTAAGTAAAAGAAATTGAATACAAGACAGAATCAACTAGAGAAACAGAAAGTGGTCAGTGGCTACCTGGGGCTGGAAGTCAGGGGAGGAGACCAACTGCAGAGGCTTAAAAGGACACTTTTTAATGTAATAGAAAATGTTATTTGTCTTGATTGTGGGGCTAGATCTATGCCTGTATGTGGCTGCCAAAATTAAATGTTCACTTAAAATGGTGAATTTTACCATATGTAAATTATACCTCAAAAAAGATGGGAAAATGTACTCTATGAACTCATGAAAGTTGAATCTGTGCAGTTGGTGAGTATACAACATGCAAATGGAAAAGTCATTAAACCTCAAATCAGGGCATTATTTTCTGTTATTTTCCTTATGCTAAACATCAGGCCAGTACTGAGATGCCAACAGTACGATACTGGACATGTATTGCTGTAAAGTACTTACCTGTCCAGACCAGGTATGGTGTCTCATGCCTGTAATCCCAGCACTTTGGGAGGCCGAGATGGGTGGATCACCTGAGGTCAGGATTTTGAGACCAGCCCGACCAACATGGTGAAACCCCGTCTCTACTAAAAATACAAAAATTAGCCGGGTGTGTTGGTGCGCACCTGTAATCCCAGCTATTTGGGAGGCTGAGGCAAAAGAATTGCTTGAGCCCAGGAGACGGAGGCTGCAGTGAGCCGAGATCGTACCATTGCACTCCAGCCTGGGCGACACAGTGAGACTCCATCTCAAAAAAAAAAAGAAGTGAGCCATCCAAACATATGAAAAATACTTCATTGAATTTTAAGAAACTTCGTTTCTAGTCCTACTCTTCCACTAATATCATGCATGACCTTGGGCCAGGTACTCAGCCAATACCTCAGTAAATGATAAAGAGTTTTCAGAGATTCTCAGTCTGAGGTCCATGTATCTCTCCTCATTGCCCCTGAAAGCGTCCTTGGATTCAGGGCATCTGGGAATTTGGATGGGAAAATGTGTATCTTTATGCATTTTCTTTACATAAATGTATATCTTTGTTTTTACAACCTTTAACTGAAATTTAGCATTTCCTTCAATTATGAATATAGGCAACAATCTGCAGTGGCTTTAGCAGTAATAACTTTGGTACTAATAGAAATCACAGGTATTTTTATTTCAAATTTTAAGTGTTGCCTATATCTCAAAATATTATTTACATTTATCACTATTTCAAAATTATGGTGGTTATTAGATGTGCCACTGGATATTATTATTTAATGTGTTAACAAAGAAGCTATGTATCTGCTAAAGAAATGATATATCTGATTATAGATACATCTCTATATCATAACTTTTTAAAGATTTGATAACAGGTTCCACATAATCAGTTTCCTTTTTAGCACAGTATATTTTATTTTACGCAAAATACACTGTTCTACAGAATGGATCCATGGAATTCACCAAAGGAATCTTTGGCACACAAAAAAAAAAACTGTTAAAAACTTCTGAGCTAGGCCAGGCATTGTGGCACACACCTGTAATCTCAGCACTTTGGGAGGCTGAGGTGGGCGGATCACTTTGGCTCAGAAATTTAAGACCAGCCTGGGGAACATGGTGAAACTCTGTCTCTACAAAAAATACAAAAATTAGCTGAGTGTGGTGGTGTACACCTGTAATCCCAGCTACTCTGGAGGCTGAGGTGGGAGGATTACTTGAGCCTGGGAGGCTGAGGCTGCAGTGAGCCAAGATCACGCCACTACACTCCAGCCTGGGTGAGCGAGTGACACCATGTCTCAAAAATATAAAAACAAACAAAGAAAAACTTCTAAGTTAGATGGCCTCTAACCGTTCATTCTAGTGCTAAGAATTCTATTAAAAACTGGCATAAAGACTGGATGGCAGCTGGGCGCCGTGGCTTATGCCTGTAATCCCAGCATTTTGGGAGGCTAAGGTGGGCGGATCACTTGAGGTCAGGAGTTCAAGACCAGCTTGGCCAACATGGTGAAACCCCATCTCTGCTAAAAATACAAAAATTAGCCGGGCATGACGGTGCACGTCTGTAATCCCAGCTACTTGAGAGGCTGAGTCAGGAGAATCGCTTGAACCCAGAAGGCGGAAGTTGCAGTGAGCCGAGATTACACCACTGCACTCCAGCCTGGGCAACAAAGCGAGACTCCAATCTAAAAAAAAAGACGGAATGGCTCAGATTCTAAATGAAATAACTAAAAACACTTTTTCTCCTATTTTCTAAAGAAAGGCTTTCAAGATTCACAGATTCTTACTTGTTCGGATCCTGATTTGAACAAAGCAAGTGCTAAAAAAACCCACATTTGAGACAAATGGGGAAATCTGAACACAAACTGGGTATTAGGTGATATTAATTAATTAGATATCATAATATTATCGTCATATTTTTTATATATATATAATATTATAATAATATCGTCAATATATCATTTTAAAAAAATCCTTATCTGGGCGGGGTGCAGTGGCTCATTAGAGGCCAGAAATTTGAGACCAGCCTAGGCAACATATGTCTCTATGGAAAAATTTTTAAAAAATTAGCTGGCATGGTGGTGTGTGTCTACAGTCCCAGCTACTCTGGAGGCTGAGGTGGGAGGTTCCCTTGAGTCCAGGAGTTTCAGGCTGCAATGAGCTAGATGATCACTCTACTGCATGTTGGCCTGGTCTACAGAGCAAGACCCTGTCTCCAAAAAAAAAAAAAAAAAAAAAAAAAATTGAAAAAAAATCCTTATGTGTTAGAGATACATAGTGAGGTATTTATAGGTAAAACGACATTTCCCTTGCATCAAAATATTCAGGAAATTAAAAAGGAGGCAGGATAGAAGAAACAAGGTATTCAAACTGCGATATGGGTGATAGCAGTTCACTATATTTTTCTTTCTACTTTCACGTTTGTTTGAAATTTCTACAATAAAATCTTTTTTTTTTTTTTTTTTTTTTTAATGAATAGGTTCTCAGGACAGATCCAACCCACAGAAATGCCTGGATTTATTCAGTTAAAAAAAACAACAATGGGCTGGGCGTGGGCATGGTGGCTCATGCCTGTAATCCCAGCACTTTGGGAGATCGAGGCTGGAGGATCACCTGAGGTCAGGAGTTTGAGACCAGCCTGGCCAACATGGTGAAACACTGTCTCTACTAAAAACACAAAAATTATTTGGGCATGGTGGCACATGCCTGTAGTCCCAGCTACTTGGGAGGCTGAGGCAAGAGAATTGCTTGAACCTGGGAGGCAGGGCTGGAGTGAGCCGAGATCAACAATGAAGAGGATAGGAAGGAGTGTGCAGTTTGCCACAGTTCCTACTCCTCCAACTGTCTTAGAACCTGGGCTACTCCCACATCTAAATCACCTCTTAGGAGGCATTTGACTTTGTAGGTTAATATGAACTTTGTATGACAAACCATTATAACTTACCACATTCACTATGTCTAAACAGGTTAAATCACGTTTTTGGTAATCAGTAGCTCTTTCATTCCTTAATAAGCTGCTTAGTTTTGTTCTTTCAATGGCCAAAAGTGAATCCCAACCTTGAGCCAGTAGATGTGCCACAGGACAGGGGATTATA
Source organism: Pongo pygmaeus (assembly GCF_028885625.2). NCBI lineage: Eukaryota > Metazoa > Chordata > Mammalia > Primates > Hominidae > Pongo > Pongo pygmaeus. The sequence continues at coordinate 105,693,167 of NC_072385.2, forward strand.
AGTGAACAACCTGTCACCTCCACTGAGGAACAACTCCAGCTTCATGCCCCGTTGCCTTCAGAACAGTAATGTCTTTGCTGAGACATCCACTCCGTTCCTGAGATGAGATAGTCTCTACATCTCTCCGACCTGTGCATGGCTGCAGACTCTGACCCTCTGCTCTTGTCCTTGGGGCTTACAGGGTCTCTGTGAAGCTCTAAAGGCTTTTGAAATTTATCACACATACCTGGGGATACTGTCAAACAATTATCTGAAACAGTATAGTAATGCAGTTTAGCACATGGGATCTAGAGTCTGTTCCTGGATTTAAACACTAGCTCTGTCATTTAATCTTGCTGTGCCAGTTTTATTTGTAAAATGGGTTATTCCGGTAATTAACCTCAGAAAGATGTTCTGCAGATTAAATAACATAACATATGCAAAGTACTGAGAACAGTGTCTAGATCATGGTATACACTCCATACTTTTTTTTTTTTTTTTTTTTTGAGACAAAGTCTTGCTCTGTCACACAGGCCTGAGTGCAGTGGTGCCATCTTGGCTCACTGCAACCTCCACTTCCTGGGTTCAAGCGATTCTCATGCCTCAACCTCCCGAGTAGCTGGGATTACAGGCGCACGCCACCACACCTGGCTAATTTTTTTTTTTTTTTTTTTAGTAGAGGCAGGGTTTCACCATGTTGGCCAAGTCTTGAACTCCTGATCTCAGGTGATCCATCTGCCTTGGCCACCTAAAGTGCTAGGATTACAGACATGAGCCACCACACTCAGCCTTCACTCCATACCTATGAACTGTTATTACTATTATTTTCAACAACAGCAGAAGCTCTGCACCAAAACAAAATAATGCCCATGCTTCACCAATGTCAACAGTACTTTAATATTAATTCTAAGAAAAGGTTATACTGAACTATATCAATAACATAAGAGTTACCCTGTAAACAGCTTCCTTTCTTTCACTGGGTAAGATGACTTCTTGAGTTATAGTTGTTAATTTGATAGCATGTCAAAAATCACTGAGAAGTCAAAATTGCTAATTTTTCAAGACCTTTCTTTGATCAGAAACACTTGCTTTAGCAATTACTTAATCCAATAATTACAACTGAAAAGATTCATACAACGTATATAAGAGGGTACAGGGGAAAAATTCATTGCATGATTGTGCAAGTGATTTACAACCTTCTTCCTTAAAAGAAATCCTTTAAGGTCACTAAAAAGGGGTCATGTAATTCTAAGGTATTATAATGAAGACAATATTCCCAGTGAAGATTAATCCAGTAAGTTCTCAAACTAGTGTCAGAAATTATAAAACAGGCTTTCTGGAAGTAAACTCTAAAGATGAAACAGAAGTTTCAACTTGAGTCAAAATAGTGACAGTGGTTGCTGAAGGACTGGAGCTCTCTGAACTGTAAACCGGGCGAAGGGTGTGCTTGTGTGTATAATCAAAAGATGAAAACCACTTTGCCTAGTAGAGCTAACCACTTTCAAGGAAGTCTCAGTATAAAAATTAACCAAAATGTAAAAGTATCTAAAGGACTCAATAGTTCTCATAATTAAAGCAAAAAGGCATTTAGTAAATTATCTTTTATCTTTTTCTATATTCTTTTATCATTTGGAACAATATTAGAGAACTGATTGGTTTGATATTTTGTTGATAATTAATTTTCATTCCTGTTGCTTTGATAGTTTTTTTGCTTTTTTTTTTGAGATGGAATTTCGCTCCTCTTGCCTAGGGTGGAGTGCAATGGCACATTCTCGGCTCACTGCAACCTCCACCTCCCAGGTTCAAGCGATTCTCCTATCTCAGCCTCTCCCAAGAAGCTGAGATTACAGTTGCCACCACGCTTGGCTAATTTTTGTATTTTTAGTAGAGACAGGGTTTCACCATGTTTCGGCTGATCTCGAACTCCTGACCTCAGGTGATCTACTCGCCTTGGCCTCCCCAAGTGCTGGGATTACAGGCGTGAGCTATTGCACCTGGCCTGATAGTTATTAATACTAGAAATGATAAAATTAAACTAAGAATCTTTATGTCTGATACGAGGTAAACATGGTAATTCTAAAATAATATTACACTTTCTATAGATTTGGCTTGAAACAAATTCTAACACAGCATTGTGGTTCTTAATTTTAATTATTTTACTGATTCTGATTTGCTTTTCAAATATATTCCTTTATATAAAGATGTGATCTATATCCAAAAAAGTAAGCAGGTTTTGAGCAATATCACAGTTTTGGTTTTACAGATTTATGTAGTAGCCATCTTGTTTGTTGAGTGCTAAATATTCTACAACGGAACACTGTTTCTATAGCGGGGAGATGAAAGTCTACCTTGCTTAGCTCAGGAACTGAGTGGCTGCTACTACGACAGCTTTGTGTTTTAGTGGTGAGGTGACAGTGCGACATCAATGCAAATAATTTCCTTGGTTATACTAGGAACTGGAGAGCCTGACAAAATCAGAGCTTGGCAGAAGCATTTGTAGCAATAAACAGAAGCTTCTGATTTTTACTTAAAATTTCAAAAGCTGTCCTGATTTCTAATTTATTGGCCTTGATTACAGGCCTATAAGGAAAGAATTATTTAAATGACTACCCGAATTAGTCTGAAGTTGTTGATTTCCTCTGGCTTAAAAAAAAAAAAAAAGTCTTACCAGAAACTGTGTTCTCTGAAAAACAAAATAACTGCTTTCCTTTTACTTAATGTCAACTTAAAACCAATGAATGAACAAATGAACAAACAGATAGTTAAAGACAAATACAGAAAGAATAATACTAAGACATCTGTGTGAACATTAGTCATTTAAAATAAAGAAAAAAATCAGAGTAAGAACCTTATCATTCATTAGACTGAATAAACACTGCCACCCTGGCCCCAATCCTACAGCTCTGAAATGGAGGAACACAGCAATCAAAGTCTTGCAAAGATACACTGGAAATAATGCGCATGGCAAAATCCAAAGATAACTTTTTTTCTCTTTTAAAAACATAAGACTGTGGCTGGGCGTGGTGGCTCACGCCTGTAATCCTAGCACTTTGGGAAGCCACGGCGGGTAGATCACGAGGTCAGGAGATCGAGACCATCCTGGCTAACACGGCAAAACCCTGTCTCTACTAAAAACACAAAAAACTAGCCGGGAGTGGTGGCACATGCCTGTAATCCTAGCTACTCGGGAGGCTGAGGCAGGAGAATCGCTTGAACCCGGGAGGCAGAGGTTGCCGTGAGCTGAGATCACACCACTGCACTCCAGCCTGGGCGACAGAGTGAGACCCCGTCTCAAAAACAAAACAAAACAAACAAACAAACAAAGAAAAAAATATATATGATTGTTTATAGTAATGACAGAAAAAGCTATATTGTTGTGTTTATATTATAACATATATAGATGTAATATATATGACAATTAATAGAACAAATAAGCGGGAGGACAAGGAGCAATGTTGTTATATTTTACCAGAATGAAGGCATTATTAATCTTAAGGTAATTACGTTAAAGATGCGTATTGTAATCTCTAGAATAAACCACTAAGAAAGTAACTCAACATTAGATAGCTAAAAAAAAAAAAAAAAGTTCAACAAATGCCCTTCCCCTTACTCACTGTGCTCCAGCCACGCCTGCTTCAGCAGAGCTCTTTGCTGCCTCAGGGCTCAGGGCTCAGGGTTTTGCACAGGGACTCCTTTCCCTGGAATCGCCTTCCTTTGGCTGTCTGAATCACCGCTAAGGTCTCAGCTGAAATGTCACCTTCTATAGGAGGTCTTCCCTACCATCCTCACAGCATCTCCTTCTTATTCTCTATTCATAGCCTTTTACTTTGTTCCATCACGCTATTTGTCACCTTTTGAATTTATATATTTGTTAAGTTTATGTCTTTATTGTCTGTTTTTCTCATTAGACTTCATTAAGAAAGAAAAGAAGCTGGGTGTGGTGGCTCATGCCTGTAATCCCAACACTTTGGGAGGCTGAGGCAGGTGGATCCCTTGAGCCCAAGGTGTTTTGAGACCAGCCTGGGAAACAGCAAAACCTCGTCCCTACATAAAATTAGCTAGGCGTGGTGGTGCATATGTGTAGTTCCAGGTACTTGGGAGGCTAAGGTGGGAGGATCACCTGAGCCCAGGAAGTTGAGGCTACAGTGAGCCATGACTGTACCACTGCACCCCAGTCTGGAGAGAGAGAAAGAAGACCTCCCCCAGACCAAGACATATAACATATGAGGCTCTCTCATATAACTGTGTTTTGCGTAAAGTAGACAAGTCATAAAATATTTGTTTTAAAAATGCATACCATTGTACTTCACCTTGACCTAATCTTTTTTCTCATCAACTAGACAAGAAGTTGGCAAACTTCTGTGAAGGGTCAAATATTTTAGGCCTTGCAAACCATATACTGTCTCTGCTGCATATTCTTCTGCTTCTTTGTGTTTTCTAACAATCCTTTTAAAATATAAAAGCTGTTTTGGTTACTGTAGCCTTATAGTATAGTTTGAAGTCAGGTAGTGTGATGCCTCCAGCTTTGTTCTTTTGGCTTAGGATTGACTTGGCGATGTGGGCTCTTTTTTGGTTCCATATGAACTTTAAAGTAGTTTTTTCCAATTCTGTGAAGAAAGTCATTGGTAGCTTGATGGGGATGGCATTGAATCTGTAAATTACCTTGGGAAGGATGGCCATTTTCATGATATTGATTCTTCCTACCCATGAGCATGGAATGTTCTTCCATTTGTTTGTATCCTCTTTTATTTCCTTGAGCAGTGGTTTGTAGTTCTCCTTGAAGAGGTCCTTCACATCCCTTGTAAGTTGGATTCCTAGGTATTTTATTCTCTTTGAAGCAATTGTGAATGGGAGTTCACTCATGATTTGGCTCTCTGTTTGTCTGTTATTGATGTATAAGAATGCTTGTGATTTTTGCACATTGATTTTGTATCCTGAGACTTTGCTGAAGTTGCTTATCAGCTTAAGGAGATTTTGGGCTGAGACAATGGGGTTTTCTAGATATACTATCATGTCATCTGCAAACAGGGACAATTTGACTTCCTCTTTTCCTAATTGAATACCCTTGATTTCCTTCTCCTGCCTAATTGCCCTGGCCAGAACTTCCAACACTATGTTGAATAGAAGTGGTGAGAGAGGGCATCCCTGTCTTGTGCCAGTTTTCAAAGTGAATGCTTCCAGTTTTTGCCCATTCAGTATGATATTGGCTGTGGGTTTGTCATAAATAGCTCTTATTATTTTGAGATACGTCCCATCAATTCCTAATTTATTGAGAGTTTTTAGCATGAAGGGTTGTTGAATTTTGTCAACAAAAACAGAGATATAGATCAATGGAACAGAACAGAGCCGTCAGAAATAATGCCACATATCTACAAGTATCTGATCTTTGACAAACCTGACAAAAACAAGAAATGGGGAAAGGATTCCCTATTTAATAAATGGTGCTGGGAAAACTGGCTAGCCATATGTAGAAAGCTGAAACTGGATCCCTTCCTTACACCTTATACAAAAATCAATTCAAGATGGATTAAAGACTTAAATGTTAGACCTAAAACCATAAAAACTCTAGAAGAAAACCTAGGCATTACCATTCGGGACATAGGCATGGGCAAGGACTTCATGTCTAAAACACCAAAAGCAATGGCAACAAAAGCCAAAATTGACAAATGGGATCTAATTAAACTCAAGAGCTTCTGCACAGCAAAAGAAACTACCATCAGAGTGAACAGGCAACCTACAAAATGGGAGAAAATTTTCGCAACCTACTCATCTGACAAAGGGCTAATATCCAGAATCTACAATGAACTCCAACAAATTTACAAGAAAAAAACAAACAACCCCATCAAAAAGTGGGCGAAGGACATGAACAGACACTTCTCAAAAGAAGATATTTATGCAGCCAAAAAACACATGAAAAAATGCTCACCATCACTGGCCATCAGAGAAATGCAAATCAAAACCACAATGAGATACCATCTCACACCAGTTAGAATGGTGATCATTCAAAAGTCAGGAAACAACAGGTGCTGGAGAGGATGTGGAGAAATAGGAACACTTTTACACTGTTGGTGGGACTGTAAACTAGTTCAACCCTTGTGGAAGTCAGTGTGGCGATTCCTCAGGGATCTAGAACTAGAAATTCCATTCGACCCAGCCATCCCATTACTGGGTATATACCCAAAGGACTATAAATCATGCTGCTATAAAGACACATGCACACGTATGTTTATTGCGGCATTATTCACAATAGCAAAGACTTGGAACCAACCCAAATGTCCAACAATGATAGACTGGATTAAGAAAATGTGGCACATATACACCATGGAATACTATGCAGCCATAAAAAATGATGAGTTCATGTCCTTTGTAGGGACATGGATGAAATTGGAAATCATCATTCTCAGTAAACTATCGCAAGAACTAAAAACCAAACACCGCATATTCTCACTCATAGGTGGGAATTGAACAATGAGAACACATGGACACAGGAAGGGGAACATCACACTTCGGGGACTGTTGTGGGGTGGGGGGAGGGGGGAGGGATAGCATTGGGAGATATACCTAATGCTAGATGACGAGTTGGTGGGTGCAGCGCACCAGCATGGCACATGTATACATATGTAACTTACCTGCACATTGCGCACATGTACCATAAAACCTAAAGTATAATAATAATAATAAAAGAAAAAATATATATATATATAAAAGCTACCCTTAGGGCAGGACGCGGTGGCTCACGCCTATAATCCCAGCACTTTGGGAGGCCTAGGCGGGTGGATTGCTTGAGGCCAGGAGTTCAAGATCAGTCTGGGTAACATGGTGAAACCCGGTCTCTACTAAAAATACAAAAATTAGCTGGGCATGGTGGCACATGCCTGTAGTCCCAGCTACTCGGGAGGCTGAGGCAGAAGAATCGCTTGAACTCAGATGGCGGAGGCTGCAGTGAGCCAAGATCACACTACCACATTCCAGCCTGGGTGACAGAGTGACACACTTTCAAAAAACAAACAAACAAACAAACAAAAAGCTATACTTAGCTCAAGGGCCCTATAAAAACAGGCTGACATGGGATTTGGCCCACAGGCTGTAGTTTTCCAATTTCTGTGCTATGTTACTGTAAGTATCTTAAGGTCAACTCTGAGTTATATACTTACATCCCCTAATACCTCGCATAGTACTGAGCATGCAGTAGGTTCTTAGTAAACTCAGAACTCATTTAAGTTGGAGGTAGAGGAAAACAAGAGAAAAAAGTGGTCAGATTTGGTCCAACAGGAATTTTACCAGGGAGACAAGGCCTACAGTCCAGGCTGAATGACTCAAAGGGTCATTTACCAAAGATTTATAGGTAATGGAAAAAGACAGCTTGTCATACAGTCACAAATCTCAATACTCAATTGTCTCCCCTTCCAAGCAGCAACTCTGCTCCTGTAGACAGCTGCCTCGTTGTGTGTCTACTTATAGTGCAGTTGTCTGGGACCCACGAAAAAAGCACGTAGCTTTCCCCCAGAGGATTTTTTTTGTTCTGTTACTTCGCCTTGCTATCTGGTTCTCTTGCCACGTTGCATTCTGAAAAGCTACTAGTGGACCAGGCACGGTGGCTCACGCCTGTAATCCCAGCACTTTGGGAAGCCAAGGCAAGTGGATCACCTGAGGTCAGGAGTTTGAGACCAGCCTGACCAACATGGAGAAATCCCGTTTTTACTAAAATTATAAAATTAGCCAGGCATGGTGGCGCATGCCTGTAATCCCAGCTACTCGAGAGGCTGAGGCAGGAGAATTGCTTGAACCCGGGAGGCAGAGGTTGCAGTGAGCCGAGATCCCGCCGTTCCACTCCAACCTGGGCAACAAGAGCAAAACTCCGTCTCCAAAAAAAAAAAAAGAAAAGAAAAGAAAGAAAAGCTACTAGCTTAAAGGTAACATCTACCTCCAGAGGTAAGCATAATTTGGCAAATATGGAATTGCCTATACAACAGCTATGAATAATTCTTAGATGATGGCCAGGAAAGTTTCCTAAAAATAGTTTCTGGATGGGAGCAAGTTTCTGATCCTGCTACAGTTCCAAGATTTGAGACATCCTGAAAATGAATGATGTGAGGATGGAATAAGTGGATGGAAATGCTCCATGGCCACAATCATGGCCACAGTCCCCACTCCTGGAACTGCCAGAATGCCAGGATGTTGCAGTACCTCCTGAGAGATCCCAGAATCTGTGCAATGCTTTTCCTTAAGGCAATCTGCTTTTTCAAAGTCTGGCAAAGTCTGAGGTCAGAGCTGTCTGTCTCAAGAAGAGTGCCTCTTTCCTCTAGCATCCAAAATGCACATAATTATTGCCAGGAGCTGTCCTATCAATAGCAATTATCCTGGGCCCGGGGAGAATAGGGAGGAAGGGGAGAACAGAGATGCTATTTCACGTCCTGCTAGGTCTTCAACCTCCATGAAGTAGCAGAGGCAGCCACAGGGGAATGGCTCTATTTCCAGGCACTTCCTTCCTCCTTTTCACCTCTTGAGATCTCAGAATAATTCACTGCAATGTTCTTTGTTAAGTCTCTGCCACCTCATATTCTCCTCCCCATCTTCATGGAAGGGAGAAAAAGGAACAAGTGGTCCCTTGGGCATTGTAACCAAGCCAGCAGATGCTTCCAAAGGAAGGTAAGTGTCAGATGCTTAACTGCATGACTAAGTAAAACACATTATCTAACCAAGCTTCACTCTGAGGTAGCAAGTCCTATATTTTAGATAAGAAAAAAGGAAATGGGTGAAAATAATTTATTTATTAAGAGAGGCTGTGAGTTAGTGAGGGAGCAGGAAACAGCATCAAAGTCCTTTGATTCACAGGCAGGGTCTTATCTGCCAGAAGAGCCAAGAGTGTGGCAGTGATGCTAAGAGACAGGGACCAAACAGCCAGGAGAGTACAGGAATAAGAGCTCGGGGAAACACTAGAAAAAGTCAATTAAACAACTCCCAAGGTCCTGGGTAGCTGTTCTAATGAGTGCCTGGGGGTTCTATGTTTCTGAAGAAGGTAATTCAAAATGAAATGAAAAGATGACTTTGGGACTCAATTCTGCATGTCTGATTTGGAAAAGCTAAGATAGAAAGGCGGAGAAGGAGCTGTAAGAAATACTGAACACATGGTACCAAGGAGAAAATATTCTGTGGGGAATAAACCTTCAAAAGCAACAGCAATAGCTACATTACTGAATGTACTGACAAACGAGTTGGCAGGAGCTGAGAGGTGAATGTTCTTTTATCTCTGACCATCATTGCAAGTGACAATTTCTTCTTGCTAGCAACCACCAGAACAGTCATCTTTGAGTTGCATGTGGAAAACACAGGTTATAATTGAGCAATGCCATGAAATATATTTTCCCCCTTATTCTGATATGATCTGACATCAACAGAAAGTAGAACCACGGCTAGGAGACTAAAGATTCAGGAAAAAGACGGGCTATTATGTCACTTTGAGATGCAGGAACTGGTTGAAGCATTCATCTTAGTGTTTGCAATTGTCCTGCTGTGATGGTGTTGTCCACAGCCACTCAGGAGGCATGAGACCGTCACCACCATCATTTGAGGTAAGGCCCAGGTCCCTCTTGAGCTGGGTTAGGATAATCACACCAGACAACTTTCCCAAGTCACAGGAGATATTAATAAATTAAGGAAGCAATCAAGATCTGCCGTTGGGTCATCAGGTTACAGAAAGAACCACTGGGACCAAGGTCGTAAGGTAAAGTGAATACAGCAAATAGGAAGTGAGATTTCACAAAGGAATTAAGCCTCAGAATGCCAAACCAAAGCAAGGATATATAAGGTCAGAATCAAAAGTGGTGGCTGCAGTACCAGTGTTAGGCTCAGATTAGTAGGGCCATCGAAGACAGTGAGCAAAGAGGAGATTGCCAGGAGGCCTTGACTGTGGGGCTTCCTCCTTGCCTGGCCCCACACTGTAGGTTATGGTGGTGACAAGGTGCATGACACCTTGAAAAGTGGAGATTGCTGGGCAACACCTCAAGGCAGAGAGGCCCATCTCCTTAAAACTGTGGCCTGCGCTCAATCATCTCTATATGAATTTTACCATGATAAGGTTTTACTTAGATGTTTTATTTTTTCTGCCACTATGGATGTTTTTTTTGGTTTCTTCCCTTACTATCTATTGGTGTGTAATCAGATAGAAAAATGAACTTAAGAACTATTTTAACCAAAGCAAATCATAACGAAGAAGGTAAATCTGCTGCAGAAGAAAAATCCCTTAAAGTCAGTATCTTTATACATACTGTCTGATGCCTTGGCTAAATACAGCCAAAGTTATTCCTCCTGCAGTAGTTTATTAAGGCACAGGGTAAGTTCTAAAAGCCATGGGTTTGAGTGAAGTCAATTCAAACACACTGCTTTTCTCTAACTCAAGCTGGGAAAGTTGGCTCCTTTGCCTTGGCCTGAAGACCGAACATTGTACGTACCAAATTACCACAGAATGAAGGTCTCAGTTGACATGCAACTTGAACCTGACTCCATGGGTCACTGGTTCTTACATAATCAGGAAATAAAAAGACTCTGAATTATCTATCAAGAGAAAGCAGGGTCGATGTTTACGGACTGACAGATTAGTATGTGACAACCACCATTAAGTATGCCTACTATGCAGAAGAACATGAAGAAATGATGTTGGGGATACATTAAAACATTGCCCCATCTTTAAGTTATGTATTACATTTTATTAAAGTTGTAGACTTTTCATTGAATAAGGATGATAACCAAATGATCACAGCAGGTATGTTTCCAATAATCCCAAAAGTCTTGAGGCCTGATACTGAAAAGATAATTTGAAACAGAAATCTGTTTAGGGTAAGGTTTCTCTAGCTTGGCAATACTGACATTTTGTGTTCAATAATTTTTTTGTGTGTGTGTGAGGGGCTGTCCTGTGCATTGTAGGATGTTTAGCTGCATCACTGACCTCTACCCATTAGATGCCAGTAGCAAATCCCCACCCCCTCAGTCATAACAATCAAAAATGTCTCCAGGCATTGCCAAACGTCCCCTGAGGCGCAAAATTGCTCCAGTGGTTGAGAACCACTGGCCTAGAGATATTTTCTCTTTAATATCCCACAATAAATATATATATATACGCTACAGTAAAAGGAACCGAGACAGGACAGAAAAGTTTCTAGTACTGATTATTACATGTGGTTTAGGACATTTAAAAATGTATGCTGACATGCTGACAGCAAAAGTATACTCACTGTGTACAAGAAAACAAAAATCTTTCCACATCAGCAGCAGAGTGAGTTTTGTAAAGCCTTCTGCATCATATTCCACGACACCTCTAAGTAATAAAAACATACACACACAAACAAAAAAAACCCTCATAAAAATAAGGTATAAAAGCAATAAAACCAAGTAAAGAATATATTCGTGAAGTCAGGGTTATTGACTCTGAGACGGGTTTAAGGCAAGTGAGGATTAATGCAGGAAGGGCCTGGGGTTTGGAATGACAGTATCTAGGTTTAAGTCACAGCTTTGCCATTGACTATCTACTACGACCTCAGGCAAATCACTTAACCTTTGCAGCCTCAGTTTCCTTACCTGCAAAACAAGTATAAAAATATTTGCAAAATTCATCACAGGGTTGTGAAAAACAAGATAAATCATAAAATACTATACAAATGTGAGTTATTACATTAATTATGAGTAGAAGGACATATTAAGAAATCAAGTCAGCAATGACACTATAATGCCAAATGTCAGCATACTACCTGTACAGTGACTGTTAAGTCTGACTTTCACTGGGCACTACATAGTAATATGCAATGACAGTATTACTAAATTTAGTATTATATATTACTTTTCTTCTTGAGCTGGGTTAGGACAATCACACCAGACAACTGTGTCCCCTTTCACTGTGTCCCCCGTCCTTCCCACTGGGCTTAAGGCAAAGTAGCAACATTAGATGGGTGGATGCTGGGTTCAGGAAGGGAGATGCATATTTCATGTGTCAAAAGAGAACATCCCCTGACCTCTGAAGGGGCCAGGCGCAATTCTGTAGGCTCACCTCATCCATTTCCCTCAAGAGCTGAGTGCCTGGAGGATGTTGCCATAATGTGACAATAGTAACCACACTGAGGACAGATATAATTTTCTTTCTCATCCATACAAGGAGGACTCTGATGTCCTTAGAGATGCCTTATCCCTGACCAAACCAGGCCAATCAGACCACTGATATTGATGCCTGCCCAGTTTAAGTTGGAAGGAACAGTTATACCCCTTGTAAAGGTAAAAGAACTAAGATACTAAAGGGTAAGTGATCTGCTAAAAAATGGTTGGTATATCATTCAGATCTTAAGTAGACAATTCTTTAGTTTATATTTCTATGAATTTATTTATTTATTTTTTGAGACAGAGTCTCACCCTATTGCCCAGGCTGGAGTGCAGTGGTGCAATCTTAGCTTACTGCAACCTCTGCCTCCTAGGTTCAGGCAATTCTGCTGCCTCAGCCTCCCAAATAGCTGGGATTACAGGCACCTGCCACTATGCCCGGCTAATATTTTTTTAATTTTTTAATTTTTTTGAGATGGAGTCTAGCTCTGTCGCCCAGGCTAGAGTACAGTGGCATGATCTCGGCTCACTGCAACCTCCACCTCCCGGGTTCAAGGGATTCTCCTGCCTCAGCCTCCCAAGTAGCTGGGATTACAGGCACTCGCCACCACGCCCAGCTAATTTTTGTATTTTCAGTAGAGACGGGGTTTCACTGTGTTGGCCAGGCTGGTCTCGAACTCCTGACCTCATGATCCACCCGCCTCGGCCTCCCAAAGTGCTGGGATTACAAGTGTGAGCCACCGTGCCCGGCCTAATTTTTGTATTTTTTTAGTAGAGACAGGGTTTTACCATGTTGGCCAGGCTAGTCTCGAACTCCTGAGCTCAGGTGATCCACCCACCTTGGCCTCCCAAAGTGCTGGGATTACAGGTGTGAGCCACTGTGCCTGGCCTCTCTATGAATTTATAATTAGCCCAATAATGTTATAGTGCTGACATCAATACTTTTCAGATCCTGCATCCCATAGGCAAAGACAAGTATGTAATCCTTTTTAGTATACTACTGTACTACATGCATAATAAAACGTACACAAAAAAGTACATTAAAAAAGTGAGATTTGAAAGCAAATGTAAATGCAGTTTTCATATATTTCTTGTACTTCAATAGAGTGAGCTGTGTAACTTCTGGGGTGTGTGTACTACATTTTGGAGGCCACTGTGCTAGCTTCTTCATGTTTAATTATATATACTAAAGATAATCTTACTTAAAAATAAGAAGATCAATGGTATTATTTATTAACCACTATTTGTATCAAAAGTACCTTCTCAAAATGTTCACAAACAAAGCTGAAAAAAATCTTAAGTATTAAAGACATGTGACAGGCAGTCATACTGTTTGGTTATTGACACTTCTATTTTGGAGAAATGAAAAATTCCATTATGGGAATGAGAAAAATGTCTTAAAATTGAGGAGTCAGAAATTTTCTTATAATTGTGCCATGGTTTGAAAATTATATCCCAGAGGGTGACAAATCATTTTCTTGGTTTCATCTTCTCTCCCTATTCCTAATTTCCTTATTTAAAATTTTAATTTTGTACTACTAGATATATTTATATATTTATAAGCCTTCTGTGGAATAAGGTGGGCTATCATCAGACCTCTAAAATCCTTAGTGCCTCGTTAACAACAATGGGTAGAATGTTCCACCTTCTAAAGATCGTGAGGAAAACGCATTCCCTGTCTCACTGAGCAAAGCCTGAGGAGAAGCTTCATCAGGCCTCTGACTTACTTAAGGAAACAGGGCTGCAGCGCAGCGCAGCCACAGGCAGCCAGAAGGAAAGGGCAAAGGCACAGGGATGGAGCAGCCAGAGGCACCCATGGTGTCACAGGCTTCCCTCTCCCCTATCGGTGCTTGCTTTCAACTCTTAACCTCAAGTGCGAGCCACCGCTTTTGCATCGAATGCTGGATTTCCTCCCCAGATCTGTGTGGCACTGTTGGCAGTGGAGTCCTAGCAGGAGACTTGAGTCCTGGGGAAATGGGGTTCCTGCCCTGGCTCCACTTCTTCTAGGGGCGCGACTTCCGTTGGGTTACTGAACTTACCTCAATTTCAGAGCTTCTTCAACAAAATGTGTCAGTGATGCCTGCCTGGTTCACCCCATGGCTACTGTGAGGGCATGGAGGTGAAAAGTGCTATGCAAATTGTAGAGAGTTCTACAAGTGACTGTTACCACCATTACTACTGTTGAGTTCAGGGTTGTGCAGGCTGCTGCTCTAGGGAAGATATTTGATTCTACTATTTGCCAAAGAATACCAAAAAAAAAAAAAAAAAAAAAAAGGGATCCTGGGAGCTTTGGTATAAACAGCATACCAAAAAGGATCAAAGTAGCATTAAAAAGGTATTATGTGGGGCTGGGTGTGGTGGCTCATGCCTGTAATCCCAGCACTTTGGGAGGCCAAGGTGGGCGGATCATGAGGTCAGGAGTTTGAGACCAGCCTGGACAACATGGTGAAACCCCGTCTCTACTAAAAATACAAAAATTTGCTGGGTGTGGTGGTCCATGCCTATAATCCCAGCTACTCAGGAGACTGAGGCAGGAGAATCGCTTGAACTCGGGCAGTGGAGGTTGCAGTGAGCCAAGATCATGTCATGACACTCCAACCTGGGTGACAGAGCAAGACTCTGTCTCAAAAAAAAAAAGAAAAGGTATCATGTGTAAGAACTAAGTGCTATTTTCTTAATCAAGCCCCTATGTTGAGGTCATCAGCAAGCGAGGGCATCACCAGTATATCGTTCAAACAGGGCAGAACTTACGTGCCAAAGTGACTGAGAAAAGCAGCAATATACTCTCTTCTTTTGTGATACCCTTGAATCACGTACTGCACCTGGAATAGAAACCCAAAGCTGAGAAGTGGAGTGGGAAGCTTTTAAATGCTTTATTATAAGAAATTTCAAAGATTCAGAGAAGCAGAAAGAATAGTAAAGTGAACACCGGTATTCCCACTACCTACATTCAACAACTATGACTATTGTGCCTACTTGCTTCCTCCAGCCATCCATCTAGCTATCAACCTATCAATCAGCACTTCAAAGGAAATGAGAGACATCATGACAGTTCACTCCTAAATATTTCAGTATGCATCTCTAAAACATAAAACTGTCTTCTACATAACCACAATACCATTATTGTACCCAACAAATTTAGCAATTGGTCTCTGAATTCATCTAGTACCCTGTCCATTTTCAAAATTTCCTAATTGTCCCCAAAATGTTTATTTTTATTTTTTAATTCAAAAGAATTAAAATAATTTTTTTTTTTTTTGAGACAGAGTCTCGCTCTTGTTGCCCAGGCTGGAGTGCAATGGCGCGATCTTAGCTCACTGCAACCTCCACCTCCTGGGTTCAAGTGATTCTCCTCCGTCAGCCTCCCAAGTAGCTGGGATTATAGGAGTCCACCACTATGCCCTGCTAATTTTTGTATTTTTAGTAGAGACGAGGTTTCACCATGTTGTGCAGGCTAGTCTCGAACTCCTGACTTCAGGTGATCAGCCTGCCTCAGCCTCCCAAAGTGCTAGGATTACAGGTGTGAGCCACTGAGCCTGGCCTAAAATGTTTTTTAAAAAGCAATGTATGATTAAGGATCAGCCATTTGTTTTTAATGCCTTTTAAGTTTCTAAATCTATAATAAATAGTACCTCCTTGAGTGTGTGTATGTGCGTGTGCCTGCATGATTTTTCAAATAAATTGGGCTATGTCCAGATGTGGAATCTCACTCA
The DNA here is from genome assembly GCF_028885625.2 of Pongo pygmaeus. Lineage (NCBI taxonomy): Eukaryota > Metazoa > Chordata > Mammalia > Primates > Hominidae > Pongo > Pongo pygmaeus. Next base: position 105,708,943 of record NC_072385.2, read on the forward strand.
TATAATCCCAGTATTTTGGGAGTCTGAGGCAGGAGGATTACTTTAGGCCAGGAATTCAAGACTGGCCTCAGCAACACAGCCAGACCTCATCTCTACAAAAAATAAAAGAAATTAGCTGGGTATGGTGATATGCACCTATAGCCCTAGCTACTCAGGAGGCTGAGGCAGGAGGAATGCTTGAGCCCAGGAGTTCAAGGCTGCAATGAGCTTAGATGGCATCACTGCACCCCAGCCTGGGCGACCTCATCTCTTCAAAAGAGCAAGAACTTATCTCTTAAAAAAAAAAAAAAAAAAAAAAGAAAGAAAAAAGAAAAGAAATTGGGCTAGTGGTCTTGTAGAACATCTCAATTCTGTTTTCTTCCTTTTTCCTTTACTCTCTGTATTTCCAATAAATTAGAAATTAGAGCTAAAAGGTGATTAGGTCCAGGCTGAACATTTTTGGCAAGAAAACTTCCTAGATGATACTGGGCCTGATCACTTGGCTAAGGTGATGACAGCCAGACCCCTCCATTGGAAGGGAATGCTCCCTCTGCCACAGTGAATAGTCTATGGACACACCCTCTGAAGCATGGGAAGACCTAGTTTCCCATCAACTTTTCACCTAATGGTTTTAGTATTTATTGGAGATCCTTGTCTGAATTAATGATTTCATTAGGGACTGCAAAATGATGATTTTTGAATCCCATCATTCCTTTTGCATACATCAGCTGACATTCTCTGTAAAGAGCTTTCTCTCATCAAATGGGGTTATTTGGTTATCTTCAGCTCCTATTAAAAAAGGCAGAATAATGCTTCTCTCATTTTAAAATTCTGATATTCAGAATAAGGAGTATTACAATAGGAGATTTTATTTTGCTTTGCCTTTTTATATTTCCTCATTATCACCAAATGACAGTTTCTATAAAAAAACTGCGAACTCATTAAGTTAGGCATCTGAAAGTTAGTCATTTACTCACCAGCTTCTAACACGAAAACACATTCCTTATAATGTTCTCATGATGGCTGGAAGAAACAGTGGGAAGGAGAGACCCCCAAAATTGTTTATATTGGCTATAGCCACACTGAGTTTCCATGGCTAACAAAAGCTCAAGACAAAGTGCTTGAAATAACCTTGACACAATTGGTACTGATAGCCATGTTGAACCCTTTAAATGTAAAACAATTCTATTTATATAATAGGAGTTTATGTCAATTTATAAAAACAGTGCTTACTTTGCAGGCTTAATGCGGGATTAGAAATGTTATTTTGAGAAAAGAAAAACAGATGATAAGTTTGCTTAAGTGGCTTTGTTTAAAAAGGGGATGAAAACAGTTCTGTATACTTGATTTTAAAAACAGAAAACCATTTTAACAGAAATCCACAACAAAACTGGCTATAAAGATAGATTCCAATATAATTATGGAAATTCATTTGAAGAGATTGTTTCTAAAAGCAGCCCATACTGTCCTCATTTGTAGCAAACAGAAGAACACCAATTTCAAAAGACAAGTAAAATTAATGAAAGGAAACCAGATAAGAAAAATTGACTGATTCTTATATTTCTGCGAAAACGGTGTTATAATTTTTTTTTGAGGAAAATGTATGACTAGAAATTAATCTCAATTGGAGAGCTTTAAAAAGGCTTTTCTTCTCCGTTCTAGAAGACCAAATTTGCATGTTTCTCTATAATTCTGGGACACACATTTGAAGGCAGTGCAAAGCCCCAGAATGTAAATAAGAATTCTGTCCTCTGATCAGTTTTGCAGGAGGGCAGAGGCTGGGGAAATTTGGTCTGATGAGAAGCAACCCCTGCATGAGGGTTAAAGCCTGGAATCTGTGCCGGGCCCACAGACAGCGGAGTTGCTAGATTTTAGTTTCTCTGACATTTGAAAAATAATACCGAAGCTCCTGAAATATTATTGCACTTTTAAACTATTTTCTATATAGAAATGAGCTATCTTCTGAGTGAAAGAGACAAACAAAAGATCTATTTTTCCAAGCCAATGTGAACAAGTCAACATGAGCAAAGAAAATTGCACTCTGGCAACTAAACAAACTGAGTCACAGTCCATGTGGGAGAAGAAAGAGAGTCAGCATTGTTTGTTCATCAGTATCACTAGTTTTCAGCTAAATGTACTAGCTGGACATTAACAAGTATATTCTTACACTTTTTGGAAATATCTAACAATAATCGTTAGACTTAGCTACTTGCTAATGAAATGGCTCATTAATGTAGCTAAGAGAAGCTTTAGATCATCTGACTGAGTATAAGACCAGCTGACTGGCTGGGCGCGGTGGCTCACGCCTGTAATCCCAGCACTTTGGGAGGCTGAGGTAGGCAGATCACCTGAAGTCAGGAGTTTGAGATCAGCCTGGCCAACATGGTGAACCCTCATCTCTACTAAAAATATAAAAATTAGCCAGGCGTGGTGGCGGGTGTCTGTAATCCCAGCTACTCAGGAGGCTGAGGCAGGAGAATCGCTTGAACCCGGGAGGAGGTTGCCGTCAGCCGAGATCACGCCACTACATTCCAGCCCAGGCGACAGAGTGAGACTCTGTCTCAAAAAATAAAATAAAATAAAATAAAAAGACCAGCTGACTTGGGAATCTTACCCCTAGGCACAGGACTCTAGTGAACTGCTCCCAGATATGACGGGAAGAATCAAAGGCTGACTATTAAAAAGTAAGGTACAGAAACGCAGAGAGGGATGAAGGTAGTTTTAAACAATTACTCTGATATCAACTACTGCCAAACACATGCACACACGCGTGCATGCACTGGATAATTGGGAAGCAATGGGGTTCCAAAGTTTTAAAGTGTAAGAAGGTGCAAGATCTGGCAAAAACTGGGTAAAGGAAATTCAAGAAAGACGTGACTTAAATCCCAGACATAAAGTTAAGAGATGAAGATAAGACTGGAACAGGAGGTCAGAATCCTTAGAAAAGGAAGAAGGAGGGCAAAGAAATAGGGAGGGAAACAGATTAACTGTAATTCACAGCAGGAAGGGCAAGTGTCAGATGGAGGCTGAAACTGAGCGGTCGGTCCGAGAAGGATGGAGCATGCACGATGATTTTGGGTATGTGGTGGACTGGAGGAAGAAATCTCACAAGAGCGATGAGTTGGGGACTTGCTTTTACCTTGTTGGTGAGCAGGTGGCATACTTGAGGAACGTAATCAATGAGACATCCTCCTCCTGGAAAAGCTGGGATATGAAGAGCTGAGGAGCCTCCAAGTGCACTGAAAGGACAAGAGTACAATGGACACTTCTCTTAGGGCTCAAGCAACTTAAGAAGTGACACCCCCAAGCAGACTTGGCTTCTCTCATCAAAGTCTGGCCACCAACTGCCTAGGTTAATGATGATGGGTATATGGGCTTCACTTTATGATTACATTTCTGTATTTTAATTCATTTAAATAAATTAGCATGCTTGCATTATACATCATTGATAACACACAACAGTACAAATTAGAAAATTTTGATTGGCATGGGTAAATGTCTTACCAACATTAATGGGCTGTAAGTATTACTGAAACATACATTTGTATACTCGTCATTATGCCCAATTCTTTGCTGGGCACAGATAAGTTATTCATTAAACACTGAAACTGAACTAAAATGAATTGCTGCAACATTCTAGTTCTACAGCTTATCAGCCATTATCTTGTATTTCAAAAGGTATACAACAAGGTGCAGTCAATAATCACTGATCCAAGCACTAAGATACAATGTTGATTCAGAAATAATTTCCACAACTTTCAGAAATTCCTTCTTTCAGGCCAGGCGTGGTGGCTCACGCCCGTAATCCCAGCACTTTGGGAGGCCGAGGCAGGAGGATCACTTGAGGTCAGGAGTTTGAGACCAGCCTGGCTAACATGATGCAACCCTGTCTCTACTAAAAACACAAAGATTAGCTGGGCGTATGGTGGTGGGTACCTGTAATCCCAGCTACTCGTGAGGCTGAGGCGTGAGAATTGCTTGAACCTGGGAGGCGGAGATTGCAGTGAGCCAAGATCACACCACTGCACTCCAGCATGGGCGATACAGTGAGACTCAGTCTCAAAAAAAAAAAAAGAAAAAAAAAAGAAATTCTTTTTTTCAGTTTAAATGAACCAGCACACAATTATTAAAAGAAATTGTTCAGAACTTTAAGGCATACATTTCATTTATCACCCTTAATCTTGACTTCATCTTCTTTCCTATGCTCACTTTCCTTTTGCCTTAGTTTATTTTTCTTTTCTTAATTTCATTTTAATGCATACACTTCTATAAGCCCCCTAAACTCTCTCTGTAATATGATGGGATATTTTTTAAAATCCCTAAAATCCCTTAATGTTGTGATTACTTCTTAATGTTGTGATTATTTATTTATAACGTTGGATTATTATCCAAGACCCTGCACTTACAAGGTTGTAAGTGGAAGAAAAACGTGTGACAATAACTGCCTAGAAAATCATTTCTAAAGAGTTCAGGGCAGCCAGGTGCAGTGGCTCATGACTATAATCCCAGCACTTTGGGAGGCTGAGGTTGGCAAATCACTTGAGTCCAGGAGTTCAAGACCAGCTTGGGCAACATAGGAAGACTTCGTCTCTACAAAAAAAATTAAAAACTTAGCCAGGCATGGTAGTGCACACCTGTAGCCTTAGCTACTCAGGAAACTGAGGTGGGAGGATCACTTGAGCCTGGAGGCAGAGGTTGCAGTGAGCCGAGATCGTGCCTCTGTACCCTAGCCTGGGGGACAGAGTGAGACCCTGTCTCAAAACAAACAAACAAACAAAAAAAGAGTTTAGGGCACTTTGACTCAGTCTAGGGTTTGTGATACAGGGAGTATGTATGTGAATGTGCATATATATGTATAAAACACTACTAAAAGGACTCCAAACCCATCCTGTCTCCCTATTGACTACAGATTTCTGAAATTAATTTTCCTGGTAAAAATTTATTTTGTGGGGCTGGGCGTGGTGGCTCACACCTGTAATCCCAGCACTTTGGGAGGCCAAGGGGGGCAGATCACAAGGTCAAGAGACAGAGACCATTCTGGCCAACATGGTGAAACCCTGTCTCTACTAAAAATAGAAAAATTAGCTGGGCGTGGTGGCATGTGCCTGTAATCCCAGCTACTTGGGAGGCTGAGGCAGGAAAATTGCTTGAACCGAAGGAGGTAGAGGTTGCAGTGAGTGGAGATCATGCCGCTGCACTCCAGCCCGGGCAACAAAAGTGAGACTCCAACTCAAAATACATAAATAAATAAATTTTGTGTTTGCTCATGCAAATAAAAAGTCTAAATGAACAAAATCTCGAGTGACACAAGGAAGTCAATGTGTAGTGGAAATATTCAGTATTGACTTTTTCTACTCAGATGTTATCTAAAAGCACAACTCTGACAGCTGAGAAAATTATAAGACAGTGTTTGACTAAGTATGACATTAATGAATCATCTGCATTCTGCAACTGCACAGAATCAGCAAGGCCATCATTTCCTTTTGCTTTGCTTAGAGTAGGCATTAGATTAGATTTAGCCTAAACTCTGAAGACGGCTAGGAAAATTCCTGCGACTTCCTATAAACCAGAGGAAGGCTTTTTGTCTCCTCTTTGGGTATGCACAAATAACACAGAAGGCACACGTCTAACCAGAAGGTTCTAATGATTTCATTAGGATAGAAAGCTGATTAAGAAAAAAATAATCCACAGTGCAAGAAAAATAAATATAATATTTAAGTCCTGTAGCTACAGGTTGAATATCTGTATAACATACAGAATGGCAAGATCCAAGCTACTCATAGCTCACTTAGAGGAACAATCCTTGGCATAATAAAATTCCGAAAAAGAAAATAAGTTGGATGCATCCCTGGAGTTGATAGTAATAGGCTTTGACTTATATAAAATATTACAAGAGAAGTCTTTAATCAGTCATTAAATTATATACAAGGAAGGAAAACAGTCTGAGTAATCCTTTAAACTTGAAACTCTCTCCCTCTCTCTGCTTGGATTGTGTCATTCTGAAATACAGCCGTTAGACAAAAATTATCTGTAATGATGGAGAAAAGCAGAGGTGTGAAGAGCTCCAAAGGCCAGGTGTTCCGCTGCCAGGCCCATGTTCCCGCACCCTGCTTCGGTCACTACCAAGAACTAACACATGTTGCTAGGTGCTTTATCACATTATCTAATTAAATGCTCTCCATAGTTCAAAGAGGTGGGAAGTATCACTGTAATTTTACATGTGAAAAAATCGAGGCTCAGAGAACAGAAAATACTGCCTAGGTTCACACAACTAGACATAGGTAAAACCAAGATCTGAACATAGGTTTGCCTGTCACCAGAGTCCAGGCTGTTTCTGCTGAAATATGTTACCTCCCTGAGAGGAGGGGGATTTTAATCATGAAAGACTACAGGGATGGGAAGAAACAGTAGGTCTGGCTATCACGGAGCCAGGCCAGCATCCCAACATGATGAGGGGTTCCTAGAGGCTTCAGATCGTCACCAAAGTAGACACTGTGATGTACGGCTCATCTCCGTTTACAATTTCCCACACAGCAGCAAGCAGGAACTCCTCTTAATTTTGTTCATACCTCAGTACTCTCCCACCCCAACCATCAAACAATCAGATTCATTTGATCTCAAATGTGACGGACCAGCCACTCTGGCAGGTCTGATTCTGAATGACTTGGTTGGCTGTCCGGGGTGAGCCTCAACAGGTGCAAAGCACTTTAGGCACTACGAAAGATCGTTTTAACTGAGAGTTTATTTTTTAAAGGACGTCATTTCACCCTTTATTTAATCCGGTAGTTTCTTAGCTTGTAAGCGTCCAAAATCTACATCCAGTGTCACACACTGATAAGTGCTGCTGATTCATATATAAATATCCGCCTCATGGGTAAATATTTAACAGGCTTGCTATAGCCTGAATGCTGCCTGGATCATGCTGAATAAACTAAGTCAAGTGCCATGAAATAGAAGAGTCATTATGTTTTTAGAGGGTGCAAGATGGTGGTAAGGCCTCGTGATCTCTAATTCTTTAATATTCATGAATCAAAAAATATTGGGCTGAGCATGTACAACAGGAAACTCACCCTGTGCAGAGATTCCAGGGCTCACTCGAGACATTCCCGGGACTGCAAGGCTGGCTGAAGAGGAGGCAGGGCCTGACTAACCCACTAAGTGGCTGGGGAAGAATTATGAGGAGATGAAAGGGACCACTTGGCATTGATACTTCTGATCCACAGAGTGGTGCGGGGAGGAAGCGGGTGAGAAGGAAAGCAGTGTGGCAGGGGCTCAGGCTTAACTTGGGAGGAGAAAAGGGTGATAGGGCTGTTCTGATGAGAAGGTACCTTCTATCTCTTCATGGAATAAAATAAAACATGAAATTGGTTGATCATTCTTAGAACTGAAACTTAATCTGTGGATATAAATTAGAAGGATGAGGCCAGAGTTTTAAAAACTTTTCCAGGGGTAGGGGTAATTAAATAGATGAAAATGAAACCAGAAAAGCATTTCCAGGTCAGTCTTGTTGGCTCTAAAACCCAAATGTAAGAACTGTCTATACTGAATGTATTAATACTAGTCTTTTCCATGCAAATGAAACTAATAGAGTCCTTTGTGAACTTCGGTCTGTCTGCAAATTATCACATCTCTCATGTAGTCATGAGCCACATACAACATTTCAGTTAATGATGGACCCCATATATGACGGTGGTCCCATAAGATTACAATACCGTATGTTTACTGTCCTTTTCCTATGTTTAGATATGTTTAGGCACACAAGTACTTACCATTGTGTTACAATTGCCTATAGTATTCAGTATAGTAACATGCTGTGTATGTTTGTAGCCTAGGAGCAATAGGCTCACCAGATAGCCTAGGCGTGTAGTAGACTATACTATCTATCTAGGTTTGGGTCGGTACATTCTATGATATTTGCACAACGACAATACTGCTTAATGACACATTTCTCAGAACGTGTCCTGGCCATTAAGCAATGCATGACTGTATTGAAGACTTAACTTGGCTGCAACGTGACGGCATAAAGGAATTGTTTTTATTTTGACACAGAAAAATGCAGGGAGTCAGCCTGTCTGAAAGCTTGACTTGGGACAATGGGGTTTTGATTCTGATCCATTATGAAACAGCAACTCCCCTTCCTCCCACGTGGGGTTTACCTTACTGGTCAAGTAAAATGAGCAAAACATAATTTAGACTGGAGAAAATCAGAAGGGCTAGTGATTCGCAATCATAATTCTTGCTTCTATCAAGTTTTCTTTCTTTGGTTCTACTCAACTTTCTCATCAGTTCAGTGGGATAGCACCACTCTCAAAGACACCTGGCCAGGCACAGTGGCTTGGGCCTGTAATCCTAGCACTTTGGGAGGCTGAGGCAGGATGACCGCTCCGGGCCAGGAGTTTGAGACCAGCCTGGGCAACATAGCAAGATCCCATCTCTAAAAAAATTAAAAATTAGCCAGGCATGATCGTATGTGCCTATAGTCCCAGCTACTCAGGAGCCTGAGGCAAGAGGATCAGTTGAGGCCAGGAGTTGGAGGTTGCAATGTGCCATGCTTACACCACTGCAGTCTAGACTGGGTGACTGATTGGCACTCTGTCTCTTAAAAAAAAAAAAAAAAAAAAAAAGACATCTCTCTCAAAGCATTAGAATGGTTAGAGTACCAATTAGAGTTACATCAACACAAAAATAGCACCAAGCACTCCAAGAGAGACAATACTCTAAAAGTCTTCTCTGTTCAAGGGTCATGACAAGGCATTGTCAGACACATTTGGGTCAGCCTTAGCATCCTGCTTTTGCCCCTGAATTGGGTTCTGAGGGAGAGGAAGTTGACCTGGCTGCCTCCTCCACAGTATCATTCAGGGGCTGTTGGAAGTTGAAGCATGGAAAGGGGAACATCCAGGATGTAGAAACAAGCAGCCTGCAGACTCCAAGCTAAGAGAAATCCTAAAACAATGTGTGCTGCCTTCAATCCAATTCAACAAACACTAACGGTATGCCTAACTATGTCTAAGGACTTGAGTTTCCCATTCTGAACACATGACTAGGGTACCAACGATAAGTCCTTCCAAAGTAGAGGAATGCCAGGGACCTCAAGAATCTGGGGCACTCTCTAATACTAGATTATGTTTCCTGGTGGCCTGCCAGAAGACCCATTACCATGAAACAACTCACTGTTATTTATTGAGCTCCCACTTTTACCAGACACTCTACTGGGCACTTCGTGATCTCTAAACCTCACAACAACCCTGCCAAGTAGACCTAATTAGCCCCATTTACAGATGAGAAAACTGATGTTCTAAGAGTCTAAGCATCTTATCCAAGATAACCCAGCAAGTAAGTTGCAGAGGTGGGCTTGAATCCAGGTCTTTCTGGTTCCAAAGCCTATGTCCTTTTTCATTAGGAATTCTTTCACAGAAAGATGAAGTAGAATTTTAAAAAGTCTAATCCCTACCAATATACTGAAATAGTAGAATAAGTGATTAAAAATCGTCTTCAAAGCTTTTATACATAAAATTAATCACCTTGTCATCTCACGTTTTATCATCTTAAAGATACCATATGTCACAACAAAGTAACCTGGTGGGACTAAAAAAAAATCATTCATAGTTCTGAAAACCCAGAAGAACATAAATATTAAATTAAGGAGAGGTTCCAGTTTTGTTTTCTTACTTTCTTTTCTTCTTCCTTTTTTTTTTTTTTTTTTTTCCCTGAGACAGGGTCTTGCTCTGTTGTCCGTGTGGTGGCGTGATCACGGCTCACTGCAGCCTCAACTTCCCAGGCTCAGGTGATCCTCCCAGCTCAGCCTGCTGAGTAGCTGGAACCACAGATGTGCGCCACCATGCCTGGCTAATTTTTTTTTTGTATTTTTAGTAGGGAAGGAGTTTCACCATGTTGTCCAGGCTGGTCTCGAACTCCTAGGCTCAAGTGATCTGCTGCCTTGGGCTCCCAAAGTGCTGGGATTACAGGCGTGAGCCATCACGCCCGGACTTGTTCTGTTTTCTAGCTAAATTTTTTTTTTTTCTAGCAAAGCATTTTCCAGACCTGTTGTTAGCTCTCAACTCATTTTATAGATTCAACTTTGAGCCATCTCAAGAGTGTCAGTCCTTCAGTTAAACAAAATCAGGGTGTAATTCAATATGGAGAAAATTTAAGTGAGTACAATAGGACAAGAAAATAAAAGACAGGAGATCAGAAAGACGAGTTAAGTATACCAGTGGAAGAAAATCTGGGTATTCACATGGAATCAGAGGCTCATGGAAGCATCAATTCAGGCCTGGCTGTATTACATTTGTGACTAATCTAATATTTCTACTAAACACACTTTATAGCTGTAAGTAAGGACTCTGTGAGAGTACTGTATTCCACTTTTTGTTTCTCACTTTTAAAGGGACATATAAAAATGGAAATGGTGAGACAATGACAACTATGATTAAGCACTCAGAAAACATTCCTCCTTGGAGCAAAGTCTAAAAAAGTTGAAACTGCTAAGTTAAATAACTTTAAAAATACAGCATTATTAAATGGAGTAATTAAAAATATGGGCCGGGTGCAGTGGCTCACACCTGTAATCCCAGCACTTTGGGAGGCCAAGGCAGGTGGACCACTTGAGATCAGGAGTTTGAGACCAGCCTGGTCAACATGGTGAAACCCCGTCTCTACCAAAAATACAAAAACTAGCCAGGTGTGTGGTGGTGCACACCTGTAGTTCCAGCTACTTGGGAGGCTGAGGCAGAAGAATCGCTTGAACCTGGGAGGCAGAGGTTGCAGTGAGATGAGATTGTGCCACTGTACTCCAGCTTGGGTGACAGAGCAAGACTCTGTCTCAAAAAAAAAAAAAAAAAAAAAAAAAAGGCATACTACTATATGGATAATTTTGATCAGCTGTTCTCTGATCAGGCACAGCATAAACGAGAAGAGTTTAAAAGGCATTAAGAGGAATTTAGTTGGTAAATGAATTCTCCACAGAACAGAGTAGTGAATAATAACTCCATTTACTAAGCACTAATGCATCATGTCCTGTATCAAGTGCTTTTCCTCTAAGATATCATCTATTCTTCACATCAACCTATGAGAGAAGTGTTATCCCATCTTACAGATGAGAGCACGGGAACTTCAGAGAAGCTATAGAACCTCTCTAAGGTCATATAGGTGGTGAATGACAAAGAGGCATCAAACTCCAGGTCTCTCTCACTTAAATCTACCCCACTCTTAGGTCTCTGGTTATCACTTTTGTGACTTCTATGTCCTTATCTGCATACTTGACATCTGGTTCCACATGTGACTTGGGTGTTTTAGTAGATGCCTTGGCTGACCAAGTCCTTGAGGGTGTTTCCAGGAATATTTATTAAACTTATTTTGGTACCTGAACTGAAGTGATTAGTTCAGGGCCAGAGGACTTGATGGACACCTTCCAGTAGAAAGAAGGTGGAATGCAAGCAAATAACTTTACATTTAAAAAATATGAAAGATGAGACTATTGTAATTGCAAACAGAGTATGTCTAATGGCATGAACACTAACCAAGTCTTTGTTCAGAAATGTGTTTTGTAAGTTTGTTAACATCTCAAACAAGCCTTTAAGAGGGCAGTAATCTTAACAGATGTCCACCATCAGGATTTTCTTAGCATGTGGAAAAGTATTTTAAGTAAGCCCCCCAAAACAATAACGGACTTAGCAGATGTTGTTCTACTAAGAGTTGGTATGAACTACTTCTAATGATGCCCAGTCACTCAAGACGCGAAAAGCGTAAGGGGAAGGAAAGTTTTTTTTCTCTTGTTGCATCTTGATTCCAGGCCTACTACCTGCTGTTGATTGCATTACAGTTTCTTTAAGAAGTGAAACTATTTTCAAAAACCAGAGGTCAGGAGTGAGTGAATTTACTATGAGTTTGTTATAAATGTACAACTTTGAAACTCCAATGAATGGCTTTACTGCTCTTAAATAGGTACAGATCACTTTCCCTATGAATTACCTTTAAAATATTTTCCCTGGGAAAAAAAACAGTGCATACAATAGTTATCCTAGACTAACCTACAAACAGTTTTCTAACTCCTTCTTTCTCACTGCACACATGTTTTAATGATGGTCCAAGAAAGATGTAGAGAATAAGAAAAAAAGCCTTCTGCCTTTCCAGGACACAGAAGGGTATCTACCTGATTTCTATTAACTGGTATTTACTAAAAGTTCAGGCACATAAATAGCACTAGGTAACTTCACGCGCACATCACTGGTCTCTGTGTTCAAGAAGTCAGTCTGTAGGTAGCTAAAGCTTGACCTCCACACGAAAATGAAAAGATACCAGAAGATGAGATTAGCACAGGTTTCCAAAGTGCTCCTTGCTTGAGTTTTTACAACAGCTTTACAAAGTAGGTAGCAAGTGTCAACATACTCATTGTAGAGAGAAGAAAGAAACCTGAGGCTTGAGATGGATGATTTGTCCAAGCTGGAAACAGTGAAACTGGAATTGTAATCTTTCTTTGTACCTGGAGTTTTCATGTTTGCTTAAGAATAATCTGGAGGGGGTGGGAGGGCTTGTTAAAAACTCAGATACCCAGATCCCACCCCAAAGAAGGCAATTTACTAGTTTTATTCAGCAGGTCGGAGGTGAGACCTGGGAATGTGCATGCTAACCTGTTCCTTAGTGGATGCAGGTGGTCCTCACACCACAGTTTGAAAAAGTACTGCTCTAGACCTCATGCAACGACGCACAGCCAGGGCTGGAATAGGAAGGGGTGTGGTCAATGCAAATGTGCCTCCCATCCCCGTGGCATCAGGTCACTGACTACTTGAAAGGCACTGTGGACAACAGGAAGGTAAGGAAAACACAGATCTGCTCTTAAGGCCTAGTATGGGAGATAAGACATTTATGGAAACAACCAGAAAAAAGGTGGTTTCTGCCAGATGTATACATGGGTAAAATGAGTGTGGTTATATTCAGGTAAACAGAAGGCAAGGCAAGGAAGCAGTCAAATCAAAACTGAGGCTGGAAGTAAGGAGGACACAGACACTACTTAACAAGGCAGGGCAATGGATCCGAGGCCAGGATCTCAATGTGGACAGCAGACCATGCGTCCTGCACCACACCGAGCAGCTTTTTGCCCATTAAGAAAGGCATATTTCATATTTCAGGCTGCCCGGGGTTGCCTACTGGTAAGGGGTATCTACCTAGAGAGGATGCAAGAACAGGGATAGATCCTGATGCGACACCAATGGTGAACTGCAAAGGAAAGAAAATGTGAGGTTAAAAAAATAAAAAGTTCTGTTTAGTCGTAAAGTGAGAGATGTTCTGGAGATTAAAAAAAAAAAAATCTGGGCTTTGAGATTGAATCTCAGCCAGGTTCACTGCTGAAATTTCTCCTTTAAACTAACAAATTCTAAATGTATCTGTCTGGCTCAGGCCTTTCTTGAACTCAGAACTTGTATAGCCAACTGCCCTCTCACCACGGCCACTGGTTGTCAAAAATGCACCTCAAACTTAACCTGCTCACAAGCAAACCTGCCCCCGAAACCTACTGCTCCCATATCCATCTCATCTCAGAAAATGGCAGCTTCTATCTCTTGGTTCCAGACCAAAAACCTTCGTCATCGCTGACTCCTTTCTCTCACACCCCATAGTCAATTGGCCTGGTTGGCCTAAGAGGCGCCCACTGAGAGCAGGGCTCAGAACCTACTTAACTTCTCACTGGGGCTAAAACCTCCCTGGATAAGCTGGGGCAATTTCACCTCAGGGCACTGGCCCAGTTCTCCTGCTGTTCTCTCTGCCTGGAACTCTTTTCCCAGCCATTTGCGGGGCGGGCTTCTTCACCTGCTTCAGGTCTTACTCAAATGTCAGCTTCTGAGTGAGGCTTCCTGAACCATCTATTTAAGATAACCCCCTTCCATCTCTGGTACTTGGTCTTCTGTGTTGTCGTTTTCTCCGTTGCATAAGACATTTTACATGTATTCACTCATCATCTCCCCCCATGACTCCTCACTAGAATAGAAGCTCCTCCAGAATGAGGATCTGCCTCTGTTTTGTTCACTTTTATAACCTCATCATTCTTAGCAAGAATAATGCCAAGCATATTAGACACTTAAAAAATATTTGTAGTATTAAAGTCCAATGAATATAAAAAAGATATGGAAGTCAAATTTCTAAATGAACATTAAAAGCCAATAAATGTATATATCGTTATGGAAATAGTCATTATGGAAAAGAAGAGTTTAATGGTCTTGGAAAGGGATTGGCAAACTTTTTCAGTAAAAGGCCAGGTAGTAAATATTGTCATCTTTGCATCCATAATGCTTGTATTGCAGCTACTTAGCTCTCCTGCTGAAGTGCAAAGGCAGCCGCAGGTAATATGTAAATGTATGAGCATGGCTGTGTTCCAATAAAATTTTGTTTATGGATACTAAAATTCAAGTTTCATGTAATTTTTACGAGTCATGAAACATTATTATTTAAATATTTTTCTAACCATTTAAAAAATGTAAAAGTCATTCTTAGCTGTGGGCTGGATTTGGCCAGGAGGTTTTAGTTTGCTGACTCTTGATCTAGGATTATAGAAATATTTGACAGTTCTATAGATGCTGAAAGTAGGAAAAGTATCCAGGAAGAAATATAGGCAAACCCCACCCCCCTAGATTAGGTTACTAGTAAAAATGAAAAGAGGCCCTTTGGTCAAACTTCTTAGAAGCTATATTCCATCAGCAGGTAAACCACAAGAATTAGCTTTTTTCAGGCAAGGGTGAGGTGAGCATTAGGCAACTTGTGGACTGTGGGAGTTCTCACAACCATACTAGATTGTAACTGTGCAAGAGGGAGCTATTTATATGATTTTGCACGAAGCTTGAGGCATATTCTGGTGCTTTTTAACTTCTATGTTAGGTGAAAAAGCTGCCTACAAAAGCCTTCCTCCCACCCAAAATACTAGCTGTTAGGTGGTGACTGATCCTCAGAAATATTAACATGAATCATATATGCTCTTTTCACAGTGCAAAAAGAGATAATTTTAACACTCAGAAAATGTCATAAACCACACAATAGAGAAGCTATCCAGCCTTCAAATTGTAAATAAATAAAATCCTGTTCTTGCATGGAAGCCTCTTCCTCCTTTTGATTCTGATGCTTCCTCCTTTGGATTCCGATGCCTGCAGGGCTGGCTGGTGTTAACCGTGTTCAGTCTGATGCTGAAGGCAGCCTTTGCTCTCCAGCCTTCTTCCCTGGGGCCCACCCTTGTTAGCCCGACTGTCTTTGGGAACCCGTAGCACTCAGCCTTGCCCTTTCTCTAGTTGCTGCTCTTCTCACCTACAGGCAGCTTGTGGCTTCCCCGTCTCTACTGCCATCAGCCTGGGTTGGCCTAAGCAGCACCAGCTGAGAGCAGGGCTCAGCCTTTACCCAGGCTTCAGGAAAGAACCCCTGAGTTAATTTTCTTCTTCCTGCTTGGAGAAGCAGGTATTTTTGTCTTTGATCCCTAAGCTCTGTTTTCTTTCTCTTGTTACTAAACGGTTCACTCCCTATCCACCCTCCTTTTCTTGCAGCTTCATCGTTTTTCCACATTGCACCGTTTGGCACAGGAGAAGGAAAGAACCACATCAAATAAAGGAACGCAACCACAAAAGCTGCCTTGAGAAACAGGGCCCCGGATTTTTTTTTTTTTTTTTTTTTTTGTCAATTTACCGTTTTTGGACTTGTTCTCCCATAATCAAATCCTCCCTATCATGCTAACAATGTGGTGGTGTGTCAAAACATTGGAATTCTGCTTCAATCAGCAACCCAGAGCTTAATAGGAAAATGAAGCAACAAAATGTTGCTCTTACTGTTAACCTTAGGCTAGGCCTGTCCTTAGGATGGGGACTGTCTGCTTCTTTATGGCAAATGGGCCAAACATTCAGTTTTGTGAGAGCTTGCATTGTCAGCAGAGGCCCACAGCGGTGTCTTGAGCACCATTCAGGCACGCTTCTAAAGCAAGAGGGACAGTCACTTCAAGTACCGCAAACTGAAGCACGAAGCATCCCACAATTTAGTAAGCCAGAGAAGAGTTAAGACTAAATTTGTTTGCAAAAGTTTTAAAGACACATTCATTTTACTGGCAGCAAGTCAGGGGTCTGGCTCTATGCCACTCATGTCTGCAGTTATCACAAAAGGGCTTGCGTGAAATTAAAGTGGTTGTTTTGTTTCTTGTTTTTAAATTAAAAATGTGTGCAATATGTAAACCATTTAGGGACAACAATAAGGTGCCACAATTCCAAACCAAAACATTTGCAAGTCACTACTCTACGTCCTCAGGGAGTATGTGATATAGTTAATGTTTCTAATATTCATCATCAATGAAAACATCAGTTACATGTAGAGAATTTCTGATTTAGTGATTTTTTAATCTTTTGTGATTAACTGGGTAAATTAAACTGTTTGAAGGTAAGTATTTTTGTTGTTTTGGTTTGGTTCACATGGAGTCACGTGCCACTTTGGTTAATGTGGGAAACAGCCTCTTCTTCAACATCATCTGTTGCATATACAAGCAGTGAGTAGAAGTGTATCTGTCCCTGAACACCAAAGTAGTGTGACCTCCCTTCAGAGATTTCTCTTGGGGAGAGAGGAAGGGGTGGGAGGGGACATACCTTTTCTCCCACCCTTGTTCTAGCATAGCATATTGGAATCTCAGGGTGGAGAAATGTGTTATTTGAAAAGAAAGAAAAAAGCTCATAGCTGGTTCTGATATGGACTGAAAGGACAGACTGACTGCCCCATCCCTGAGAAATGCTGTTTCAACCATGCAGAAGGAATCTTCTATCCTCAGAAATTAAAGACCTCAGTTAATAGGTAAAGTTGCTGCTCTTCTAATTTTGGCAACATTCAGCCTGTCCCCTTGAAGAGCCGAGTTATTGGTGTCATTCCAGTTGCCCACTGATCTTCCTGTCCCCTCTTGAGCCCTCTACTCTCACTCCCACCACAGCTGCCCAATAAGCAGAGAGTACGATCAAGTCAAGGCGGTGAACAATGAAGGGAAGAAGGGCGGAGCCAGTTTAAGGGGCTGCAGGCAGGTGCTTGCTTATAAGGACCCTCTCTCCTCCCCATTCTGCCGATGCAGCTCAGGTGCCAAGCCCGGGTGCCTGGCCCTGGTGCCAGCTACTGCCCCAGGAAATGTCCACAAAGGTGAGCATGGGGAGCAGGACACAGACACTGGATGGGGGCACTGTCCCCCTCTGCAGTGTGCTCCCCAAACCAGATGGAAAGCAGGAGGAGCCATTTTCTGGAGCAGACTGGGAAGAGGGAATTGAGGAGGCTATAGGTGTGGTTAGTGTTTTAACAAAAATAAGATATATTCAGTAGATTGCTATCATTTCAAAAACATTTGATCTTACTAAATATACTGTTTACTTAATAACAGGGAAGTGGGGAGTTCAGTTCTGTTAATATCCATCTGTGCAAAACTAGGAATCTATTTCTAAATAACATAATATATTTACCTGCATCTTTTACTTTTAAAAAATATCCACTAATTTCAATACTATTTTTAGCCAATTCTCTAAAATAGATGATTCAAAACAGCCACAATAGTAACAAGGGCCCACACTTCCCCAGACAGAGTGCGGGGCGGGCCTGCGGGGAAGCAGGGCCAGGGCGCCTCATGGTCCAGGCTACCTAGAACTCAGGGGAACCTCTACTGAGGCGCCTGATAACTCCAGAAGGTGGATGTGTTTGCTTTCTTTAAACCAGTGACACAAGACACAACAGAAAGGGAAAGGTTTAGTCAGGAAGAGAAGGGGTTCTGGGAACTGTAGACAAGGACAATGCCAATTTAATTGGCCAAATATAATTGAGGTTGGCCTAATAACTTTTTTGGAAACCACTTTCTTGGTTGCTTGAGAATTTGGATTGCTACTGTTTTCTTAAGGCTTCAAAACCAAAACACTAAACATGTACTAATAGAGCAGTATTAACAGCACAGAGGGCAATGCAAACATGACTTATGAGAAAAGTTGTATGGCTGGCCCACAGCTATTATCTCCTGCCCCTGCAGCCTGTGAAGGTATCAATACTGCATCCATGGCATCAATGGGCCCAAAGTAGTTTCACTCAGACTCACGTGAAATCACATGTTGAATATTCATAGCTTCATTTCTGGAAGCTATGACTGTTTTACCCTGTATGGCAAATGGCACTTCAATGAGATGTGATAAAGGTTAAGGACCCTGACATGAGGAGATTATCTTGAATTCTCTGGTTGGGCTCTCCATCAATCTAGGCCTCTTGGTGTAAGGATTCAGGTCGAGACACTCTTAACTCTCAGGATTCCTGGTACTCTCCAGAAATAACACTTCCCACAGAACCCTGTGTAGGCATTTAGAGTCTTAGAGGAGAGGGCAGGGAAAGATTCACAACTTCTGGGCCATCCGGCAAGCGCTGAGCATGAGAATACGCAAGGTCTACCACAGAGCTTCCGGCCATTCAATAGGGCCCCAGGCTCACATCAGCACCTCCCTTTCCCAACAAGACCGAGATTGCTTCTCAATACAGTCTGGGGCTAACTCAGGACAACTTGCTTTTCTGGATGCTTTCTCATTTCATTAGGAACCAACTTGGGATCAGGGTCACTCTGGAGCAAGGCGAGCCCTTAAGTTCGCTCCCATCCCATTCTGAAACTGTTAAGCTGCAGGCATG